>NC_134559.1:30864364-31464364 GCF_025594145.1 Primulina tabacum
AGGAGACTCATTACTACGCAATGAGCTGACGAGATTTAGCCGAATTCCTTTTCTAAGACCCTCTAATTTGCGATTTAACGTTTCTGTTAAGCTTTCGTTTCCTCGAGAAATCCGCTTAGGAAGTTCGAAATTCGATTCCGGTTCCATTTTATCGTATCCCAGGCATAATAATAGCTTTACATTCGTTATTTCCTTCTACTTATTTTTTTTTCTTATTTCTGGGAACATTTATCGATTTTTGTTGTCGTGAGCCGGTTCTGTGCGAAACGGTATGACGTAGATTACTCCGGAGACGGTTAACTCATTAAAAACAATTATTTCGACTGTTTTATCCATAATTTACGTAAACGGTTGCGATACGAGGTCTTCTCAGGGTGGTCACCCATCCTAGCTCTGCCATCGCGCTAGTACGCTTAACTTCATGGTTATGATTGGGCGAGAGCAGTGCCGCGTGTTGTCCATCGGCGCCCGCTCCACACGTACTCGAGGGATATAAGAATAAACATCTTACTCAATGTCGGGTGCGATCATACCAGCACTAATGCACCGAATCCCATCAGAACTCCGAAATTAAGCGTGCTTGTGCGAGAGCAGTACTAGAATGGGTGACCCCCTGGGAAGTCCTCGTGTTGCACCCCTTTTCGTGTTTTTTTATTTTTGATTACTTGTTGACAGACGATTTTCGGCTCAAATCATCTGAATATCGATCAGGATTAGATAAGACATGTGAAATGAAAGTAGCTCGGGCACTGCCGGATTTGGACAAAATTGTAAGCTAATTTGATTGTAAACGGGCAAACGGACGAGACTCATTACTAAGCAATGAGCTGACGAGATTTTAGCCGAATTCCTTCTCTAAGACCCTCTTATTTTCGATTACCGCTTATGTTAAGCTTTCATTTCCTCGAGAAATCTACTTAGGAAGTTCGAAATTCGATTCCGGTTCAATTTTATCGTATCCCAAGCATAATAATAGCTTTACATTCGTTATTTACCCCCTGGGGTGTCCCCGTGTTTCACCCCTTTTCGTGTTTTTCTATTTTTGATTACTTGTTGACAGATGATTTTCGGCTCAAACCATCTGAATCTCAATCGGGACCAGATAAGACATGTGAAATGGAAGTAGCTCGGGCACTGTCGGATTTGGACAAAATTGTAGGCTAATTTGATTGTAAACGGGCAAACGGACGAGACTCATTACTACGCAATGAGCTGACGAGATTTTTGCCGAATTCCTTCTTTAAGACCCTCTAATTTGCGATTTACCACTTCTGTTAAGCTTTCGTTTCCTCGAGAAATCAGCTAAGGAAGTTCGAAATTCGATTCCGGTTCCATTTTATCGTATCCCAGACATAATAATAGCTTTACATTCGTTATTTCCTTCTTCTTATTTTTTTTCTATTTTCTGGGAACATTTATCGATTTTTGTTGTCGTGAGCCGGTTCTGTGCGGAAGGGTATGACATAGATTACTCCGGAGATGGTTAACTCATTAAAAACAATTATTTCGACTGTTTTATTCATAATTTACCTAAACGGTCGCGACACGAGTTCTTCCCAGGGAGGTCACCCATCCTACATCTGCTATCGCGCGAGAATGCTTAACTTCATGGTTATGATTGGGCAAGAGCAGTGCCGCCTGTTGTCCATCGCCGCCCACTCCACACGTACTCGAGAGATATAGGAATAAACATCCCACTCAATGTCGGGTGCTATCATACTGGCAATAATGCACCAGATCCCATCAGAACTCCGAAGTTAAACGTTCTTGGGCGATAGCAGTACTAGGATGGGTGACCCCCTGGGAAGTCCTCATGTTGCACCCCTTTTCGTGTTTTTCTATTTTTGATTATTTGTTGACAGACGATTTTCGGCTCAAATCATCTGAATCTCGAACGGGACCAGATAAGACATGTGAAATGAAAGTAGCTCGGGCACTGCCGGATTTGGAAAAAATTGTAGGCTATTTTGATTGTAAAGGGGCAAACATACGAGTTGACGAGATTTTAGCCGAATTTCTTCTCTAAGACCCTATAATTTGCGATTTACCGCTTCTGTTAAGCTTTCGTTTCCTCGAGAAATCCGCTTAGGAAGTTCGAAATTCGATTTCGGTTCCATTTTATCGTATCCCAGGCATAATAATAGCTTTACATTCGTTATTTCTTTCTTCTTATTTTTTTTCTATTTTCTGGGAACATTTATCGATTTTTGTTGTCGTGAGCCGGTTCTGTGCGGAAGGGTATGACGCAGATTACTCCGGAGACAGGTTAACTCATTAAAAACAATTATTTCGACTGTTTTAACCATAATTTACGTAACCGGTCGCGACACGAGGTCTTCCCAGGGAGGTCACCCATCCTAGCTCTGCCATCGCGCCAGAACGCTTAACTTCATGGTTATGATTGGGCGAGAGCAGTGCCGCGTGTTGTCCATCGCCTTCCGCTCCACATGTACTCGAGGGATATAAGAATAAACATCCCACTCAATGTTTGCGATCACACCAGCACTAATGCACCGGATCCCATCAAAACTCCAAAGTTAAGAGTGCTTGGGCGAGAGCATTACTTGAATGGGTGACCCCCTGGGAAGTCCTCATGTTGCACCCCTTTTCGTGTTTTTCTATTTTTGATTACTTGTTGACAGACGATTTTCGGCTCAAATCATCTGAATCGCGAACGGGGCCAGATAAGACATTGCACCCCTTTTCGTGTAAGACATGTGAAATGAAAGTATCTCGGGCACTGCCGGATTTGGACAAAATTGTAGGCTAATTTGATTGTAAACGGGCAAACGGACGAGACTCATTCCTACGCAATGGGCTGACGAGATTTTAACCGAATTCCTCCTCTAAGACCCTCTAATTTTGGATTTACCGCTTTTGTTAAGCTTTCGTTTCCTCGAGATATCAGCTTAGGAAGTTCAAAATTCGATTCCGGTTCCATTTTATCGTATCCCAGGCATAATAATAGCTTTACATTCGTTATTTTCTTCTTCTTATTTTTTTCTATTTTTTGGGAACATTTATCGATTTTTGTTGTCGTGAGCCGGTTATGTGCGGAAGGGTATGACGCAGATTACTCCGGAGATGGTAAACTCATTAAAAACAATTATTTCGACTGTTTTATCCATAATTTACCTAAACGGTCGCGACACGAGGTCTTCCGAGGGAGGTCACCCATCCTACCTCTGCCATCGCGCCAGAACGCTTAACTTCATGGTTATGATTGGGCGAGAGCAGTGCCGCGTGTTGTCCATCACCGCCCGCTCGACACGTACTCGAGGGATATAAGAATAAATATCCCACTCAATGTCGGGTGAGATCATACCAGCACTAATGCACCGGATCCCATCAGAACTCCGAAGTTAAGCGTGCTTGGGCGAGAGCAGTACTAGGATGGGTGACCGACCCCCTGGGAAGTCCTCGTGTTGCACCCCTTTTCGTGTTTTTCTATTTTTGATTACTTGTTGACAGACGATTTTCGGCTCAAATCATTTGAATCTCTATAGGGACCAGATAAGACATGTGAAATGAAAGTAGTTCGGGCACTGCCGAATTTGGACAAAATTGTAGGCTAATTTGATTGTAAACGGGCAAACGGACGAGACTTATTACTACGCAATGAGCTGACGAGATTTTTGCCGAATTCCTTCTCTAAGACCCTCTAATTTGCGATTTAACGCTTCTGTTAAGCTTTCGTTTCCTCGAGAAATCCTCTTAGGAAGTTCGAAATTCGATTCCGGTTCCATTTTATCGTATCCCAGGCATAATAATAGCTTTACATTCGTTATTTGCTTCTTCTTATTTTTTTTTCTATATTCTGGGAACATTTATCGATTTTTGTTGTCGTGAGCCGGTTCTGTGCGGAAGGGTATGACGCAGATTACTCCGGAGACGGTTAACTCATTAAAAACAATTATTTCGACTGTTTTAACCATAATTTACGTAACCGGTCGCGACACGAGGTCTTCCCAGGGAGGTCACCCATCCTAGCTCTGCCAACGCGTCAGAACGCTTAACTTCATTGTTATGATTGGGCAAGAGCAGTGCCGCGTGTTGTCCATCGCCTTCCGCTCCACTCGTACTCGAGGGATATAAGAATAAACATCCCATTCAATGTTTGCGATCATTCCAGCACTAATGCACCGGATCCCATCAAAACTCCAAAGTTAAGCGTGCTTGGGCGAGAGCAGTACTAGAATGGGTGACCCCCTGGGAAGTCCTCGTGTTGCACCCCTTTTCGTGTTTTTCTATTTTTGATTACTTGTTGACAGACGATTTTCGGCTTAAATCATCTGAATCGCGAACGGGGCCAGATAAGACATTGCACCCCTTTTCGTGTTTTTCTATTTTTGATTACTTGTTGACAGACGATTTTCGGCTCAAATCATCTGAATCTCGAACGGGACCAGATAAGACATGTGAAATGAAAGTATCTCGGGCACTGCCGGATTTGGACAAAATTGTAGGCTAATTTGATTGTAAACGGGCAAACGGACGAGACTCATTCCTACGCAATGAGCTGACGAGATTTTAACCGAATTCCTCCTCTAAGACCCTCTAATTTTGGATTTACCGCTTCTGTTAAGCTTTTGTTTCCTCGAGATATCAGCTTAGGAAGTTCAAAATTCGATTCCGGTTCCATTTTATCGTATCCCAGGCATAATAATAGCTTTACATTCGTTATTTTCTTCTTCTTATTTTTTTTCTATTTTCTAGGAACATTTATCGATTTTTGTTGTCGTGAGCCGGTTCTGTGCGGAAGGGTATGACGCAGATTTACTACGGAGACGGTTAACTCATTAAAAACAAATTTTTCGACTGTTTTATCCATAATTTACGTAAACAGTCGCGACACGAGATCTTCCCACGGAGGTCACCCATCCTACCTCTACCATCGCGCCAGAACGCTTAACTTCATGGTTATGATTGGGCGATAGCAGTGCCGCGTGTTGTCCATCGCCGCCCGCTCCACACGTACTCGAGGGATATAAGAATAAACATCCCACTCAATCTGGGGTGCGATCATACCAGCACTAATGCACCAGATCCCATGAGAACTCCGAAGTTAAGCGTGGTTGGGCGAGAGCAGTACTAGGATAGGTGACCCCCTGGGAAGTCCTCGTGTTGCACCCCTTTTCGTGTTTTTCTATTTTTTATTACTTGTTGACAGACAATTTTCGGCTAAATCATCTGAATCTATATCGGGACCAGATAAGACATGTGAAATGAAAGTAGCTCGGGCACTGCCGGATTTGGACAAAATTGTAGGCTAATTTGATTGTAAACGGGCAAACGGACAAGACTCATTACTACTCAATGAGCTGACGAGATTTTTGCCGAATTCCTTCTCTAAGACCCTTTAATTTGCGATTTAACGCTTCTGTTAAGCTTTCGTTTCCTCGAGAAATCCTCTTAGGAAGTCCGAAATTCGATTACGGTTCCATTTTATCGTATCCCAGGCATAATAATAGCTTTTCATTCGTTATTTGCTTCTTCTTATTTTTTTTCTATTTTCTGGGAACGTTTATCGATTTTTGTTGTCGTGAGCCGGTTCTGTGCGGAAGGGTATGACGCAGATTACTCCGGAGACGGTTAACTCATTAAAAACAATTATTTCGACTGTTTTAACCATAATTTACGTAACCGATCGCGACACAAGGTCTTACCAGGGAGGTCACCCATCCTAGCTCTGCCATCGCGCAAGAACGCTTAACTTCATGGTTATGATTGGGCGAGAGCAGTGCCGCGTGTTGTCCATCGCCGCCCGCTCCACACGTACTCGAGGGATATAAGAATAAACATCCCACTCAATGTCGGGTTTGATCATACCTGCACAAATGCACCGGATCCCATCAGAACTCCGAAACTAAGCGTGCTTGGGCAAGAGCAGTACTACGAAGGGTGACCCCCTGGGAAGTCCTCGTGTTGTGCACCCCTTTTCGTGTTTTTCTATTTTGATTACTTGTTGACAGACAATTTTCGGCTCAAATCATCTGAATCTCGATCGGGACCAGATAAGACATGTGAAATGAAAGTAGCTCGGGCACTGCCGGATTTGGACAAAATTGTAGGCTAATTTGATTGTAAACGGGCAAACGGACGAGACTCATTACTACGCAATGAGCTGACGAGATTTTAGCCGAATTCCTTCTCTAAGACCCTCTAATTTGCGATTTACCGCTTTTGTTAAGCTTTCGTTTCATCGAGAAATCCGCTTAGGAAGTTCGAAATTCGATTCCGGTTCTATTTTATCGTATCCCATGCATAATAATAGCTTTACATTCGTTATTTCCTTCTTCTTATTTTTTTTTCTATTTTCTGGGAACATTTATCGATTTTTGTTGTCGTGAGCCGGTTCTGTGCGGAAGGGTATGACGCAGATTACTCCGGAGACAGTCAACTCATTAAAAACAATTATTTCGACTGTTTTAACCATAATTTACGTAACCGATCGCGACACGAGGTCTTCCCAGGGAGGTCACCCATCCTAGCTCTGCCATCGCGCCAGAACGCATAACTTAATGGTTATGATTAGGCGAGAGCAGTGCCGCGTGTTGTCCATCGCCGCCCGCTCCACACGTACTTGAGGGATATAAGAATAAACATCCCACTCAATGGTTGCGATCATACCAGCACTAATGCACCGGATCCCATTAAAACTCCGAAGTTAAGCGTGCTTCGGCGAGAGCAGTACTAGGATTGGTGACCCCCTGGGAAGTCCTCGTGTTGCACTTCTTTTCGTGTTTTTCTATTTTTGATTACTTGTTGACAGACGATTTTCGGCTCAAATCATCTGAATCTCGATCGGGACCAAATAAGACATGTGAAATGAAAGTAGCTCGGGCATTGCCGGATTTGGACAAAATTGTAGGCTAATTTGATTGTAAACGGGCAAACGGACGAGACTCATTACTACGCAATGAGCTGACGAGATTTTAGCCGAATTCCTTCTCTAAGACCCTCTAATTTGCCGATTTACCGCTTCTGTTAAGCTTTCGTTTTCTCGAGAAATCCGCTTAGGAAGTTCGAAATTCGATTCCGGTTCCATTTTATCGTATCTCAGGCATAATAATAGCTTTACATTCGTTATTTCCTTCTTCTTATTTTTTTTTTCTATTTTCTAGGAACATTTATCGATTTTTGTTGTCGTGAGCCGGTTCTGTGCGGAAGGGTATGACGCAGATTACTCCGGAGACGGTTAACTCATTTAAAACTATTATTTCGACTGTTTTATCCATAATTTACGTAAACGGTCGCGACACGAGGTCTTCCCAGGGATGTCACCCATCCTAGCTCTGCCATCGCGCCAGAACGCTTAACTTCATGGTTATGATTGGGCGAGAGCAGTACCGCGTGTTGTCCATCGCCGCCCGCTCCACACGTACTTCGAGGGATATAAGAATAAACATCCCACTCAATGGTTGCGATCATACCATGCACTAATGCACCGGATCCTATCAAAACTCTGAAGTTAAGCGTGCTTGGACGAGAGCAGTACTAGGATGGGTGACCCCCTGGGAAGTCCTCGTGTTGCACCCCTTTTCGTGTTTTTCTATTTTTGATTACTTGTTGACAGACGATTTTTGGCTCAAATCATCTGAATCTCAATCGGGACCAGATAAGACGTGAAATGAAAGTAGCTCGGGCACTGCCGGATTTGGACAAAATTGTAGGCTAATTTGATTGTAAACGGGCAAACGGACGAGACTCATTCTATGCAATGAGCTGACGAGATTTTCGCCGAATTCCTTCACTAAGACCCTCTAATTTGCGATTTACCGCTTCTGTTAAGCTTTCGTTTGCTCGAGAAATCCTCTTAGGAAGTTCGAAATTCGATTCCTGGTTCCATTTTATCGTATCCCAGGCATAATAATAGCTTTACATTCGTTATTTGCTTCTTCTTATTTTTTTTTCTATTTTCTGGGAACATTTATCGATTTTTGTTGTCGTGAGCCGGTTCTGTGCGGAAGGGTATGACGCAGATTACTCCGGAGACGGTTAACTCATTAAAAAGAATTATTTCGACTGTTTTATCCATAATTTACGTAACCGGTCGCGACACGAGGTCTTCCCAGGGAGGTCACCCATCCTAGCTCTGCCATCGCGCCAGAACGCTTAACTTCATGGTTATGATTGGGCGAGAGCAGTGCCGCGTGTTGTCCATCGCCTTTCGCTCCACACGTACTCGAGGGATATAAGAATAAACATCCCACTTAATGTTTGCGATCATACAAGCACTAATGCACCGGATCCCATCAAAACTCCAAAGTTAAGCGTGCTTGGGCGAGAGCAGTACTAGAATGGGTGACCCCCCCCTGGGAAGTCCTCGTGTTGCACCCCTTTTCGTGTTTTTCTATTTTTGATTACTTGTTGACAGACAATTTTCGGCTCAAATCATCTGAATCTCGAACGGGACCAGATAAGACATTGCACCCCTTTTCGTGTTTTTCTAATTTTGATTACTTGTTGACAGACGATTTTCGACTCAAATCATCTGAATCTCGAACGAGACCAGATAAGACATGTGAAATGAAAGTATCTCGGGCACTGCCGGATTTGGACAAAATTGTAGGCTAATTTGATTGTAAACGGGCAAACGGACGAGACTCATTCCTACGCAATGAGCTGACGAGATTTTAGCCGAATTCCTCCTCTAAGACCCTATAATTTTCGATTTACCGCTTCTGTTAAGCTTTCGTTTCCTCGAGATATCCGCTTAGGAAGTTCGAAATTCGATTCCGGTTCCATTTTATCGTATCTCAGGCATAATAATAGCTTTACATTCGTTATTTTCTTCTTCTTATTTTTTTTTCTATTTTCTAGGAACATTTATCGATTTTTGTTGTCGTGAGCCGTTTCTGTGCGGAAGGGTATGACGCAAATTACTCCGGAGACGGTTAACTCATTAAAAACAATTATTTCGACTGTTTTATCCATAATTTATGTAAACGGTCGCGACACGAGGTCTTCCCAGGGAGGTCACCCATCCTACCTCTGCCATCGCGCCAGAAGGCTTAACTTCATGGTTATGATTGGGCGAGAGCAGTGCCGCGTGTTGTCCATCGCCTTCCGCTCCACACGTACTCGAGGGATATAAGAATAAACATCCCACTCAATGTCGGGTGCGATCATACCACCACTAACGCACCGGATCTCATCAGAACTCCGAAGTTAAGCATGCTTGGACGAGAGCAGTACTAGGATGGGTGACCCCCTTGGAAGTCCTCGGGTTGCACCCCTTTTCGTGTTTTTCTATTTTTGATTACTTGTTGACAGACGATTTTCGGCTCAAATCATCTGAATCTCGATCGGGACCAGATAAGACATGTGAAATGAAAGTAGCTCTGGCACTGCCGGATTTGGACAAAATTGTAGGCTAATTTGATTGTAAACGGGCAAACGGACGAGACTCATTACTACGCAATGAGCTGACGAGATTTTTGCCGAATTCCTTCTCTAAGACCCTCTAATTTGCGATTTAACGCTTCTGTTAAGCTTTCGTTTCCTCGAGAAATCCTCTTAGGAAGTTCGAAATTCGATTCCGGTTCCATTTTATCGTATCCAGACATAATAATAGCTTTTCATTCGTTATTTGCTTCTTCTTATTTTTTTTCTATTTTCTGGGAACATTTATCAATTTTGGTTGTCGTGAGCCGGTTCTGTGCGGAAGGGTATGACGCAGATTACTCCGGAGACGGTTTACTCATTAAAAACAATTATTTCGACTGTTTTATCCATAATTTACGTAAACGGTCGCGACACGAGGTCTTCCCAGGGAGGTCACCCATCCTACCTCTGCCATCGCGCCAGAAGGCTTAACTTCATGGTTATGATTGGGCGAGAGCAGTGCCGCATGTTGTCCATCGCCTTCCGCTCCACACGTACTCGAGGGATATAAGAATAAGCATCCCACTCAATGTCGGGTGCGATCATACCAGCACTAACGCACCGGATCTCATTCAGAACTCCGAAGTTAAGCGTGCTTGGGCGAGAGCAGTACTAGGATGGGTGACCCCCTGGGAAGTCCTCGGGTTGCACCCCTTTTCGTGTTTTTCAATTTTTGATTACTGTTGACAGACGATTTTCGGCTCAAATCATCTGAATCTCGATCGGGACCAGATAAGACATGTGAAATAAAAGTAGCTCTGGCACTGCCGGATTTGGACAAAATTGTAGGCTAATTTGATTGTAAACGGGCAAACGGACGAGACTCATTACTACGCAATGAGCTGACGAGATTTTTGCCGAATTCCTTCTCTAAGACCCTCTAATTTGCGATTTAACGCTTCTGTTAAGCTTTCGTTTCCTCGAGAAATCCTCTTAGGAAGTTCGAAATTCGATTCCGGTTCCATTTTATCGTATCCAGGCATAATAATAGCTCTTCATTCGTTATTTGCTTCTTCTTATTTTTTTTCTATTTTCTGGGAACATTTATCAATTTTTGTTGTCGTGAGCCGGTTCTGTGCGGAAGGGTATGACGCAGATTACTCCGGAGATGGTTAACTCATTAAAAACAATTATTTCGACTGTTTTAACCATAATTTACGTAACCGATCGCGACACGAGGTCTTCCCAGGGAGGTCACCCATCCTAGCTCCGCCATCGCGCCAGAACGTTTAACTTCATGGTTATGATTGGGCGAGAGCAGTGCCGCGTGTTGTCCATCGTCGCCCGCTCCACACGTACTCAAGGGATGTAAGAATAAACATCCCACTCAATATAGGGTGCGATCATACCAGCACTAATGCACCGGATTCCATCAGAACTCCGAAGTTAAGCGTGCTTGGGCGAGTGCAGTACTAGGATGGGTGACCCCCTAGGAAGTCCTCGTGTTGCACCCTTTTTCGTGTTTTTCTATTTTTGATTACTTGTTGACAGACGATTTTCGGCTCAAATCATCTGAATATCGATCGGGACCAGATAAGACATGTGAAATGAAAGTAGCTCTGGCACTGCCGGATTTGGACAAAATTGTAGGCTAATTTGATTGTAAACGGGCAAACGGACGAGACTCATTACTACGCAATGAGCTGACGAGATTTTTGCCGAATTCCTTCTCTAAGACCCTCTAATTTGCGATTTAACGCTTCTGTTAAGCTTTCGTTTCCTCGAGAAATCCTCTTAGGAAGTTCGAAATTCGATTCCGGTTCCATTTTATCGTATCCAGGCATAATAATAGCTTTTCATTCGTTATTTGCTTCTTCTTATTTATTTTTCTTTTTTCTGGGAACATTTATCGATTTTTGTTGTCGTGAGCCGGTTCTGTGCGGAAGGGTATGACGCAGATTACTCCGGAGACGGTTAACTCATTAAAAACAATTATTTCGACTGTTTTAACCATAATTTACGTAACCGATCGCGACACGATGTCTTCTCAGGGAGGTCACCCATCCTAGCTCTGCCATCGCGTTAGAACGCTTAACTTCATGGTTATGATTGGGAGAGAGCAGTGCCGCGTGTTGTCCATCGCCGCCCGCTCCACACGTACTCGAGGGATATAAGATTAAACATCCCACTCAATGTCGGGTGCTATCATACCTGCACTAATGCACCGGATCCCATCAGAACTCCGAAACTAAGCGTGCTTGGGCAAGAGCAGTACTAGGAAGGGTGACCCCTGGGAAGTCCTCGTGTTGTGCACCCCTTTTCGTATTTTTCTATTTTTGATTACTTGTTGACAGACGATTTTCGGCTCAAATCATGTGAATCTCGATCAGGACTAGATAAGACATGTGAAATGAAAGTAGCTCGGGCACTGCCGGATTTGGACAAAATTGTAGGCTAATTTGATTGTAAACGGGCAAACGGACGAGACTCATTACTACGCAATGAGATGACGAGATTTTAGCCGAATTCCTTCTCTAAGACCCTCTAATTTGCGATTTACCGCTTCTATTAAGCTTTCTTTTCATCGAGAAATCCGCTTAGGAAGTTCGAAATTCGATTCCGGTTGTATTTTATCGTATCACAGGCATAATAATAGCTTTACATTCGTTATTTCCTTCTTCTTATTTTTTTTCTATTTTCTGGGAACATTTATCGATTTTTGTTGTCGTTAGCCGGTTCTGTGCGGAAGGGTATGACGCAGATTACTCCGGAGACGGTTAACTCATTAAAAACAATTATTTCGACTATTTGAACCATAATTTATGTAACCGATCGCGACACGAGGTCTTCCCAGGGAGGTCACCCATCCTAGCTCTGCCATCGCGCCAGAACGCTTAACTTCATGGTTATGATTGGGCGAGAGCAGTGCCGCGTGTTGTCCATCGCCGCCCGCTCCACACGTACTTGAGGGATATAAGAATAAACATCCCACTCAATGGTTGCTGATCATACCAGCACTAATGCACCGGATCCTATCAAAACTCTGAAGTTAAGCGTGCTTGGGCGAGAGCAGTACTAGGATTGGTGACCCCCTGGGAAGTCCTCGTGTTGCACGCCTTTTCGTGTTTTTCTATTTTTGATTACTTGTTGACAGACGATTTTCGGCTCAAATTATCTGAATCTCGATCGGGACCAAATAAGACATGTGAAATGAAAGTAGCTCGGGCACTGCCGGATTTGGACAAAATTGTAGGCTAATTATTGTAAACGGGCAAACGGACGAGACTCATTACTACGCAATGAGCTGACGAGATTTTAGCCGAATTCCTTCTCTAAGACCCTCTAATTTGCGATTTACCGCTTCTGTTAAGCTTTCGTTTCCTCGAGAAATCCGCTTAGGAAGTTCGAAATTCGATTCCGGTTCCATTTTATCGTATCTCAGGCATAATAATAGCTATACATTCGTTATTTCCTTCTTCTTATTTTTTTTTCTATTTTCTGGGAACATTTATCGATTTTTGTTGTCGTGAGCCGGTTCTGTGCGGAAGGGTTTGACGCAGATTACTCCGGAGACGGTTAACTCATTAAAAACAATTATTTCGACTGTTTTATCCATAATTTACGTAAACGGTCACGACACGAGGTCTTCCCAGGGAGGTCACCCATCCTAGCTCCGCCATCGCGCCAGAACGCTTAACTTCATGGTTATGATTGGGCGAGAGCAGTGCCGCGTGTTGTCCATCGCCGCCCGCTCCACACGTACTCGAGGGATATAAGAATAAACATCCCACTCAATGTCGGGTGCGATCATACCTGCACTAATGCACCGGATCCCATAAGAACTTCGAAGTTAAGCTTGCTTGGGCAAGAGCAGTACTAGGATGGGTGACCCCCTGGGAAGTCCTCGTGTTGCACCCCTTTTCGTGTTTTTCTATTTTTGATTACTTGTCGACAGACGATTTTTGGCTCAAATCATCTGAATCTAAATCGGGACCAGATAAGACGTGAAATGAAAGTAGCTCGGCCATTGCCGGATTTGTACAAAATTGTAGGCTAATTTGATTGTAAACGGGCAAACGGACGAGACTCTTTACTACGCAATGAGATGACGAGATTTTAGCCGAATTCCTTCTCTAAGACCCTCTAATTTGCGATTTACCGCTTCTGTTAAGCTTTCGTTTCATCGAGAAATCCGCTTAGGAAGTTCGAAATTCGATTCCGGTTGAATTTTATCGTATCCCAGGCATAATAATAGCTTTACATTCGTTATTTCCTTCTTCTTATTTTTTTTCTATTTTCTGGGAACATTTATCGATTTTTGTTGTCGTTAGCCGGTTATGTGCGGAAGGGTATGACGCAGATTACGCCGGAAACGGTTAACTCATTAAAAACAATTATTTCGACTATTTTAACCATAATTTACGTAACCGATCGCGACACGAGGTCTTCCCAGGGAGGTCACCCATCCTAGCTCTGCCATCGCGCCAGAACGCTTAACTTCATGGTTATGATTGGGCGAGAGCAGTGTCGCGTGTTGTCCATCGCCGCCCGCTCCACACGTACTTGAGGGATATAGGAAAAAACATCCCACTCAATGGTTGCGATCATACCAGCACTAATGCACCGGATCCCATCAAAACTCTGAAGTTAAGCGTGCTTGGGCGAGAGCAGTACTAGGATTGGTGACCCCCTGGGAAGTCCTCGTGTTGCACGCCTTTTCGTGTTTTTCTATTTTTGATTACTTGTTGACATACGATTTTCGGCTCAAATTATCTGAATCTCGATCGGGACCAAATAAGACATGTGAAATGAAAGTAGCTCGGGCACTGCCGGATTTGGACAAAATTGTAGGCTAATTTGATTGTAAACGGGCAAACGGACGAGACTCATTCCTACGCAATGAGCTGACGAGATTTTAGCCGAATTCCTTCTCTAAGACCCTCTAATTTGCGATTTACCGCTTCTGTTAAGCTTTCGTTTCCTCGATAAATCCGCTTAGGAAGTTCGAAATTCGATTCCGGTTCCATTTTATCGTATCTCAGGCATAATAATAGCTATACATTCGTTATTTCCTTCTTCTTATTTTTTTTTCTATTTTCTGGGAACATTTATCGATTTTTGTTGTCGTGAGCCGGTTCTGTGCGGAAAGGTTTGACGCAGATTACTCCGGAGACGGTTAACTCATTAAAAACAATTATTTCGACTGTTTTATCCATAATTTACGTAAACGGTCGCGACACGAGGTCTTCCCAGGGAGGTCACCCATCCTAGCTCCGCCATCGCGCCAGAACGCTTAACTTCATGGTTATGATTGGGCGAGAGCAGTGCCGCGTGTTGTCCATCGCCGCCCGCTCCACACGTACTCGAGGGATATAAGAATAAACATCCCACTCAATGTCGGGTGCGATCATACCTGCACTAATGCACCGGATCCCATCAGAACTTCGAAGTTAAGCTTGCTTGGGCAAGAGCAGTACTAGGATGGGTGACCCCCTGGGAAGTCCTCGTGTTGCACCCCTTTTCGTGTTTTTCTATTTTTGATTACTTGTTGACAGACGATTTTTGGCTCAAATCATCTGAATCTAAATCGGGACCAGATAAGACGTGAAATGAAAGTAGCTCGGCCATTGCCGGATTTGTACAAAATTGTAGGCTAATTTGATTGTAAACGGGCAAACGGACGAGACTCATTACTATGCAATGAGCTGACGAGATTTTAGCCGAATTCCTTCTCTAAGACCCTCTAATTTGCGATTTATCGCTTCTGTTAAGCTTTCGTTTCCTCGAGAAATCCGCTTAGGAAGTTCGAAATTCGATTCCGGTTCTATTTTATTGTATCACAGGGATAATAATAGCTTTACATTCGTTATTTCCTTCTTCTTATTTTTTTTTCTATTTCCTGGGAACATTTATCGATTTTTGTTGTCGTGAGCCGGTTCTGTGCGGAAGGGTATGACGCAGATTACTCCGGAGACGGTTAACTCATTAAAAACAATTATTTCGACTGTTTTATCCATAATTTACGTAAACGGTCGCGACACGAGGTCTTCCCAGGGAGGTCACCCATCCTACCTCTGCCATCGCGCCAGAACGCTTAACTTTATGGTTATGATTGGGCGAGAGCAGTGCCGCGTGTTGTCCATCACCGCCTGCTCCACACGTACTCGAGGGATATAAGAATAAACATCCCACTCAATGTCGGGTGCTATCATACCAGCACTAATGCACCGGATCCCATCAGAACTCCGAAGTTAAGTGTGCATGGGCGAGAGCAGTACTATGATGGGTGACCCCCTCGGAAGTCCTCGTGTTGCACCCCTTTTCGTGTTTTTCTATTTTTGATTACTTGTTGGCAGACGATTTTTGGCTCAAATACTCTAAATTTTGATCAGCACCAGAGAAGACATTTTAAATCAACATAGCTCGGGCACTGCCGGATTTGGACAAAATTGTAGGCAAATTTGAATGTAAACGGGCAAACTAACGAGACTCATTGCTCTGCAATGGGCTGACGAGGGATTTAAGAATAAACTCGCCGCCCGCTCCACATGTACCTGAGGGATTTAAGAATAAACATCCCACTCAATGTTGGGTGCGATCATAAAAGCACTAATGCACCGGATCCCATCAGAACTCCGAAGTTAAGCGTTCTTGTGCGAGAACAGTACTAGGATGGGTGACCCGCTGGGAAGTCCTCGTGTTGCACCCCTTTTCGTGTTTTTCTATTTTTGATTACTTATTGACATACGATTTTTGGCTCAAATCATCTGAATCTCGATCAGGACGAGAGAAGACATGTAAAATCAACGTAGCTCGGGAACTGCCGGATTTGCACAAAATTGTAGGCTATTTTGATTGTAAACGGGCAAACGAACGAGACTCATTATTCCGCAATGAGCTGACGAGATTTTAGCCGAATTCCTTCTCTAAGACCCTCTAATTTGCGATTTTCCGCTTCTGTTAAGCTTCCGTTTCCTCGAGAAATCCGCTTAGGAAGTACGAAATTCGATTTCGGTTTTATTTTAACGTATCCCATGATTAATAATAGTTATACATTCACTATTTTCATATTCTTATTTTTTTTCTATTTTCTGGGAACATTTAGCGATTTTTGTTGTCGTGAGCCGGTTTTGTGCGGAAGGGTATGACGCAGATTACTTCGGAGACGGTTAACTCATTAAAAACAATTATTTCGACTGTTTTAGCCATAATTTACGTAAACGGTCGCGACACGAGGACTTTCCTAGGGAGGTCACCCATCCTAGCTCTGCCATCGCACAAGAACGCTTAACTTCATTGTTTTGATTAAGCGACAGCAGTGCCGCGTGTTGTCCATCGCCGCTCGCTCCACACGTACTCGAGAGATATAAGAATAAACATCCCACTCAATGTCGGGTGCGATCATACTAGCATTAATACACCGGATCCCATCAGAACTCTGAAGTTAAGCTTGCTTGGGCGAGAGCAGGTACTAGGATGGGTGACTCCCTGGGAAGTCCTCGTGTTGCACCCCTTTTTATATTTTTCTATTTTTGATTACTTGTTGAGAGACGATTTTCGGCTCAAATCATCTGAATCTCGATCAGGACCTAAGAAGACATGTGAAATCAACGTAGCTCACGCACTGCCGGATTTGGACAAAATTGTAGGCTAATTTGATTGTAAACGGGCAAACGAACGAGACTCATTACTCCGCAATGTGCTGGCGAGATTTTAGCCGAATTCCTTCTCTAAGACCCTCTAATTTGCGATTTTCCGCTTCTGTTACCTCGAGAAATTCGCTTAGGAAGTCCGAAATTCGATTCCGGTTCCATTTTATCGTATCCCAGGCATAATAATAGCTTTAGAATCGCTATTTTCTTCTTCTTATTTTTTTTCTATTTTCTGGGAACATTTAGCGATTTTTGTTGTCGTGAGTCGTTTCTTTGCGGAAGCGTATTACGTAGATTAATCCGGAGACGGTTAACTCATTAAAAACAATTATTTTGACTGTTTTATCCATAATTTACGTAAACGGTCGTACGAGGACTTCCCAGGGAGGTCACTTATCCTAGCTCTGCCATCGCGCCGAAACGCTTAACTTCATGGTTCTGATTGGGCGAGAGCAGTGCCGAGTGTTGTCCATCGCCGCCCGCTCCACACGTACTTGAGGGATATAAGAATAAACATCCCATTCAATGTCGGGTGCGATCATACCAGCACTAATGCACCGGATCCCATCAGAACTCCGAAGTTAAGCGTGCTTGGGCGAGAGCAGTACTAAGATGGATGACCCCATTGGAAGTCCTCGTGTTGCACCCCTTTTCGTGATTTTCTATTTTTGATTAATTGTTGACAGACGATTTTTGGCTCAAATCATCTGAATCTCGATTGGGACAAGATAAGACATGTGAAATCGACGTAGCTCGGGCACTGCCGGATTTGGACAAAATTGTAGCCTAATTTATTTGTAAACGGGCAAACGAACGAGACTCAATACTTCGCAATGAGCTGTAGAAATTTTAGCCGAATTCCTTCTCTAAGACCCTCTAATTTGCGATTTTCCGCTTCTGTTAAGCTTCCGTTTCCTCGAGAAATTCGCTTAGGAAGTCCGAAATTCGCTTCCGGTTTCATTTTATCGTATCTTAAGCATAATAATAGCTTTACATTCCCTATTTTCTTATTCTTATTTTTTTTTTATTTTCATGGAACATTTAGCGATTTTTGTTGTCATGAGCCGGTTCTGTGGGTAAGGGTATTGTAGGGGCCTAAAAATCCGTACTTGGAAATTTGTGGAGAATTTAAAATTTTTCTTTTAAATAATTAAAATTGCCTCATTCATAACTTATCTGATAAACAAAGTTTGATGTTCAAAGTGGCAGCGGAAGAAATTAACATTTTCGAAATAACAGTAAAAGGTTTTTCCAACGATAATTAAAATGTTTAAGCCATCAAATAATAATAAATTCTGAGATTATGGTCTACGCATGTGGTCCCTGTACTGAAAATGTTTGCTCCTTGGAGCCCTGTACTGAAATAGCCTGTAATAATTTTCTTGTGAGATTATGGTCTACGCATGTGGTCCCTGAACTGAACTGACCGGTAACTGGCGACCGGGCCTGTAACTGGCGACAGGACTTAGTAATGTACGTCTTATCAGACAACTGCCACAGTACTGGGTGAAACAACTGAACTGACCGGTAACTGGCGACCGGGCCTGTAACTGGCGACAGGACTTAGTAATGCTCTCATAACCGATAACTGACGACCGGACCGGTAACTGGCGACCGGATTTAATCATGATTGTAAAGTGACCACAAGCCATATCGCATAAATCTCAAAATTAGTTTTTTTTTTCACGTAATATAATTAAATAACTGAATTAAATATCCTGTAATCATTTTTACTGAATGGATTGGATCGCTCCCAGGCTCGCTGCAACCTAAATATGCCATGAAAAATATGCAATAGTTTTTACTTGACCAAACCATGCAATTAAAAACCAAAAACTGAGACAAATGCGCCTAATGACTTCGTATTTAATCATGACTCCGAACCAACCCGAACCAACACTGAAACATCATATAGTCATGATTAAAATACGCTTAAAATGATGAATTAATGCTCCTCAAATGATGCATGTCGAATCTTAGGTGAATGAAGGCCAAAACATGAAACGCTCTTTCGAGAGTCAATTTGGCACATTGCACCGTAAATTCTCGTACGACCTCAAAAATGATCTGAATGACAAACGGCCAAAAACATGACCTTCCTAACTCGATGAGGCACTGTACAGTCCAAGGCCATGGGCTAAAAGCCAACCAAGAACTCAAACGACGCCTGAGAACAGCAGCAAACTTTCTGTCAAAATTACAGCAGCTGCGCACTTGCTTTCCTCGTGTCGTTTTTGAGACTACCGGCCATTGGGGCTTGAACCACCGACCAGAGACTCTTACCAACTTCCCAAAGAATGATTTGAACCATGGCTAAGGGCCCTAGGCCAGCCACAATCCAAACCACACCATGAACAACCGAAACTTCCCCACCGAGAGCCAAACCTGCGCGTGGGCTGTTGTGATTCATTTGTTGTCTCGTGTCATTCCAATGGCCATTTGATGGACCATGGCACAATCTAGACATCTAGGGGCATGGTATGAACCGTGGCTAAGGGCCATAGGCCAACCAAGATCCACACCATTCCACAAAATCGAACACACACATGCTGTAAAATGAAGAGGGGCGAAAGGGTGCAGGGGCTGTTCTTGAGTTTTAATTTAATAACCGATTAACCATGGACCAAGCCACCAAAAGGGTGACTTAGTCACGTCTTTGACATGCTAGGGAAGTGATCTAACCATGGCTATGGGCCTTGTGGCAGCCATGATCAGATCCATTTCCATATTGACAGCAAACAGAAATTTTCGAAACTCAAAAGATCACAAGTTGGGAGTTGCTGTCATTTTCGTGTTTTCCAGCGTGCATGGGGTTAAATGAATGGACCAACATGGTCCTAATGCATCCTATTACATGTTTAGATGTCGCCTTGGGAGCCTGGAATCGAACCATCCTCCTGAAATAGCACAACAAATGAAAACCGTGAACTGCATCATAAAGCCGAGAAAATCTGCATGTGGTTTTCTGAAAAATATTCTTGATGTTTCGGTTTATTGTCATAAAAATAATGATCATGCAATGAAAATAATTGATAATAGGACTTGATTGAAGAGTCAAGGAAGAACATATGCATGCCTGGTTTCGTTTGAAAGAAAAACGAAAGAACGAGACGATACGGCGCGGAGGAGTGGAGCGTTCTTGCTAGCTTGTTCTTCACTCGATTATTTCTCTAAGTGTTCTCGGTTTTTCCCTCTACTAACAATCACGAGAATGGTCTGAAAGCTACTGAATTTCGGTGGTGGGGGAGAGGGGAAATGGTAGTTAAGATAATGAGGAGGAAAGGTAGCAATATAGGTGGATAGGCATGACCAAGTCTCCTCATTTTGAAATTTGAATTTGGTTGGTATCAAATGGCTTCTTGGATGGATCTAGAATGGGGTGACCGAAATTCCTTGCTAATCTAAACTAGGATGATGCTCACTGATTAATTAATGAAGGTTGACTAATAATAAAAAGAAAGATTAGCATGTTAACACCACAAAGAATGGGTCAAAGGGTGATGAGTTGGCAAGGAATAGTCTAGATACTAAGGGGGCCGAAAATTCACTAATAAATGGAGGGGAAATGTTGATTATCTAGTAAATTAATAACCCTTAAAAGCCTCACTAATCCTTTAATTAATTTAGTGAATTAATCCCTTAATTATTGGAACTTAAATGAACTTATTTCCTACTCACCTCAAGTAATTAAATTAAATCCTCAAACCTCCTTATTAACTTAAATGAACTTACTTGCTAGCTAAAATAAATTCTGGAAATGTTTCCTGAATCTTAAATTTTATCTCTAAACTCCAACTCCAGTCCGGCCTCACTGAAATAACTGAAATGATAAAAATCAAACTGCTGCATGAAATAATTAACTTAAGGAAAATCATTTAAATGCTCATGAAATAAAATCATTTAAAATACTAGAATTATGTATGGCTTATACGTAGTGTAAGTTAAGGGTTCTACAATCCTTCTCCCCTTAAAAGAAATTTTGTCCTCGAAATTAAAACTCACCGAATAACTCGGGGTAACAATCTCACATCTCCGGCTCAGACTCCCACGTAGCTTCCTCCTCTGAATGGTTGAGCCATCTGACTTTGACTCGCCTAACCAGCTTGTTTCGAAGCTTCTTCTCCTGCCTGTCTAGGATCTGCACTGGCCTCTCCTCATAAGATAGGTTCGGAGTAAGCTGCAACGGCTCGAAGTTCAAGACATGCGAAGGATTCGCCATGTACTTCCTCAGCATAGAGACGTGAAAGACATTGTGTACTCCGGCCAGATTCGGCGGAAGAGCCACACGATAAGCTAGCGTCCCAACTCTGTCGAGGATCTCAAATGGTCCAATGAATCTCGGACTGAGCTTCCCTTTCTTCCCAAATCGCATGACACCCTTCATAGGTGCCACCTTCAAAAAGACATGGTCGCCGACAGCGAACTCTAAATCTCTCCTCCTCTGATCTGCATAGCTCTTCTGTCGACTCTGAGCAGTCCTCATTCTATCACGGATCCGGGCTACTACGTCGACAGTCTGCTGAATAATCTTTGGACCCAACTCTACTCTCTCTCCTACTTTATCCCAATGAACAGGAGATCTGCACTTGCGACCATACAAAGCTTCATACGGAGCCATTCCTATTGACGACTAAAAGCTGTTATTATAGGTGAACTCTACCAATGGCAAGTTCGACTCCCAACTCCCAGAGAAATCAATGACGCAAGAACGAAGAAGATCCTCCAAAATCTGAATAACCCGCTCTGACTGCCCATCTGTCTGCGGATGGAAAGCTGTGCTAAACAGCAACTTCGTCCCCATAGTCGAATGTAAACTCTTCCAAAACGAGGAAGTGAATCTGGGATCTCTGTCAGATACGATAGAAACTGGAATACCATGGAGTCGGACTATCTCTTGGATATACAGCTCTGCATACTGAATCATGGTGAACGTCGTCTTAATAGGCAAAAAGTGCGCTGATTTGGTAAGACGATCTACAATCACCCAGATAGCATTCGATCCCCTGGCTGACCTCGGCAAACCGATCACAAAATCCATGGTGACGTTCTCCCACTTCCACTCAGGAATAGGAAGAGGCTTGAGCAACCCTGCTGGTCTCTGATGCTCGACCTTCACTAACTGACAGATCAGACACTCGGATACAAATCGTCTGATGTCCTTCTTCATACCAGGCCACCAATACAATAGTTGCAGATCTTTGTACATCTTCGTACTCCCTGGATGAATAGAGTACAGCGACATATGGGTTCTGATAAGATATCTGCTCGGATAGAATCACTGCTAGGAACCCATATCCTGTCTTCGGTATCTCACAATACCATCGCTGACTGAATACAAGACACTGCCCTTGGTCTCATCTCTTTGCTTCCACTTGGCCAACTGCTCATCTGATGACTGACCACTGCGAATACGGTCCATAAGGGAAGACTGAATGGTCAAGGTAGATAGACGGGGAACTCTACCTTGAGGATATGTCTCAAGATCAGACCTATGCATCTCAAACTGAAGAGGTCTCGAAACTGTCAAATGGGCCAGCGCTGCAACTTTCCTGCTCAGTGCATCCGCAACTACATTAGCTTTACCCGGGTGGTAGCTAATGTCACAATCATAATCCTTCACCAGCTCCAACCAACGCCTCTGACGCATGTTCAGTTCCTTCTGCGTAAAGAAATACTTGAGGCTCTTGTGGTCGGTAAAGATCTGGCACTTCTCTCCATACAGATAGTGCCTCCAAATCTTCAGTGCAAAAACTACGGCGGCCAACTCTAGATCATGGGTAGGGTAGTTCTTCTCATGGATTTTCAACTGTCTAGAAGCATAAGCTATCACCCTCCCATGCTGCATCAATACGGCGCCAAGACCGAGCTTCGAAGCATATACAGAACAAACTCACCGGACCCTGATGGAACAGCCAAAACTGGCGCTGAGATAAGAGCTTGATTCAAAGTATCGAAGCTCTTCTGACACTCCTCGCTCCAAACAAATTTCACATTCTTCTTTGTCAGTGCTGTGGGTGGAACTGCAATCGAGGAGAATCCCTTGATGAACTTTCGATAATATCCTGCTAGTCCAAGAAAACTGCGGATCTCTGATGCATTCTGCGGTACAACCCAATCTCTGACTGCTGCAACTTTCGCTGGGTCTACCTCAATGACACTGCTGGAAACAATGTGGCCTAAAAATGCCACCTTCTCTAACCAGAATTCGCATTTACTGAACTTTGCGAATAATTTGTGCTTCTGCAATGTCTGCAACACTATGGTCAGATGCCGGCTGTGATCCTCCCGATTCTTGGAGTAGACGAGAATGTCGTCTATGAACACTATCACAAACTGATCGAGGTACGGCTGAAATACGCGATTCATGAGATCCATGAAGATCGCTGGCGCATTCGTCAAACCGAACGGCATCACAAGGAACTCGTAGTGGCCATAACGAGTCCTGAAAGCTGTCTTCGAAACATCAGCATCTCTCACCCTCAACTGGTGATAACCGGAACGCAGATCTATCTTGGAGAAAATCGAAGCTCCCTGCAACTGATCAAACAGATCCTCAATCCTCGGAAGTTGGTATTTATTCTTCACTGTAACTCTGTTCAACTCTCGTTAGTCAATACAAAGTCTCATAGAGCCGTCTTTCTTCTTAACAAACAAGACTGGCGCGCCCCAAGGTGAGATACTAGGGCGAATGAAATCCTTGTCAAGAAGTTCCTTAATCTGCTTCTTAAGCTCTGCCATTTCTATCGGTGCAAGTCGGTACGGTTCTTTGGAGATCGGAACCGTACCTGGCATAAGCTCGATAGAAAACTCTACCTCTCTCATAGGTGGCATACCAGAGACGTCCTCCAGAAAAACGTCAAAGAAGTCTCTAACAATCGGAACATCTGAAGCTGACTGACTGGGTGCCTCGGGGACAAATACAAATGTCTCTAGAAACGCCCGACACCTTCTATGCATGAGCTTCCTAGCCTGAACATATGGAATAATGCGCGGTAAAGGAAAGTACCTGTCTGGCTCAAATAAGAACTGCGTCATTCCAGGCGGTCGGACTAAAACAGATCTCCGCTGGAAGTCAATCAAAACTCTGTTCCGCAATAGCCAGTCCATCCCTAGGATGATGTCAAACTCTGGCATCGGCAACACGATAAGATCCGCATAGACAAGATTGCCTTGGAGCTCAAGATCTATGTCTCGTATCACATTGGTGGCTGCTATCTCCTCGCCTGAAGGCAACACTACTGAATAGGCTATATCTAGCCCGATGGTCATGACTTTGAGGAAATTGGCAAAGACCTCCGAAATGAATGAGTGAGTAGCCCCTGAATCTATCAAGGCCTTGGTAGTTGAGCCAGCTATGAAAATTCTCTCTGAAAGTTCGGAACACTAAGCGGAACCCAATAATCACAAGAGCTAAGCTTATAGACATGCAAAGGTCACAGTTCTTCTAACTAAATCCCGGAAATAAATACTGAGTAGAGCATGCAATCCTATCGCAAATCTAAGTTCAAAATCTGAATCCCGTTTCCCAAAACATTAAATCTCAAATGTAAACTTAAAGCTGCAAAGTACCTGTCATCAACATAGTATCGGGGTTCGTCTCCGTCGCATGGAGAGCGAACACTTTGTCCTGGGTAGGCAGGTTCTTCTGAGGGCAATACGGCAGCGTGTGGCCTGGGCTACCACACTTGTAACACTTCCCTGAGCCAAACATACATACTCCGGCATGGCGGCGTGAGCATTTAAGGCAAGCCGGATGCTCAAAGGTCCTCGGGACGGCACGTCCCTGCTGCTGCTAAGGTCCTCCTCTGTTTCTGGGCGGGCCGTGATACGGCCTCTTGTTCTGATGCTGATGCTGCTGAGGAAGAGGGCGGTGTGGTACCTGGATTGGGCGCTTGCCCTGACGGACTCTCTCGATGTCCCGCTGATCCTGCTCTGCGGCTAAGGCTTTGGAGACAGCGACCTCATAAGAAATAGGGTCAGACACCCTAACATCACGGCGCAAGATCGGCCGTAGACCCACCAAAAAATGCATCAACTTAGCTCTAGCATCGTTCGCTATCAGGGGTACAAAATGACAACCCCTCTCGAACTTATGGACGAACTCCGTAACAGTCGAATCTCCCTGTCTCATCCTCATGAACTCAGTGGTCAACCTGGTGCGCACCTCCTCTGTAAAATATTTTGAGTAGAATACCTCCGTGAAGCGTGTCCAAGACAGCGTAGCCAAGTTAAGGGCTACTGAAGCTCCTTCCCACCATAAGCAGGCATCTCCTCCGAACAGATAAGAGGCACAACGAACTCGATCTGCATCTCCAAGCTACATAAACTCGAAGATAACCTCGAAGGACTTGATCCAGCCCTCGGCAATCATGGGGTCCGACGTCCCTGAAAACTCTTTTGGACGCATCTTCATGAATCTCTCATATACCGCCTCGGGCCCTGTCGGCCTGGTCGCCACAGCATTGTTCCTCGCAAACTGTGCGAAGAACTGAGTCATCCCAGCTAGCATCTGGGCATTCATGTCCGGTGGAGGCGGTGGTGGAGGTGGTAGGTCTCTCTCCTGCCTCCGCTCCTCCCTGTCCTCATGGCGAGGCTCCTCATCTCTATTGCGCTCGAGAATGCGTCTAGGGGGCATACTGTTCCATACATGCATAATTCCATCATTAATTTAAATTTAAATACTGAGCAATAAAAATCTGGGCGAAAAATATCTCATGAAATCATGCTATTGAAATTAATTCATGCTTTAAATGAAATGCGCAAATGTAAAACTTATAGACCGAAGACGTGACTTCGTGAGCTTCTCGAGATCAGTAGTAGTACAATCCTATACAGAACCATTACTCTGATACCAGCTGTAGGGGCCTAAAAATCCGTACTTGGAAATTTACGGAAAATTTAAAATTTTTCTTTTAAATAATTAAAATTGCCTCATTCATAACTGAACTGATAAACAAAGTTTGATGTTCAAAGTGGCAGCGGAAGAAATTAACATTTTCGAAATAACAGTAAAAGGTTTTTAAAATGATAATTAAAATGTTTGAGCCATCAAATAATAATAAATGCTGAACTGAGGTCCTCGGGTTCTACTACTGTCAACTCGAGCCTGCTCACTTGTCCCCGCCCTCGGTCCCGACATAATCAGCACCTACAACAATCAAGTCTAGTGAGTCTAAAGACTCAACATGCATATATCGTAAATAGCAAGTAAATAAATAAATAATAAGCTTGCATGCAAGTGAAAATATCATGTCATGAGGCATAACGTAAAAATGTCGTGTCATGATTAATTATAATACGTGCATAACTGAACTGAAAATCATAGTGAAAATGTTTGCTCCTTGGAGCCCTGTACTGAAATAGCCTGTAATAATTTTCTGGTGAGATTATGGTCTACGCATGTGGTCCCTGAACTGAACTGACCGGTAACTGGCGACCGGGCCTGTAACTGGCGACAGGACTTAGTAATGTACGTCTGATCAGACCACTGCCACAGTATTGGGTGAAACAACTGAACTGACCGGTAACTGGCGACGGGCCTGTAACTGGCGACAGGACTTAGTAATGCTCTCATAACCAGTAACTGACGACCGGACCAGTAACTGGCGACCGGATTTAATCATGATGGTAAAGTGACCACAAGCCATATCGCATAAATCTCAAAAAAAATTTTTTTTTTGCACGTAATATAATTAAATAACTGAATTAAATATCCTGTAATCATTTTTACTGAATGGATTGGATCGCTCCCAGGCTCGCTGCAACCTAAATATGTCATGATAAATATGCAATAGTTTTTACTTGACCAAACCATGCAATTAAAAACCAAAAACTGAGACAAATGCGCCTAATGACTTCGTATTTAATCATGACTCCGAACCAACCCGAACCAACACTGAAACATCATATACTCATGATTAAAATACGCTTAAAATGATGAATTAATGCTCCTCAAATGATGCATGTCGAATCTTAGGTGAATGAAGGCCAAAACATGAAACGCTCTTTCGAGAGTCAATTTGGCACATCACACCGTAAATTCTCGTACGACCTCAAAAATTATCCGAATGACGAACGGCCAAAAACATGACCTTCCTAACTCGATGAGGCACTGTCCAGTCCAAGGTCATGTGCTAAAAGCCAACCAAGAACTCAAACGACGCCTGAGAACAGCAGCACACTTGCTGTCAAAATTACAGCAGCTGCGCACTTGCTTTCCTTATGTCGTTTTCGAGACTACCGACCATTGGGGCTTGAACCACCGACTAGAGACTCTTACCAACATCCCAAAGAATGATTTGAACCATGGCTAAGGGCCCTAGGCCAGTCACAATCCAAACCACACCATGAACAACCGAAACTTCCCCACCGAGAGCCAAACCTGCGCGTGGGCTGTTGTGATTCATTTGCTGTCTCGTGTCGTTCCAATGGCCATTTGATTGACCATGGCACAATCTAGAAATCTAGGGGCATGGTATGAACAGTGGCTAAGGGCCATAGGCCAAACAAGATCCACACCATTCCACAAAATCGAACACACACATGCTGTAAAATGAAGAGGGGCGAAAGGGTGCAGGGGCTGTTCTTGAGTTTTAATTTATAAACCGATTAACCATGGACCAAACCACCAAAAGGGCGACTTATTCACGTCTTAGACATGCTAGGGAAGTGATCTAACCATGGCTATGGGCCTTGTGGCAGCCATGATCAGATCCATTTCCATATTGACAGCAAACAGAAATTTTCGAAACTCAAAAGATCACAAGTTGGGAGTTACTGTCATTTTCGTGTTTTCCAGCGTGCATGGGGTTAAATGAATGGACCAACATGGTCCTAATGCATCCTATTACATGTCTAGATGTCGCTTTGGGAGCCTGGAATCGAACCATCCACCTGAAACAGCACAACAAATGAAAACCGTGAACTGCATCATAAAGCCGAGAAAATCTGCATGTGGTTTTCTGAAAAAAATATTCTTGATGTTTCGGTTTATTTTCATAAAAATAATGATCATGCAATGAAAATAATTGATAATAGGACTTGTTTGAAGAGTCAAGGAAGAACATATGCATGCCTGGTTTCGTTTGAAAGAAAAACGAAAGAACGAGACGATACGGCGCGGAGGAGTGGAGCGTTCTTGCTAGCTTGTTCTTCACTCGATTATTTCTCTAAGTGTTCTCGGTTTTTCCCTCTACTAAAACTCACGAAAATGGTCTGAAAGCTACTGAATTTCGGTGGTGGGGGAGAGGGGAAATGGTTG
Source organism: Primulina tabacum (assembly GCF_025594145.1). Classification (NCBI taxonomy): domain Eukaryota; kingdom Viridiplantae; phylum Streptophyta; class Magnoliopsida; order Lamiales; family Gesneriaceae; genus Primulina; species Primulina tabacum. Next base: position 30,892,604 of record NC_134559.1, read on the forward strand.
TTAAGATAGTGAGGAGGAAAGGTAGCAATATAGGTGGATAGGCATGACCAAGTCTCCTCATTTTGAAATTTGAATATGGTTAGTATCAAATGGCTTCTTGGATGGATCTAGAATGGGGTGACCGAAATTCCTTGCTAATCTAGACGAGGATGATGCTCATTAATTAATTAATGAAGGTTGAATAATAATAAAAAGAAAGATTAGCATGTTAACACCACAAAGAATGGGTCAAAGGGTGATGAGTTGGCAAGGAATAGTCTAGATACTAAGGGGGCCGAAAATTCACTAATAAATGGAGGGGAAATGTTGATTATCTAGTAAATTAATAACCCTTAAAAGCCTCACTAATCCTTTAATTAATTTAGTGAATTAATCCCTTAATTATTGGAACTTAAATGAACTTATTTCCTACTCACCTCAAGTAATTAAATTAAATCCTCAAACCTCCTTATTAACTTAAATGAACTTACTTGCTAGCTAAAATAAATTCTGGAAATGTTTCCTGAATCTTAAATTTTATCTCTAAACTCCAACTCCAGTCCGGCCTCACAGAAATAACTGAAATGATAAAAATCAAACTGCTGCATGAAATAATTAACTTAAGGAAAATCATTTAAGTGCTCATGAAATAAAATCATTTAAAATACTAGAATTATGCATGGCTTATACGTAGTCTAAGTTACAGGTTCTACAGGTATGACGGAGATAACTCCGGAGACGGTTAACTCATTAAAAACAATTATTTAGACTGTTTTAGTCATAATTTACATAAACGGTCACGACACGAAGACTTCCCAGGGAGGTCATCCATTCTAGCTCTGCCATCGCGCCAGAACGCTTAACTTCATGGTTCTGATTGGGCGAGAGCAGTGCCGCGTGTTGTCCATCGCCCCCTGCTCCACACGTACTTAAGGGATATAAGAATAAACATCCCACTCAATGTCAGGTGTGATCATACCAGCACTAATGCACTGGTTCCCATCAGAACTCCGACGTTAAGCGTTCATGGACGAGAGCAGTATTAGGATGGGTGACTCTCTGGGAAGTCTTCGTGCTGCACCTCTTTTCTTGTTTTTCTATTTTTGATTACTTGTTGACAGACGATTTTCGGCTCAAATCATCTAAATCTCGATCAGAACCAGAGAAGACATGTGAAATCAACGTAGCTCTGGCACTGCCGGATTTGGACAAAATTGTAGGCTAATTTGATTGTAAACGGGCAAACGAACGAGACTCATTACTCCACAACGAGCTGACGAGATTTTAGCCGAATTCCTTCTCTAAGACCCTATAATTTGCGATTTTCCGCTTCTGTTAAGCTTCCTTTTCCTCGAGAAATCCGCTTAGGAAGTCCGAAATTCAATTCCGGTTCTATTTTATAGTATCCCAGGCATAATAATAGCTTTACATTAGCTATTTTCTTATTCTTAATTTTTTTTCTATTTTCTTGGAACATTTAGTGATTTTTGTTGTCGTGAGTCGTTTCTGTGCGGAAGGGTATGACGCAGATTACTCCGGAGAAGTTTAACTCATTAAAAACAATTATTTCGATTGTTTGAGCCATAATTTATGTAAGCGGTCGCAACACTAGGACTTCCCAAGGAGGTCACCCATCCTAGCTCTGCCATCACGCTAGAACGCTTTACTTTATTGTTCTGATTGGGTGAGAGCAGTGCCGCGTGTTGTCCATCGCCGCCTGCTCCACACGTACTCGAGGGATATAAGAATAAACATCTCATTCAATGTCGGGTGCGATCATACCAGCACTAATACACCGGATCCCATTAGAACTCCGAAGTTAAGCGTGCTTGGGCGTGAGCAGTACTAGGATGGGTGACCCCCTGGAAAGTCCTCGTGTTGCACCCCTTTTCGTGTTTTTCTATTTTAATTACTTGTTGACAGACGATTTTCGGCTCAAATAATCTGAATCTCGATCAGGACCAGAGAAGACATGTGAAATCAACGTAGCTCGGGCACTGCCGGATTTGGATAAAATTGTATCCTAATTTTATTGTAAACGGGCAAACGAACGAGACTCATTACTCCGCAATGAGCTGGCGAGATATTTTAGCCGAATTCTTTCTCTAAGATCCTCTAATTTGCGATTGTCCGCTCCTGTTAAGCTTTCGTTTCCTCGAGAAATCCTCTTAGGAAGTCCGAAATTCGATTTCGATTTCATTTTATCGTATCCCAGGCATAATAATAGCTTTACATTCGCTATTTTCATTCTTCTTATATTTTTTTTCTATTTTCTGGGAACATTTAGCGATTTTTGTTGTCGTGATCCGGTTCTGTGCAGAAGGGTATGATGCAGATTACTCCGGAGATGGATAACTCATTAAAAACAATTATTTCGACTGTTTTAGCCATAATTTACGTAAACGGTCGCGACACGAGGACTTCCAAGGGAGGTCACCCATCCTAGCTCCGCCATCGCGCCATAATGATTAACTTCATGGTTCTGATTGGGCGAGAGCAGTGCCGCGTGTTGTCCATCGTCGCCCGCTCCACACGTACTCGAGGGATATAAGAATAAACATCCACTCAATGTTGGGTGCGATCATACCAGCACTAATGCACCGGATCCCATCAAAACTCCGAAGTTAAGTGTGCTTGGGCGAGAGCAGTACTAGGATGGGTGACCCCCTTGGAAGTCCTTGTGTTGCACCCTTTTTCGTGTTTTTCTATTTTTTATTACTTGTTGAAAGACGATTTTCGGCTCAAATCATCTAAATCTCGATCGAGACCAAATAAGACATGTTAAATCAACGTAACTCGGGCACTGCCGGATTTGGACAAAATTGTAGCATAATATTGATTGTAAACGGTCTTAGCCGAATTCCTTCTTTAAGACCCTCTAATTTGCGATTTTTCGCTTCTGTTAAGCTATCGTTTCCTCGAGAAATCCGCATAGGAAGTCCGAAATTCGATCCCGGTTCCCTTTTATCGTATCCCAGGCATAATAATAGCTTTACATTCGCTATTTTTTTCTTCTTATTTTTTTCTATTTTCTGGGAACATTTAGCGATTTTTGTTGTCGTGAGTCGGTTCTGTGCGGAGGGGTATGACGCATATTACTCCGGAGACGGTTAACTCATTAAAAACAATTATTTTCGACTGTTTTATCCATAATTTACATAAACGGTCGCGACACGAGGACTTCACAGGGTGGTCACCCATCCTAGCTCTGCCTTCGCGCCATAACGATTAACTTCATGGTTCTGATTGGGCGAGAGCAGTGCCGCTTGTTGTCCATCGCCGCCCGCTCCACACGTTCTTGAGGTATATAAGAATAAAAATCCCACTTGAAGTCGGGTGCGATCATAACAAAACTAATGCACCGGATCCAATAAGAACTTCGAAGTTAAGCGTGCTTGGGGGTGAGAGCAGTACTAGGATGGGTGACCCCCTGGGAAGGCCTTGTGTTGCACCCTTTTTCGTGTTTTTCTATTTTTGATTACTTGTTGAAAGACGATTTTTGGCTCAAATCATCTGAATCTTGATCGGGATCAGATAAGACTTGTGAAATCAACGTAGATCGGGCACTTCCAAATTTGGACAAAATTGTAACCTAATTTGATTGTAAACGAGCAAACGAACGAGACTCATTACTTCAGAATGAGCTGGCGAGATTTTAGCCGAATTCCTCCTCTAAGACCCTCTAATTTGCGATTTTTCGCTTCTGTTAAGCTTCCGTTTCCTCGAGAAATCAGCTTAGGAAGTCCGAAATTCGATTCCGGTTCCATTTTATCGTATCCCAGGCATAATAATAACTTTACATTCGCTATTTTCTTATTCTTATTTTTTTTCTATTTTCTTGGAACATTTAGCGATTTTTGTTTTCGTAAGTCGGTTCTGTGCGGAAGGGTGTCACACCCCGAAACTCGGGAATGACACCGGAGTTGTTTAACAATCACACAATCGCAACAACAAGCCTCTTGTAGCACAGTATAAACCGAACCAGTTTATATATCATAATCTGAAATTAAATTACCATTGTCTTTACAATTCCCAAAATAAATAAGACGACATAGTTTTAATGCGGAAACGTAAATCTACTTAATAATAACTTAAACTAAATTCCTTGAGCGTTCACCATCCCCAGAACTGTTCGGACTCCTCATCCTCGAGTTCTTCTTCGGGCTTATCTGGGAAGGGTTGTAAGGGGGTGAGTATTTGGGGATACTCAGCAAGTGGGGGAAATCGAGCACAATAAAAACAACATGCATAAATTTCGAGAATAAAACATGACTTGCATACATACTTCATAAACATGCATAACATTGACACAGCACTGTGACTCATCTACCTTCTACGGTTTACTGACGTCAGTCCCTAATTTTTACTCCTCTAAGAGGGCGAGGCCGTATAGCGGTTATGTCCACCACCGCGTAAGGGTACGTCGTGGTTGGGATTCCCTCCCGTATACAGTCGACTCTTCACAGTGCTTTTGAAATCGTATGACAATTACACGAAAAGAGTAGAAAGAAGATTGTACTCGACTATTTATTTTTCTTGTAAAAATCGAAAACATGTATGCATAAATTCGAGATTTTTAAAGTTTAAAAAAAATAGCCTACTTACTGTATTTGATTGCTAAAGAAACGTGAATGCTTGGCTTGGAATTTAGATCGCTCCTCGCTCCTTGTCCGGGCAGCGCTTCGGTTCGATTTCTCGGATGATTTTGAGACGATATTTGGGCAGAGTTTCGCTAGGGAGAGGCTGCTGAATTTCGTGAATTTCAGCAAAGGGGATTTCGAAATTGTGGTGTCTTGTGGAGTAAGGGGATGACCTATTTATAGTTGAGGGGAGTGGAATTGAATATGGCATCAAAATCCCAAATATTTGCACTCAAGATTCACACGATTTTTTCCTAAGAAAATCATTCCATGATGAGTTTATTTTGCTACCAATTTATGAGATTCATTCCTTAATCCCTTGCCCCTCAATATTTTCGAAAATTAGGTTGCTAGGTGGGAAGGATTTTGAGCCATCTTGGATGATATAATTCCATGTACACTAGTATCTATCCATTCCCATACTAGGCAATTAATCTAGGAGGAATTTTCGAGATTCCCTAGCAATATCCCACCTCAATTCTTTTAATTTGTATGATACCCAAATCTTGCAAAAATTTTCCTTCCCAATTTCGAAATTTGCATGCTTTGGACAAAATTGTAGCCTAATTTGATTGTAAACGAGCAAACGAACGAGACTCATTACTCCGAAATGAGCTAGCGAGATTTTAGCCGAATTCCTCCTCTAAGACCCTCTAATTTGCGATTTTTCGCTTCTGTTAAGCTTCCGTTTCCTCGAGAAATCAGCTTAGGAAGTCCGAAATTCGATTCCGGTTCCATTTTATCGTATCCCAGGCATAATAATAACTTTACATTCGCTATTTTTTTATTCTTATTTTTTTCTATTTTCTTGGAACATTTAGCGATTTTTGTTTTCGTGAGTCGGTTCTGTGCGGAAGAGTATAACGCAGATTACTCCGGAGACGGTTAACTCATTAAAAACAATTATTTCTACTGTTTTAGCCATTATTTAAGTAAACGGTCGCTGCACGAGGACTTCCCAGGGATGTCACCCATCCAAACTCTGCCATCGCGCCAGAAAGCTTAACTTCATGGTTCTGATTGGTTCTGATCGCGCCAGAAAGCTTAACTTCTTGTTGTCCATCGCCGCCCGCTCCACACGTACTCGAGAGATATAAGAATAAACATCCCACTCAATGTCGGGTGGGATCATACCAGCACTTATGCACCGGATCCCATCAGAACTCCGAAGTTAAGCATGCTTCGACGAGAGCAGTACTAGGATGGGAGACTCCCTGGGAAGTCCTCGTGTTGCACCCCTTTTCGTGTTTTTCTATTTTTGATTACTTGTTGACAGACGATTTTCGGCTCAAATCATCTGAATCTTGATCAGGACAAGATAAGACGTGAAATCAACGTATCTCGGGCACAGCGGGATTTGGACAAAATTGTAGCCTAATTTGATTGTAAACGGGCAAACAAACGAGACTCAATTCTCCCCAATGAGCTGGCGAGATTTTAGCCGAATTACTTCCCTAAGACCCTCTAATTTGCGATTTTCCGATTCTGGTAAGCTTCCGTTTCCTCCAGAAATCCGCTTAGGAAGTCCGAAATTCGATTTCGGTTTTATTTTAACGTATCCCAGGCATAATAATAGCTATACATTCACTATTTTCTTATTCTTATTTTTTTTCTATTTTCTGGGAATATTTAGCGATTTTTTTTGTCGTGAACCGGTTCTGTGCAGAAGGGTATGACGAAGATTACTCCGGAGACGGTTAACTCATTAAAAACAATTATTTCGACTGTTTTAGCCATAATTTACGTAAACGGTCGCGACACGAGGACTTCCCAGGGAGGTCACCCATCCTAACTCTACCATCGCGCCAGAACGCTTAACTTTATTGTTCTGATTGGGCGAGAGCAGTGCCGCGTGTTGTCCAGCGCCGCTCGCTCAACACGTAATCGAGGGATATAAGAATAAACATCCCACTCTGTTGGAAACTAAATTCCGGCATTTGACATAATATGAACCAACTGAAAATACGAACCAACTGATCGAATAAACTGGACTTAACAACTGAAACCAGCTGATCTAATAAAGAAGACTGATCAGTTGGAAACTGATCAGTTGATATATTCAGCCGTATGCTAAGCACCATTTAAGTGAACATGTCTCGGGAAAGAACATTCAACCGTCAAGAGACATAGAAGATTGCAACGCCGCACTTCGATCAATACAGCTTAGAAAAACGCATTTCGGCAAAAGCAATTAAGACGCCGCATCACAATAAATGATGCAAACAATGTCCAAGGAATAATCAAGTAGAAATCAACGGATACAAAGATTCAAATTCATCTCAAGTTACCGTTGGAGAAAAGAATCTTATAAATATGACAGAAGAACAGCTGAAGAAAACAGGGGAGTCAACATTATTCAAAAGCTTGCTGCCACTCTGTCAAAATCTTAGCTCACTCTTACTTGAAATATTCGTAGCAGTTAAGGCTACAATTTGAGCTCACTAGCAAGTTGTAATAATAGTTGAAATTCGATAGTGCTAAGATCAGTTACGCACTGAGAACATTCTATCTAACTAAGAGTTTCAGTTTTTTGCAGTGTTAAGTCCAAACTGAAGTGGGTCAGTACAATTCTTGTATTTGATTAAAGTCTTTTAGTGGATATCCTATCCTTGAGGTAGAAGGGGTGACGTAGGAGTAATTAAATTCTCCGAACATCCATAAACAACCCTTGCCTACTTTATTTCAGTTTCGTATTCTATCTTTCAGTCAGTTATTTTCCGCAACTACTTTAGTTTAACTGATTGTCATTGACCAACAAGATTCCAAGAATCAGTTACTGAACTCAAAATTAGAAAAGACCAATTTTAACTGTGAGTGTTTATTCAACCCCCCCTTCTAAACACTCTTGATACGTTAATCGATCCTATCAAGTGGTATCAGAGCAGTTGAATCTTGTTCTTGAATACTTTTGATCTAAAAACTTGCCAGCATGACTTCATTCAACAAAATTCCCATGTTCTCCAGAGAAGAATTTGATGATTGGAAAATCAGAATGCAGGCTCATTTGGCTGCACAAGATGATGACATGTGGTATGTCATAACTGATGGACCCATGAAGATTCTAAAAACAAATACAGCAGTTGCCATTACAGAAGGAGCACCACAAAGAATAGAAAAGCCCAGAGATGAATGGACAACTGAAGATAAAAGAAAAGCAAATCTTGATAATGTGGCTAAAGACATTCTGTACAAAATGCTGGACAAAGTAACCTTCAGCAAAATAAAAATGTGTAAGAAAGCCAAAAAAATTTGGGAAAAGCTGATCCAGCTGTGTGAAGGAAATGATCAAACCAAAGAAAATAAACTTTCTGTTGCAGTGCAAAAGTTTGATAACATCAAAATGAAAGAAGGAGAATCGATGCACGAGTATGATGAAAGAGTAAGCAGTATCATCAATGAGCTAAATGCACTTGGAAAAGTGTATACCAACAAAGAGATTGCACTGAAGGTAATAAGAGGTCTTCCCAAGGAATGGGATGTCAAGACCATGGCAATGAGGGAGTCCAAAGATCTGAATCAAATCGAACTTCATGATCTGTTTGCTGATTTAAAGGCCTATGAATTCGAGCTGCAAACCAGAGAAGGAGAACCATCTACCTCTGCAGCCACAACTGCTCTAGCTGCTGTCAGAACTGAACCAATCAGTTCAGTCGAAAAATCTGCTGATCAGTTGAGTAATAATGCTATGTCATTGTTCATCAAAAAATTTGGAAGATTCATGAGAAAGAATCAAGGGAACTTCCAGAAGCCATACCAAAGGAACAATTCCAAAGATGAACCAAATGCCTGCTATAACTGTGGCAAATCAGGTCACTTTATTGCTGATTGTCCTAAACCCAAGAAGGACAGTCAAGGCTCAACTGATAGAAGAAAGATATCATATGAACACAAAATAAGACCCAAGGGAGATAAGAAGGTCTTCAGAAAGAAACATGAGGTACTCTTAGCTGAAGAAAACAAATCTAAATGGGCAGAAACTGATAGTGAAGAGTCGGAACCAGAAAGCTCATGCAGTTCTAGTGATGATGAGGAAGTAAAGTGCTTGATGGCTAATGATGCAGCAGAAGAATCATCTAGCCAACAGGTATTTGATTTCAGCTCAACTGATTTCACACGAGAAGAACTCATTCTAACACTACATGACATGGTAAATGAGTATCAAAAGCTTGCATCATCATTTGAAAAAATCAAAGCAAAGTAAACTGATCCCACAGACAATAAAACCAAAACTGATGAATTAGTCGATGGGTTGAGTCTAAAAAGGGAAATTGCTGAGTTAAAAGCAGAAAGAAACAAAAATCAGTCATTAATACAGAAGTTGATGCTTGAAAACTCAAAACAGACTGAGCTTATTCAGTCTTGGAACAAATCATCTACTGCACTAAATGAGATGCAGATTTCACAAAAATCAGTTTCTGATAAAACTGGTTTAGGGTTCAACACTCAAGGAGAAATGTATCCAAATGATACTCAACCAAAGCTAACAATAGACAAAGGAAAATACATTCACTTTGTCAAATCAGCAGTGGTACAAGAACAAATTGAGCCCAGTAAACTGATTGAGCAACCTACAGAGAATATGAACAAGGCTAGAAGATATGGGATTGGATATAGTCAAAAATTCTCAACTGATTCACAAAGTCAGTCATCAAAGAGATTTTACAAAAACTATTCGAATGGCTATTCCAATTACTATAACTGCAAGCCAGTTCAGAAGAGATATAGACTAAACAATCAGTTGAATAAAGCTAAAACACATATTGTATCATCCATACACTACACAAGCACACAAAAGCCGAGAAAAACCATTTGGAATACAGCTACTGGAAAGTCAGTTAGACTAATCCAAGTATGGGTTCCTAAAGGACTAAATCAGTTCAGGACCCAAATAGATATGGGTACCAAATTATATTATGTGTGTGACTGCAGATAACAGGTACAAACAAGAACTCAATATGGTATTTGGACAGTGGATGTTCGCGACATATGACAGGAGATGCAAGTGTGCTATCTCAACTGATCAAATACAGTGGTCCAAATATCAGTTTTGGGGACAATTCCAAAGGTAGAACTGTGGGTAAGGGTAAGCTTATCCATGGTAACTTTACTTTTAAAGATGTTCTATTAGTAGAAAACCTGAAGTATAACTTGATCAGCATCAGTCAGTTATGCGACAGTGGATTCTCAGTACATTTTGACAAAAACTCATGTTTAGTCAAAACTTCAACTGATGAAATCATACTAACTGGCAAACGTTGTGGAAACACATATAAAATCAGTTGAAATGATCAAACTTATGCATCAGTTTGTTTTATTGCTTCCAAATCATCTAAAAACTGGTTGTGGCATAAGAGACTAAACCATTTAAACTTTAAAACCATTGCCTATCTGAGTAAACATGAACTTGTAACTGGTTTGCCCAAAATAGACTTTTCAAAAGAAAAACTTTTCTCAGCATGTCAGTATGGTAAACAAGTACGATCTTCTTTTAAAAACAAGGGTTGTAAATCTTCATCCCGATGCTTAGAACTATTGCACATGGATCTCTTTGGTCCTATACCAGTCATGAGCTTAGGGGGAATGAAATACACCTTGGTAGTCGTAGATGATTTTTCAAGATTTACTTGGGTTATTTTTCTCAAATCTAAAGACCATACTGCTTCACAACTGATAAAGCTCTTCAAAAGACTTTTAAATAAAAAATCAGTTGGAATTGATCGAATCAGATCAGATCGAGGAACTGAATTCATCAATCAAACTCTTTCAAATTTTCTAGAGAATGCTGGAATTAAGCATGAGCTCTCAGCAGCCAGAACTCCTCAGCAAAATGGTGCAGCTGAGAGAAGAAATCGGACCCTTAAAGAAGCTGCTAGAACAATGCTTGCTGATTCTGGTATTTCTCAAAGGTTTTGGGCAGAGGCAGTAAACACTACGTGTTATACTCAGAACATATCAATAATTAATAAGAATCATATGAAAACACCATATGAGATCTGGCATGGAAGAAAAAGTATAATTACTTATTTCAAAATATTCGGCTGCAGATGTTTTATCCTTGATAATGGTAAAAATTATTTAAAAGCGTTTGATGTTAAATCTGCAGAGGGAATATTTCTTGGATATTCATCAGTTAGTATAGCTTATAGAGTCTTCAACAAGAAAACCCTAAATGTTGAAGAATCAGCTTGATTTCGATGAAATTGAACTAACTGATAAGCCAACTGATCAAGTTGAGCTAGTTGATCGATTTACAGATATCAGTTTGGAAGATGATGACAAAAATGAATGTCATAATAATCAAAACATACTTCAAACACCTGAACCCGAAGTACTGGACCAATCAGATGTGCAGGAATTCGTTGCTAATGATCAGTTGATAGAGCATAATGATAATATTCAAATACCAGTTGACGAAGCACCAACTGAGACTGAAAACTGTGTTCAGTTACCAACTGAAGAAATTGTTGAAACAACAAATACTGAGTACAGATAGAGAAAATTAGATCCACCTGAGCTGGTAATAGGAAATCCATCTGATCCAGTAAGAACTCGCAATCAAATGCTAAATTTATTTATCTATTCAGCTTTTGTCTCACAACTAGAACCAAAGAAAACTGATGAAGCTCTTGTTGATCCTAACTGGGTAAATGCAATGCAAGAAGAGCTAAATCAGTTCACTTATAACAATGTCTGGAACTTAGTTCCAAGACCAATTTCAAAAACTATTATAGGGACAAAATGGGTATACAGAAATAAACTGAACGAGGATGGTTCAGTTGTGCGCAATAAAGTGAGAATGGTAGCACAAGGATATAGACAAGAAGAAGGAATTGACTATGATGAGACATATGCTCAATTTGCAAGACTGGAAGCAATCAGAATGTTTCTTGCTTATGCATCATACAAGAATTTCAAGATCTTTCAGATGGATGTAAAGAGTGAATTCCTGAACGGTCAACTACAAGAGGAAGTATATGTTGAACAACCTCCAGGTTTTGTAAATCACTACTTTCCTGATCATGTATATCATTTGAACAAAGCCTTATATGGTCTTAAACAAGCTCCCAGAGCTTGGTACGAAACTCTCTCAAAATTTCTAACTGATCATGATTTTTTTATTGGATCAGTTGATAAGACATTGTTCAAATTTACTAAGAATGATCACATTTTATTAGTTCAAATTTATGTTGATGATATCATATTTGGGTCAACTAACCCCAAATTATGCGAGAAATTTGCTAAGCTAATGCAGGATAAGTTTGAAATGAGCATGATGGGTGAACTGACATTCTTTCTTGGACTACAAGTGAAGCAACTGGAAACTGGTATATTCATCAGTCAGACTAAATATACAAAGGAGCTGCTGAAGAAATTTGGCATGGAATCATGTTCAGCTGCAAATACTCCCATGAGCTCATCAGTAAAATTGGACACTGATCCAGGGGGAATATCAGTTGAGGCGACATTATATCGAGGTTTAATAGGGTCATTGTTATACCTAACTGCCAGTCGCCCTGATATTGTATTTGCTGTGTGTATGTGTTCTAGATTTCAAGCAAATCCTAAGCAATCACATTTCTCAGCTGCTAAAAGAATTTTGAAATATCTTAAGGGTACACAAAATGTTGGGTTATGGTATTCTAAAGACTCTACTTTCAATTTAGTTGGATATTCAGATGCAGATTATGCAGGATGTAAGCTTGATCGTAAAAGTACAAGTGGATCTTGTCAGTTTCTAGGAGACAGGCTGATCTCTTGGTTCAGCAAGAAGCAGACATCTATAGCTACCTCAACAACTGAAGCAGAATACCTTGCTGCTGGTAGTTGCTGTGCACAACTGATCTGGATCCAGCAACAACTGAGAGATGTTGCGACTTTGATTGTTGCACTCTCAAGAGCAGGTTGTCCACAAGTAGTATAATTCGATGAGTTCGAATATCGTATCACGAGGAAGCTAAGGTAATTACAAGTCCACTACAATGTCTTTTTATTTATTTTTTCTTTTAGTTGTTTGAATCTTTAATTGGTAATTTTTAATTGTTCAAATTTTAATTTAAGTAGTTGAGATTAAAGGATCCACTCTTGGTATTTTAATAAAGTTAACATTAACGAACAATATTGAAATCCAGTTAATAAAATGGTTCCAATATATTAAATAATCATATTTATATTATGTTATATATTATTATCTTATAAGTATATAATATATACCAAAACTTATAGATGTGGTCAAGTATTTATTGTGCTATATATATTTGTAAACACTAAATCAAGGTTCCCACTTTAAATGGTTGGTAAAACCAAACAAACATTTAAATGGTACCAATAAATTAATACTATGATACATTCATATATAGCAAATCAAGGTTCCCACTTTAAATGGTTGGTAATACCAAACTAACATTTAAATGGCTCCACGAATTTAGTGTAACATATAGCAACAATAAATCAAAACTCCCACTTATAAGTAGGGTATAACAATGCTTAAAGAAATAAATATAACATAAACAATAAATACTGATTAAATAATATAAAACATAGATTCTTACCTTTTAGTAACCTTATTATCATGCCAAGAGTTTCACCTTTTCATCTCAACTTTAGGAAGTTAGCTATTCATTATTCAAAGTGTAAAACTTTGAATATGAATTTAACATGCTAATTATATTTAAATGAAGAAATAAAGGAAAAATATAGAGAGAAATATTATGAACTCAAAGGTTTGTTCATATAATGAGGGATATTTCAATACATTACAATTCACCCCTATTTATAGCCAAATTTGGGGAGACAACCACAGATAAAATATTATTTTTTTTACACAAAAGTCTTCATTGGTGTTCCAAGATATTATATTATATTACACATCACTTTTGAAAACCTTCTTCTCCGAATTTGCTTCTTCACATAAAAAGAAACATGTGGATAATTGAGTTGTCTAGTTGTGGTATTTTTTTCAAACCATTTGACCAAGTAATTTGAGAGATATGGTCAAAATACTAGAGCATGGTAAAACTGTCAGTCCTTTGGTAACTTTATTTGTTGCTTAATTTGATCCCAATTGTGAGAGGATTTTTATCTCATGCTTGCCACCAATATTGTAGATATTAACATCAACTTTCTACAGGTCAAAGAATCATCTTAATCCCATTTGCAACGCCAAGTTTATTCTTGTTTTATCGAACCTGTAAAAAAATAGTAAAAACTTGTAATTACACAACAACTTATATTTTATACAATTTATTATAAAACATATAATATTTAAACATTTAATAAAACAAAAACTATATATTTATATTATAAAACATTTAATTAATGTACAATTTTTATGTTTATCACACCTCCCAACCAGCTTATTGCTAGTTCCTAGCAATTTAAGCGTTAATAGCAATACAAAACATAATGATTAATTTAAATAGAAATGTAATCAAAACTATCTAAGTGTTTAAATTAAATTTGAAAACTGTCAAAGTTATATCAAGATCATCATAATTATAACTTATGAAATAATTTGAGATGATCAATTCAAAGCTTATTTCAGGTAGTTAAATGTACACGGCCTTCAGAAATTCCTAGTAAGAATCTCAACTCCATATCCTCACAGGTTAATAAATGTTTCAATTTGTGGCAACGATTTCTCTCATGGAGTTGAAATACAGATAAATGCTCGGAAAAATGGTTTACAGAATACAGACAGACAAACGAGCCAAGCTAATCAAAAGATAGAAAATCCATTGATTCAAAATCTAGTTGTTCTTATTATATATTTTTTCCTGATATATTTTTTTTTTTTTGCATAACATCATGGAATCAGACTAAGTTTATGCTTCTTGACCACATATTTATTTAATTTGTACAATAAATTTCTCTCTCTTTTTTGTGTTTTGTTTTTTTTATGAGAGATATATGGGTCGTAGCATATAACTTAAAAATTACATAGATCTTCAATATCTTTCTTTTTGTATTTTTCTCCCTTTTTTTTCAGGAAATATCATTTTTTTTCTTCAAAATAAGAACTCAAGATCTAAACAATAAATAGTCTCTCTCATGATCAATAAAGGCTCGAAAGCTGTTTTCTCAGTCCTCTCCACTCACTCACAAAATATGTGTGAGTTTAAAATTATAGACACTCTTATAAGGTATATCTTGGGCCATATATTTTAATACCTGATTTTATCACAATGGTTAATCACTCAAAAAGATTTCATAAATCATATTTTTATATTGATCAGAATATTAAATTGACTTTTTTTTCAAATAAAAATTTAAACATTCTTAAATAGATTAATGCATGTTCTAATTTAAATCTTTCAAACATGTAATGTATGACATTTTTGCAAAAATTATTAAGATACAAACAATAAACATGATTTTATTTTAAAATAATATATATTATTTTTTTTTAATTTTTTTTTATAAGTTTGTTCTCCCACCAATCAGAATATGACATTGTCCCTAATGTCAAAATAACTATTAATAAAGAGTACATAATGAAAGAGATATCACCTGGAATTTTATTGAAGATAACAAACTGAAACAAACGCAAACCAATCCACGACTTTTCAATCAATGATCCAACTTCCTTTTCTTACTGCTTGATTGCGACCAATTGATCTTTGTTATCATCGGATCAGGCTTATGAACAAAAGCTTCCAAATCATCAATTAATTGGTCGGCAGTCGAAGCACAGATGAGCATCCGTCGTGAATTTTCTAAAATGAAATTCTGTTCCACAACTTTATCAAGAAATGTCAACAAACTGTCAAAATAATTATTGATATTCAACAAGCCCACAGGTTTATTATGGATATTAAGTTGTGCCCAAGAAACAGTGTGAAAAATTTCTTCTAATGTACCAAAACCACCTGGTAGTGCGATAAAAGCATCAGAATTTTCAATCATTTGAGTGATTCTTTCATACATAGAAGAAACTTTTAATTCCTCCCCAATCGTAACACCTGTAATATTTCCTTCAGCTAAAACTGTAGGAATAATACCCAAAACCTGACTACCTCCAAGATGAGCAGATGTTGAAACAGATCCCATTAACCCAATATTACCTCTCCCATATACCAAGTGAATTTTTCTCTCAGCCAATATCTTTCCAAGATTATTCGCTGCTTCTATAAACACTTCATTTTTTCCAGGACTCGACCCACAAAATACACAAATATTTTTCAATGTTTGTGCAGAGGATTCCAGCTATGTTTTTACTTTCTTTTTTTTTTCTGCGAAAATAGAGAAAAAGATGAGAGATTTTATAGGGGTAATATGTTATCATGACAAAACTATGGGTCACAGCTGTATAAAGAATAAATAGTAAAAACAATAATGACACACATGCATATAAACAGTAGTGTGATTGTGGCTCACAATTTTCCTCTGGTTTTACGTCCAGAAACGGCTTCAACGCCATCTATGAGTCGAGGATATCCTTCCCATCCAATTTTCTTATAAATTGGCAAACAGGGTCTTTTTTAGTCGGATTCCCAAGACTATGACGCTCATCTTGGAATTGTTTCCATAAACGGAGAAGTTCAATATGCACATGTCCACTAGAATGCGTCTCAAGAGTCAATAAGATGTTATCTAAAGACTCCTTACTCAGCTCATTCTTAATGAAACCAATTTTATCTTCTCTGTTATTGGAAACACATCCCAAAGATCTGCATCATTTGTCACAAGTCCATCTTGCACACTTATGACAAACCCCTAAACTTTTGGCCCTTCGTTTTTTCGCATAAGTGCTTTTTCCTAATCCAGGCAAATACCGAATGAGCAATGATTGTGGAACTTCTCCTCCAAATCGGACCTTAGCTTCTATTACAAGATGAATATCTTCTGGAATTCCTTTTTGCATTAGCAATCTCAATCTTTCACACCTTCCTGCATAAATTTTTCTTAGAACATTTTCAGAAACAGAGGGAAAATATTTACAAATCTTTGAGAGAATTTCATCCATTTTGAAAAGAAAAGAAATGATTTGATTTTTTTTTATTTTTGTATCAGCAATTGTGGAAACTGATTTAACCGACTATGAGAGTCACGGAGTACCGTTATCCGCCATTTAACCGGAAAATTAAAAATATTAAGAAAACCTGAAATAAAAACAAACAAACTTAAATGCAACACAAAAAAAATCAAGGTTCAGAAAGGGAAATAAACTCTTCTTGAAAGATTTCATTTTCTAAAAATGGTTTAAGCCTTTGTCCATTTACTTTAAAAATATCACAATTTTTAGGATTTTCAATATCCACAGCTCCATAAGTATACACATGCTTTACAACATATGGGCCTGTCCATCTTGATCGTAATTTTCCTGGGAATATGTGAAGTCGAGAATTATAAAGCAAAACTTTTTTACCAATCTCAAAAGATTTTCTAAGAATTGTTTTATCATGAAATGATTTGATTTTTGCTTTATAAATCCTTGAATTCTCATACGCGTCATTTCTGAGTTCATCAAGTTCATTAAGTTGCAATTTACGCAATTTGTTGGCATCATCCATGCTTGAATTTAAAGTTTTGATCGCCCAATAAGCTTTATGTTCCAATTCCACAGGCAAATGACAATGTTTTCCATAAACCAACCTGTAGGGAGACATATTCAATGATGTTTTAAAAGCTGTTCGATATGCCCAAAGTGCATGATTAAGTCGCAGAGACCAATCTTTTCTATTTGAGTTAACAGTTTTTTCCAAAATTTGCTTTATCACCCTATTAGCTAATTCAACTTGTCCATTTGTTTGAGGATGATAAGGAGTAGTTACTTTATGAGTAATACCATATTTTTCATTAATGAAGCAAATGGTTTATTAACAAAGTGAGTTCCCCCATCACTTATCATGGCTCGAGGAATTCCAAATCTACCAAAAATATTTTCTTTTAAAAATTTGATGACGATTTTATGATCATTTTTTCGACATGGAATTGCCTCTATCCATTTGGAAACATAATCAACTGCAACTAAAATATACAAGTATCTAAACGACGATGGAAAAGGTCCCATAAAATCAATTCCCCAACAGTCAAAGATTAAGATTTCAATGATAGGATTCAAAGGCATCATGTTTCTTTTAGAAATCGCACCCAATTTTTGACAATTTTCACAGATCTTGCAGATTTCGTGGGTGTCTTTAAACAAAGTGGGCCAATAAAATCCACACTGCAAGATTTTTGCAGCCGTTTTCTTTGAAGAAAAATGTCCTCCGCATGCTTCTAAATGACAAAATTTAATGACACTACTTACCTCATTGTCGGGTATGCAAAGTCGAAAAATTTGATCTGGACAATACTTGAACAGATACGGATCATCCCAATAAAAGTTTTTTACCTCATTCAAAAATTTTCTTTTATCTTGGGAACTCCATTGCGGTGGCATTTTTCCTGTCACAAGAAAATTTACTATGTTAGCAAACCAAGGTGTAGTAGTAACTGAAAATAGATGTTCATCAGGAAAATTATCGTTAATTGGTGTCATTTCACAAGATGATCTTGTTACTAGTCTCAATAAATGATCGGCTACGACATTCTCGGTTCCTTTTTTATCTTTGATCACAATGTCAAATTCTTGGAGTAACAAAATCCATCGTATCAGTCGTGGCTTTGCATCCTGTTTGGTCAACAAATATCTAATAGCAGAATGATCAGTAAACACAATAGTCGTTGATCCAATCAAATAAGAACGAAATTTATCTAATGCAAATATTACAGCAAGTAGTTCTTTTTCAGTTGTAGAGTAATTCATTTGAGCATTGTTTAAAGTTCTACTTGCACAATATATCACATAAGGCTTACCGTTTCTTCTTTGACCCAGTACTGCACCGACTGCATAATCACTCACATCGCACATGATTTCAAATGGTAAAGACCAATCAGGAGGTTGCATGATAGGAGCTGATGTTAAATGTCGAATAATTTTATCAAAAGCGTTTTGACATTCTTGAGTCCACTCAAATGCAGTGTCTTTTGTTAAGAGGTTACAAATGGGTTTAGAGGTTAAACTAAAGTCCTTTATAAACCTCCTATAAAATCCAGCATGTCCCAAAAATGAGCGAATTTCTTTAATGGTTTTTGGAGGGGGTAAATTGGCAATGACATCAACTTTTGCTTTATCAACTTCAATTCCATGAGATGACACGACATGTCCCAAAACAATTCCAGAAGTAATCATGTAATGACATTTTTTCCAATTTAAAATAAGACCTTTTTCCTCGCATCTTTTTAAAACTTTTTCCAAATTTTCAAGACAATTATCAAATGTATTCCCAAAGACAGTTAAATCATCCATGAAAATCTCCAAACAATTTTCAACCATGTCGCAAAAAATACTTAGCATACATCTTTGAAATGTTGCTGGGGCATTGCATAAACCAAATGGCATCCTTCTGAATGCAAATGTTCCAAAAGGACATGTGAATGTAGTTTTTTCTTGATCTTCGAGTGCAATGGGAATTTGATAATAACCTGAATATCCATCAAGAATACAGTAGTATGGATGACCTGCTACTTTTTCTAAAATTTGTTCCAAAAATGGTAATGGAAAATGATCTTTTCTAGTGGCGTCATTTAATTTTCTATAATCAATACACATCCGCCAACTAGATGGGACTCGACTTGTTAACAATTCACCTATTTCATTTTTTATCACTGTGATGCCAGATTTTTTTGGAACTACTTGTGTTGGGCTTACCCACTTACTATCAGAAATAGGGTAGATAATCCCAACATCAAGTAGTTTGAGAACTTCAGTTTTCACAACATCTTTCATGTATGGATTTATTCTCCTTTGTGGTTGTTGAGATGTTTTAGCATTTTCTTCTAAATGAATTTTGTGTGTGCAAATTAGTGGATTAATGCCCTTGAGATCTTTTAGTGTCCAACCAATTGCATTTTTATGTCTTTTAAGCATATCAACTAATTTACCTTCTTGATCACTTTCTAGTTTGGAAGAAATTACCACCAGATATGTTTCATCTTCTCCCAGAAATGCATACTTCAATTCTTCTGGCAAGGGTTTTAACTCCAATATGGGTGGTTCGTCTTTGTTCTCATATTTTGCATCAAATTCTTTCTCTAATCCTGGTAACGCGTGATAGCTGATAAAATAATCAAGATCAATTTCAATATTTTCTTTAACAGTTTCAATTGAACAAATATCTAATTGATCACGAGTACTCCCTTCTTGAATGTATTCTTCCACAAGAGTTTCAATAAGATTTTCATCTTCACTTTCATCTCCTTTGTCATGTGGTTTCTTACAAAGATTAAAAACATTGAGCTCCAAGGTCATGTTACCAAATGACAACTTCATTATTCCATTCCTGCAATTTATAAGGGCATTAGAAGTTGCTAAAAATGGACGACCAAGAATTACAGGAATTGCATTACAAGCTTCGATAGGTTGTGTATCTAAAACTATGAAATCAACAGGATATACAAAGTTATCAACTTGGACCAATACGTCTTCTACCATACATCTTGGCACTTTAACAGATCTATCGGCAAGTAAAAGTGTTACCGAAGTAGATTTTAACTCGCCTAGATTGAGTTCTTGATAAACTGAATATGGAAGTAAATTCACACTAGCTCCAAGATCAAGCAAGGCTTTTTTAATCTTTCGTTCTCCAATAATACATGAAATAGTAGGACAACCAGGGTCTTTGTATTTCAAAGTATTATTATTTTGAATGATTGCACTTACTTGTTAGGCTAAAAATGCTTTCATTTTCACATTCAATTTTCTTTTCACAGTGCACAAGTCTTTCAAAAATTTGGCATATGATGGCACCTGTTTTATTGCATCTAATAAAGGAATATTAACTTTTACTTGTTTAAAAATATCATATTTATCAGAATTCAAATTTGATTTTTTTGTATTTTTCAATGCATGAGGGAATGGTGGTGACATTGTCTGTTGAACCTCCTCTTCGCAGGTTTTGGGTTCCACTTCCTTACCCTTTGGAGTTGATTTATCATCATCTTCACAAGGTTCAAGAATGGATTTTTCCACAACCTTACCAATTCGAAGGGTAATAACAGATTTTACCTGATCCATCGATTGAGTTCCAGAAGTTCCAGTTTGTGAATGATGATCCTTAGGATTAGGCAGAGGTTGTGAAGGAAATTTACCTTTTTCATGAACATTAAGTGCAGATGCAAATTTAACAAGAGTATCTTTCAAATCTGTCATGGTTTGAACAGTTTGAGTATTGATAGACTCTTGCTTTGCAATGAAAGAATTCAATGTATCTTCCAAATTTCTTTTAGGTGGAGGAACATAAGGTGCATAATTTTGAAAATTTTGTTGATTTTGGAAATGTGGTTGTGAAAATTGTGCAGCATTATCATTCCTCCAACTAAAATTTGGATGATTTCGCCAACCTGAATTGTAATTTTGAGAAAATGGTTCAAAATTTGGCCTTTTGAAATTGTTCAAAACATTGGCTTGTTCATGGAGACATTCTTTAAAAGAGGGCAAAGTGGGACAATCTTTTGTAAAATGATCACTTGTATCACAAATGTGACACACAATTTCTTGAACAGATTTTAATTGACCATTCTTTTTCAATTCAAGTGCCTCAACTTTTCTTGCCAAAGAGGTAAATCTAGCTTGAAGATCATGTTCATCTTTGAGAGTGTACATACCTCCACCAGATGTAGGAGATTGAATCTTGTTTGATGGTTCGATTGTACCTATAGTGTCCCAATTTTGAGCATTTTCAGCTAATGAATCGAGATACTCAATTTCCTCATTTGGATCTTTATCTTCAAATGTTCCATTACACATAAATTCAACCATTTGCCTATCTTTAGGTGTTAAGCCTTCATAAAATTGAGAAACTACTCTCCAAATTTCAAAACCATGATGTGGACAAAGATTAAGCAATTCTTTGTATCTATCCCAACACTGATAAAAAGTTTCTCATTGTTTTTGAGTGAAAGTGATGATTTGCCTTTTGAAAGAATTTGTTCTATGAGATGGAAAAAACTTTTTCAAAAATTGTTGTTGCAATTCATCCCAAATTCGAATGGATCCCGATCTAAGATTTTGTAGCCAAGTTTTAGCTTTATCTTTTAAAGAAAAAGGAAAAAGCTTAAGTCGAATGATGTTCATGCTACAATTTAGATCATTATATGTGTTGCACACTTCTTCAAACTCTCGTAAATGCATGTATGGATTTTCAGAATATAAGCCTTGAAAATTGGGTAAAAATTGGATAATACCAGGCTTAAAATTGAAATGAGATGCATCAGGGGGAAAAACTAGACATGAAGGTGCACTAGTACGTGTAGGATTCATGTGATCTCTAAGTGTTCTTCGTCTATCGTGATTATGTTGAGATTGAATTTCATCTTCATTTTCTTGGATGGGTTCTTCCGCCATGTTTTGTAAAAATAAAGGATTATTTCGAATGAGTTGACCACTAAGTGTACGTGACCAAATGCTCATGCAAATGCAAATGCAAAAGAATAAAAACACACAAAAGCAATAAAAATTCAAAGAAAGAAAAATAAAATATAAATAAAATTAAATAGACTTGAAATTAAATTATACTTCCCCGGCAACGGCGCCAAAAACTTGTTGCGACTTTGATTGTTGCACTCCCAAAAGCAGGTTGTCCACAAGTAGTATAATTCGATGAGTTCGAATATCGTATCCACTAGGAAGCTAAGGTAATTACAAGTCCACTACAATGTCTTTTTATTTATTTTTTCTTTTAGTTGTTTGAATCTTTAATTGGTAATTTTTAATTGTTCAAATTTTAATTTAAGTAGTTGAGATTAAAGGATCCACTCTTGGTATTTTAATAAAGTTAAAATTAACGAACAATATTTAAATCCACTTAATAAAATGGTTCCAATATATTAAATAATCATATTTATATTATGTTATATATTATTATCTTATAAGTATATAATATATACCAAAAATTATAAATGTGGTCAAGTATTTATTGTGCTATATATATTTGTAAACACTAAATCAAGATTCCCACTTTAAATGGTTGGTAAAACCAAACAAACATTTAAATGGTACCAATAAATTAATACTATGCTATATTCATATATAGTAAATCAAGGTTCCCACTTTAAATGGTTGGTAATACCAAACTAACATTTAAATGGCTCCAAGAATTTATTGTAACATATAGCAACAATAAATCAAAACTCCCACTTATAAGTAGGGTATAAAAATGCTTAAAGAAATAAATATAACATAAACAATAAATAATGATTAAATAATATAAAACATAGATTCTTACCTTTTAGTAACCTTATTATCATGCCAAGAGTTTCACCTTTTCATCTCAACTTTAGGAAGTTAGCGATTCATTATTCAAAGTGTAAAACTTTGAATATGAATTTAACATGCTAATTATATTTAAATGAAGAAATAAAGGAAAAATATAGAGAGAAATATTATGAACTCAAAGGTTTGTTCATAGAATGATGGATTTCCCAATACATTACAATTCACCCCTATTTATAGCCAAATTTGGGGAGACAACCACAAATAAAATATTATTTTTTTACACAAAAGTCTTCATTGGTGTTCCAAGATATTATATTATATTACAAATCACTTTTGAAAATCTTCTTCTCCGAATTTGCTTCTTCACATAAAAAGAAACATGTGGATAATTGAGTTGTCTACTTGTGGTATTTTTTTCAAACCATTTGACCAAGTAATTTGAGAGATATGGTCAAAATACTAGAGCATGGTAAAACTGCCACTCCTTTAGTAACTTTATTTGTTGCTTAATTTGATCCCAATTGTGAGAGGATTTTTATCTCATGCTTGCCACCAATATTGTAGATATTAACATCAACTTTCTACAGGTCCAAGAATCATCTTAATCCCATTTGCAACGCCAAGTTTATTCTTGTTTTATCGAACCTGTAAAAAAATAGTAAAAACTTGTAATTACACAACAACTTATATTTTATACAATTTATTATAAAACAAATAATATTTAAACATTTAATAAAACAAAAACTATATATTTATATTATAAAACATTTAATTAATATACAATTTTTATGTTTATCAAGAGATTATGGAGTAATTACAAATAATTCGCCCATATTTTGTGACAATACGAGTACAATTTCCATCACCTATAGTCCAGTTCTTCACTCAAGGACAAAGCATATAGATATCAGACACCACTTCATTAGAGATCATGCTTTGAAGAAGGACATTAGACTGGAGTATATATCAACTGAGCAACAAGCAGCTGACATCTTCACCAAACCATTACCCGAGACTAAGTTTTCTTACTTTCGCAATATTCTTGGTTTAATTGATCTGTATTAAAATTATTACTAATGTGCTTTACTAATAAAATTATCTGCAGAAAATAAGAACACAACAAATTGAAAATAATACTTTATTAAGAATACCATCGATCCCAGTTTACAGAATATATCATAGAACCAACTGAATCCTGCCATTCTCTAATCCAATTATTCAACTCATAAATTTGGATTATAGAAAATGACCTAGTTGTAGAAATCTTCTCAACCACATGCCATTCCTTCCATAACATTGCTTCTAACAGAATTTGTCATCAATCAGATCTGTAACATGCTTAACTTCAAAACGATCAATGTATTTTCTTGCTGTTGCTGCTTGAGCACGAGTAGGAACAGCACCACTACTACTTACCCTCTGCAAATCATGAATCTTGAACCATGTTGACATCACTTTCATCAAGACATATTCTTCCATTGTCTTCTTCAATTCTTCTAAATAAGGACTTAATTGCTCATTAACTTGAATATGCGAACTACTGCATGCATCAGAGTTACTTGAATCCGACATATTGAACTGTTATTGTCTCACATTCTATCATATTATTTATAGACATATGAAATTTAAATGTTGAAGAAACTGAAGAGACTCAAATCAACCGAAGCGTCTTTCTCATTTACCGAGGCTTCTTAACTATCAGTTGTTCATTATCAACTGATATCAGTTTGACATTTATTACTTAACGCTTAACCAGTCATCATTTCATCTGTTTATGATCGTAATTCATATATAATAACTAATGAAACTTATTATTTGCAGGAAAAAGAAAAACAAAGTTAAGCCAAAATAAATGTTTCATTCAACCATAAATATTTGCTTGGATTACATCATTATATTTCTCTTCTACAACAATTATCCACATCTTCAACCAAGCAGATAAAGGTTCAGTAGATGTCTTGGAAAAGCTGTGAGAACCAGCTATGCGCCTAAGGATCTTCAGCTCCTTTCGAAGCATCAGCTGATAGATATGACCATCTGTGAAGATATCCACCCACACAGCTATGTGCAATTGCTCCCGCACTTTTCTCAACTCTGCCATCAGCTCGGGAGCGGTAGCCTCGCCAGTATTATACAGGAACTCAAGCTTCTGAAGCTTCTCCCAGTAATGAAGACTCTCATAGAAGACTTCATCTTCTATCACAACCTTCCTAGTCTCCAAAGAAAATAGCGAAGCACTCGAGCTACTAGCATATGCCATTATTTTTACTTTGAATATATTTTTCAATATGACTGAAACTAACCATGTCACTTCTACTTATAGCCAAGAGTCATGGAAGATGAAGGGTCGTCAACGTTTCATCAAACGATAATCTTTCTGACCTTTAAATTTATTTTATATCGTCGCTTTAATTATTTTATGCATCGATTAAGGGGGAATATCAGTTTTGAAGAGGTTAACTGAGAAGAAAATTGTTTGTGAACTCTCAACTGAAATGAATCAGTTTCCCAACTGATCGTTCAGCTGGATATTTTACAAATCTTCTCACATAAGTTAACAAATTTAAAACTTATTATATTCCAAATCAACTGACGTGACTGCAGATTCATAACGTGGCCTATTTTAAACCGTTCATCTTTTTCACAAACGCCCACAGCACACGTACACATAGTTTTACTCAAAATTTTTTATGGACTGACACGTGTCCCGAATTTGAACAGTCACGAACAACTGTACTAAGCCCGCTTCAATTCAGTTTTCTTCTTACGCATACAATCAGTTCCTAAGAGCATACTAATTCCAGAGCTTATCGTTTACGAATTTCAGATCATTTTATCTGTCGAAATGGCGAATCAAATCCCAACTCACGTGTTGAACGCTATGGCCATCGATTTTGACTTAGTTTTATCAGTTCAAGAAGCTGAAGTTAAGAACGTTTTTCTGAAGATTGAATCTGTTGGTCACAGGATGTTTTTGGGACAATCTTCGCAGGAGATATACCCCAAGGAAGTAAATGAATTCTATCTGAAGGGGTTCGTCACTACTGATGGAAGTATCTCTGTAACCTTCAATAATCAACTGTTGATCCTATCTGAAGAGGACTTTGGAGAAATTTTCTCTTTGCCAACTGATGGGTACATCAGTTTTTCTGAAGTCAAAACATCTGACATTGAGGAAATGCAATCTTTGCTGTCTGCTGATGGGCGGAAAATCAAAGTTTCCGATCCAAAGAAAGAGCTGAAATAAGAAATTCAATTATTAGCCGACATTGTGGCAAAAGGCATATTGGCTAAGGCTGGCTCCTATGCTGCCCTTACTCTTGAAAAATTCCAAGTGATGATCATCATCATGGGAGAGAAGAAAGCTAACTGGAGGCATATTATTTTCAATATTCTGAGGAATATGCTTCAATCTACCAAACAGTCAAGAGGCTTTGCTATTCCAATCAGTTATCTTCTGAAACTAAAAGGATTGGTAGCTGACAATGCTGAAAAATCATCAAAGTTCAAGGTATTCAATGCCAAGAACATCTTACCGCCAAAGACCAAACTGGACATTTCTCCCAAACAGTTTTTGAAAACCAAACAGGAGGTTGAAATGCAACCACCTGCTCCAACACCAATCAAGAAGACCAAAACTTTGGCCCAACTGAAGACTGCAAAACGAAAACTGATTATCAGTGAATCAGATTTGGAGAAAACTCCTTCTCCTAAACTTGTCAAGAGACCAAGAACGCAAAGAAATAAACCAATAACAGCGGTGGAATTTATTCCAATTGAGAGATTGACTCAATCACCTGCCCAACAGCCTATTCATGCTATCCCTTTGCAAGTTGTTTCACCTGATGATTCAGTTACTAAAGAAAAGGCACCTGCTAAGGTAAGAGCTCCTTTGACTCATGTAAATCGACCTACCATTTTGCCTCGGGCCAGATCTAAAGGTGTTATATTGAGGGAACCAATGGAAACCACTCACTCTGGTTTGGATATTCCTCACATTCTCACAACTGAAAAAAGAAAGGGCAAGCTAGTTGAAAAGCCAAGACCATCTAATGCCATCCAAACTCACATTGACCTGGTTTGGGAACAGGTAAATGCATTTGCCACATCGAAACTAAAATCTTTTGATAGCTGGAAGAGTTTTAGGACTGAAATTTTTGCCAAAGAGCTGAAGCACAAATCCCAACTGAAAAAGTTTATTAAACTTGAAGATATTGTGTTAAATATAGTGAAAGGTGCTACTATTGCTAAGGCATTGGAGAGGCAAAAATATTTCTTTGATCAAATTTGAGTCAAAAAGCTGACAAGAATGGTTGAAAAGCTGAAATCCAACTACAATCCCATAGGTCCAACATCATATCATGATAGAGCTGTGTTCACCCAACTGGACTCAGATCTTAGTGGCCTACAAAGGGAAATCAGATTTTGGGAACAAGATCAGGAATTGGTTCTTCCTGACAAATCCTCCAATTCAAATGCAGAAAAAGATTCATCCTCCTCCCAACAGAACGAGCCATCTCCACAACCGGCTGCTGAAGAGCCAGTTCAGGATATGCCTCAATCTTCTCAGGTTGAACATCAGTTGTATTCTAATACTGAACTATCTTTTGCAAACATTGATGAAATCATTCAGGCTGTAGCTCTGGAAGCTCAGCTAGAAGAAATACATTATGAATCAGTTGCTCCTTCAACTGAACAACCAGAACAAGAAGTTCAGATACCATCTGAAGAACTAGTTGAACCACTTGCTGCTGAAGAGCCAGTCCCAGATTCAATGCAAGAACAACAAGAAGCACCAGTTCAGCCAGAAATCTCTGCTGAACAAGTCACTCAAACTGATGAACTAGAAAAATCTCCAGGTCAAGCAGTTGCTGAAAATGTGGTGAGTCGATTGCTCATTCAAACAAAGGAGCCAGAACCAAGTTCAATAAACTCTCAACAAGAGGCACCAGTGGAAACTGACCAAACGTTATCTGTTGATCAAAATCCACTTTCACCACCTCAAATTCACGAAGAAATTGCTGCAACAGACATTCTAGCACAGACTATTTCTGAAACGATATTATCCGATAGGACCATGATGGTCTTTGATCAAGTCTCACATGAACCAAGAACATCTAATCAGTCACCTCCTCTTCAATCCACAGAAATTGATCTTGTTCTTGAAGAAATCCAGAATATACAGCACAATATGCAGCAGATGATTACTGAAATCAAGAAAATTCAATCCACACAATTCTCTCATACTGTCAAATTGGATTCTTCAATTGAATATGACTCCGAAAAACTGAAAGCCATTCAAGCAAACATGGAGTCTCTTACCCGAACTGTACTTGAGATGAAGAATAACAGAGGTCTAGCTCAAAGTCTCTATACAACTCAGGATATAATCAGTCAACGAGTTAAGCGATTGGAAACTTCTGTTTCTAATAAAATGGAATTGCTGCAGACTTGTTTACAAACTGCTGTCTCAAGTATCTCCGCAGATGTCAAAATTCTTTCCACTGACGTTCGAAAATTATCTGAGAAGATGGATTTGTTTGACAAAAAGGGGGAAGAAATCAAAGATCAAAGAGCATCTTGAGAAACAGCAGAAGCAGTTAATCAGATTATTAGATTCAGCTGTTATTAAATCAAGAGAAATCAAAGATCAAAGAGCATCTTGAGAAACAGCAGAAGCAGTTAATCAGATTATTAGATTCAGCTGTTATTAAATCAAGATCCCTTTCAGTTCAAGAAATTCAATCTCTTATTTTATCTACAATGAGCTCAGATGTTCAATTATTATTTACTTAGTTTTGTCAAACATCATAAAGGGGGAAATTGTTGGAAACTAAATTCCGGAGTTTGACAAAATATGAACCAACTGAAAATATGAACCAACTGATCGAGTAAACTGAACTCAGCAACTGGACTTAACAACTGAAATCAGCTGATCTAATAAAGAAGACTGATCAGTTGGAAACTGATCAGTTGATATATTCAGCCGTATGCTAAGCACCCTTCAACTGAACATGTCTCGGGAAAGAACATTCAACCGTCAAGAGACATAGAAGATTGCAACGCCGCACTTCGATCAATACAGCTTAGAAAAACGCATTTCGGCGAAAGCAATTAAGACGCCGCATCACAATAAATGAAGCAAACAAAGTCCAAGGAATAATCAAGTAGAAATCAACGGATACAAAGAGTCAAATTCATCTCAAGTTACCGTTGGAGAAAAGAATCTTATAAATATGACAGAAGAACAGCTGAAGAAAACGGGGAGTCAACACTATTCAAAAGCTTGCTGTCACTCTGTCAAAATCTTATCTCACTCTTACTTGATATATTCGTAGCAGTTAAGGCTACAATTTGAGCTCACTAGCAAGTTGTAATAATCGTTGAAATTCGATAGTGCTAAGATCAGTTACGCACTGAGAACATTCTGTCTAACTAAGAGTTTCAGTTTTTGGCAGTGTTAAGTCCAAACTGAAGTGGGTCAGTACAATTCTTGTATTTGATCAAAGTCTTTTAGTGGATATCCTATCTTTGAGATACAAGGGGTGACGTAGGAGTAATTAAATTCTCCGAACATCCAGAAACAACCCTTGCCTACTTTATTTCAGTTTCGTATTCTATCTTTCAGTCAGTTATTTTCCGCAACTACTTTAGTTTAACTGATTATCATTGACAGACAAGATTCAGAGAATCAGTTTGTCACAAAATTGAACTCAAAATTAGAAAAGACCAGTTTTAACTGTGAGAGTTTATTCAACCCCGCCTTCTAAACACTCTTGATACGTTAATCGATCCTATCACAATCAATGTCGGGTGCGATCATACCAGCAGTAATACACCGGATCCCATCAGAACTCCGAAATTAAGCGTGCTTGGGCGAGAGCAGTATTAGGACGGGTGACCCCTTGGGAAGTCCTCGTGTTGCACCCCTTTTCGTGTTTTTCTATTTTTGATTACTTGTTGACAGACGATTTTCGGCTCAAATCATCTGAATCCCTGATCACGACCAGAGAAGACATGTGAAATCAACGTAGCTCAGGCACTGCCGGATATGGACAAAATTGTAGGCTAATTTGATTGTAAACGGGCAAACGAACGAGACTCATTACTCCGCAATGAACTGGCGAGATTTTAGCCGAATTCCTTCTCCAAGATCCTCTAATTTGCGATTTTTCTCTTATGTTTCCTCGAGAAATCCGCTTAGGAAGTCCGAAATTCGATTCCGTTTCCATTTTATTGTATCTCAGACATAATAATAGCTATACATTCGCTATTTTCTTCTTCTTATTTTTTTTTATTTTCTGGGAACGTTTAGCGATTTTTTTTGTTGTGAGCCGGTTCTGTGCGGAAGGGTATGACGCAGATTACTCCGGAGACGGTTAACTCATTAAAAACAATTATTTCGACTATTTTATCCATAATTTACTTAAACGGTCGCGACACAAGGACTTCCAGGGAGGTCACCCATCCTAGCTTTGCCATCGCGCCAAAACGCTTAACTTCATGGTTCTGATTGGTCGAGAGCAGTGCCGCGTGTTGTCTATCGCCTCCCGCTCAACACGTACTCGAGGAATATAAGAATAAACATCCCACTCAATGTCAGGTGCGATCATACCAGCACTAATGCACCGGATCCCATCAGAACTTCGAAGTTAAGCGTGCTTGGGCTGAGCAGTACTAGGATGGGTGACCCCCTGGGAAGTCTTCGTGTTGCACCCCTTTTCGTGTTTTTCTATTTTTGATTACTTGTTGACAGACGATTTTCGGCTCAAATCATCTTAATCTCGATCAGGACCAGAGAAGACTTGTGAAATCAACGTAGCTCGGACACTGCCGGATTTGGACAAAATTGTAGCCTAATTTGATTGTAAACAGGCAAACGAACGAGACTCATTACTCCGCAATGAGCTGACAAGATTTTAGCCGAATTCCTTCTCTAAGACCCTCTAATTTGCGATTTTCCGCTTCTGTTAAGCTTCCGTTTGATCGAGAAATCCGCTTAGGAAGTTCGAAATTCGATTTCGATTCCATTTTATCGTATCCCAGGCAATATAATAGCTTTACATTCGCTATTTTTTTCTTCTTATTTTTTTTATTTTCCGGGAACATTTAGCGATTTTTGTTGTCGTGAGCCGGTTCTGTGCGGAAGGGTATTACGTAGATTACTCCGGAGACGGTTAACTCATTAAAAACAATTATTTCGACTGTTTTAGCCATAATTTATGTAAACGGTCGCGACACGAGGACTTCCCAGGTAGGTCACCCATCCTAGCTCTGCCATCGCACCAGAACGCTTAACTTCATGGTTCTAATTGGGCGAGAGCACTCCCG
This sequence comes from Primulina tabacum, assembly GCF_025594145.1. Lineage (NCBI taxonomy): Eukaryota > Viridiplantae > Streptophyta > Magnoliopsida > Lamiales > Gesneriaceae > Primulina > Primulina tabacum. The sequence goes on from NC_134559.1 coordinate 30,923,810, forward strand.
CGTGTTTTCCATCGCCGCCCGCTCCACATGTACTCGAGGGATATAAGAATAAAGATCCCACTCAATGTCGGGTGCGATCATACCAGCACTAATACAACATATCCCATCAGAACTCTGAAGTTAAGCGTGCCCTGGGAAGTCCATGTGTTGCACCCCTTTTCGTGTTTTTCTATTTTTGATTACTTGTTGACAGACGATTTTCGGCTCAAATCATCTGAATTTCGATCGGGACCAGATATGACATGTGAAATCAACGTAGCTCAGGCACTGTCGGATTTGGAAAAAATTGTAGGCTAATTTGATTGTAAACGGGCAAACGAACGAGACTCATTCTTCGCAATGAGCTGGCGAGATTTTAGCCGAATTCCTTCTCTAAGACCCTCTAATTAGCGATTTTCCGCTTCTGTTAAGCTTGCGCTTCCTCGAGAAATCCGCTTAGGAAGTCCGAAATTCGCTTCTGGTATCATTTTATCGTATCCCAGGAATAATAATAGCTTTACATTCGCTATTTTCTTATTCTTATTTTTTTTCTATTTTCATGGAACATTTAGCGATTTTTGTTGTCGTGAGCCGGTTTTGTGCCGAAGGGTATGACGCAGATTACTCCGGAGACGGTTAACTCATTAAAAACAATTATTGCGACCGTTTTAGCCATAATTTACGTAAACGGTCGCGACACGAGGACTTCCTAGAGAGGTCACCCAACCTAGCTCTTCCATCGCGCCTGAACGCTTAACTTCATGGTTCTGATTGGACGAGAGCAGTGCCACGTGTTGTCTATCGCCGCCCGCTCCACACGTACTCGAGGGATATAAGACTAAACATCCCCTCAATGTTGGGTGCGATGATACCAGCACTAATACAATGGATCCCATCAGAACTCTGAAGTTAAGCGTGCTTGGGCGAGAGCAGTACTAGGATGGGTGACCCCCTGGGAAGTCCTCGTGTTGCACCCCTTTTCGTGTTTTTCTATTTTTAATTACTTGTTGACAGACGATTTTCGGCTCAAATCATCTGATTCTCGATCGGGACCAGATAACACATGTGAAACAACGTAGCTCGGGCACTGCCAGATTTGGACAAAATAGTAGCCTTATTTGATAGTAAACTTGCAAACGAACGAGACTCATTACTCCACAATGAGGTGGCGAGATTTTAGCAGAATTCCTTCTCTAAGACCTTCTAATTTGCGATTTTCCGCTTCTGTTAAGCTTCCGTTTCCTCGAGAAATCCGCTTAGGAAGTTTGAAATTCGATTCTGGTTCCATTTTATCGTATCCCAAGCATAATAATAGCATAAATTCGCTATTTTCTTATTCTTATTTTTTTTTCTATTTTCTGGGAATATTTAGCGATTTTTGTTGTCGTGAGCCGGTTCTGTACGGAAGGTATGACGCAGATTACTCTGCAGATGGTTAACTCATTAAAAACAATTATTTCGACTGTTTTAGCCATAATTTACGTAAACGGTCGCGATCGTGTTGCACCCCTTTTCGTGTTTTTCTATTTTTGATTATTTGTTGACAGATGATTTTCGGCTCAAATCATATGAATCTCAATCGAGACCAGATAAGACATGTGAAATCAACGTAGCTCGGGCACTGCCGGATTTAGAAAAAATTGTAGGCTAATTTGATTGTAAACGAGCAAACGAACGAGACTCATTACTCCGCAATGAGCTGATGAGATTTTAGCCGAATTCCTTCTCTAAGACCCTCTAATTTGCGATTTTCCACTTCTGTTAAGCTTTCGCTTCCTCGAGAAATCCGCTTAGGAAGTCTGAAATTCGCTTCCGGTTTCATTTTAATCGTATACCAAGCATAATAATAGCTTTACTTTCGCTATTTTCTAATTCTTATTTTTTTTCCATTTTCATGGAACATTTAGCGATTTTTGTTGTCGTGAGCCGGTTTTCTGCGGAAGGGTATGACGCAGATTACTCCGAAGATGGTTAATTTATTAAAAACAATTATTTCGACTGTTTTAGCCATATTTTACGTGAATGGTCGCGGACACGAGGACTTCCCATGGAGGTCACCCATCCTCGCTCTACCATCACACAAGAACGCTTAACTTTATGGTTCTGATTGGGCGAGAGCAGTTCCGCGTGTTTTCCATTGCCGCCCGCTCCACACGTACTCGAGGGTTATAGGAATAAACATCCCACTCAATGTCGGATACAATCATATCAGCACTAATGCACCGGATCCCATCAGAACTCCGAAGTTAAGCGTGCTTGGGCGAGAGCAGTACTAGGATGGGTGACCCCGGGGAAGTCCTCGTGTTGCACCCCTTTTCGTGTTTTTCTATTTTTGATTACTTGTTGACAGACGATTTTCGGCTCAAATCATCTGATTCTCGATGGGGACCAGATAACACATGTGAAACAACGTAGCTCGGGCACTGCAAGATTTGGACAAAGTTGTAGCCTAATTTGATTGTAAACTGGCAAACGAACGAGACTCATTCTCCGCAATGAGGTGACGAAATTTTAGCCGAATTCCTTCTTTAAGACCCTCTAATTTGCGATTTTCCGCTTCGGTTAAGCTTCCGTTTCCTCGAGAAATCCGCTTAGGAAGTTCGAAATTCGATTCTTGTTCCATTTTATCGTATCCCAGGCATAATAATAGCTTTACATTCGCTATTTTCTTATTCTTATTTTTTTTTCCATTTTCTGGGAACATTTAGCGATTTTTGTTGTCGTGAACCGGTTCTGTGCGGAAGGGTATGACGCATATTACTCCGGAGACGGTGAACTCATTAAAAATAATTATTTCGACTGTTTTAGCCATAATTTACGTAAACGGTCGCGACACGAGGACTTCCCAGAGAGGTCACCCATCCTTGCTCTATCATCGCGCCAAAATGCTGAACTTCATGGTTATGATTGGGCGAGAGCAGTGCTGCGTGTTGTCTATCGCCGCCCGCTTTACACATAATAATAGCTTTACATTCGCTATTTTCTTAATCTTATTTTTTTTTCTATTTTAATGGAACATTTAGCGATTTTTGTTGTCGTTAGCCGGTTCTGTACGGAAGGGCATGACGCAGATTACTCCGGAGACGGTTAACTCATTAAAAACAATTATTTCGATTGTTTTAGCCATAATTTACGTAAACGGTCGTGACACGAGGACTTCCCCGGGAGGTCATCCATCCTAGCTCTACCATCGCGCCAGAATGCTTAACTTCATGGTTTTGATTGGGCGTGAGCAGTGCCGCGTGTTGTCCATCGCCGCCCGCTCCACACGTACTTGAGGGATATAAGAATAGACATCACACTCAGTCGGGTGCGATCATACTAGCACTAATGCACCGGATCCCATCAGAACTCCGAGGTTAAGCGTGCTTGGGCGAGAGCAGTACTAGGATGGGTGACCCCCGAGTAAGTCCTCGTGTTCCACCCCTTTTCGTGCTTTTCTATTTTTGATTACTTGTTGACAGACGATTTTCGGCTCAAATCATCTGAATCTCGATCGGGACCAGATAACACATGTGAAACAACGTAGCTCGGGAATTGCCAGATTTGGACAAAATTGTAGTCTAATTTGATTGTAAACTTGCAAACGAACGAGACTTATTCTCCGCAATGAGGTGGCGAGATTTTAGCTGAATTCCTTCTTTAAGACCCTCTAATTTGCGATTTTTCGCTTTTGTTAAGCTTCCGTTTTCTCGAGAAATCCGCTTAGGAAGTTCGAAATTCGATTCTGGTTCCATTTTATCGTATCCCAGGCATAATAATAGCTTTACATTCGCTATTTTCTTATTCTTATTTTTTTTCTATTTTCTGGGAACATTTAGCGATTTTTGTTGTCGTGAGCCGGTTCTGGGCGGAAGGGTATGACACAGATTACTCCGGAGACGGTTAACTCATTAAAAAGAATTATTTCGACTATTTTAGCCATAAATTACGTAAACGGTCGTGACACAAGGACTTCCCAGTGAGGTCACCCTTCCTAGCTTTGCCATCGCGCCAGAATGCTTAACTTCATGGTTATGATTATGCGAGAGCAGTGCCGCGTGTTTTCTATACACGTACTCGAGGGATATAAGAATAAACATCCCACTCAATGTCGGGTGCGATCATACCAGCACTAATGCACCGGATCCCATCAGAACTCTGAAGTTAAGCGTGCTACGGCGAGAGAAGTACTATGATGACTTCCCCCTGGGAAGTCCTCGTGTTGCACCCCTTTTCGTGTTTCTCTATTTTTGATTACTTTTTGACAAACGATTTTAAGCTCAAATCATCTGAATCTCGATCGAGACCAGATAAGACTTGTGAAATCAATGTAGCTCGGGCACTGCCGGATTCGGACAAAATTGTAGGCTAATTTGATTGTAAACGGGCAAACGAACGAGACTCATTACTCCGCAATGAAGTGGCGAGATTTTAGCCGAATTCCTTCTCTAAGACACTCTAATTTGCGATTTTCCACTTATGTTAAGCTTCCGTTTCCTCAAGAAATCTGCTTAGGAAGTCCGAAATTCGATTCCGGTTCCATTTTATCGTATCCCAGGCATAATAATAGCTTTACATTCTCTATTTTCATATCCTTATTTTTTTTCTATTTTCTGGGAACATTTAATGATTTTTGTTGTCGTGAGCCGGTTCTATGCGGAAGGGTATGACGCAGATTACTCCGGAAACGGTTAACTCATTAAAAAAAATTATTTCTACTGTTTTAGTCATAATTTACGTAAACGATCGTGACACGAGGACTTACCAGGGAGGTCACCCATCCTAGCTCTGCCATCACGCCAGAACGCTTTACTTCATGGTTCTAATTAGACGAGAGCAGTGCCGCGTGTTTTCCATCGCCGCCCGCTCCACAGGTACTCGAGGGATATAAGAATAAACATCCCACACAATGTCGGGTGCGATCATACCAGCACTAATGCACCGGATCTCATCAGAACTCCGAAGTTAAGAGTGTTTGGGCGAGAGCAGTACTAGGATGGGTGACCCCCTAGGAAGTCCTCGTGTTGCACCCCTTTTCGTGTTTTTCTATTTTTGATTACTTTTTGACATACGATTTTTGGCTCAAATTATCTGAATCTTGATCGGGACCAGATAAGACATGTGAAATCAACGTAGCTCGGGCTTTGCCGAATTTGGAAAAAATTGTAGGCTAATTTGATTGTAAACGGGCAAAAGAATGAGACTCATTCTCCGCAATGAGCTAGCGAGATTTTAGCAAGATTCCTTTTCTAAGACCCTCTAATTAGTGATTTTCCGCTTCTGTTAAGCTTCCGCTTCCTCGAGAAATCCGATTAGGAAGTCCGAAATTCGCTACTGGTACAATTTTATCGTATCCTAGGCATAATAATAGCTTTATATTCGCTCTTTTCTTTTTCTTATTTTTTATCTATTTTCTGGAAACATTTAGCGATTTTTGTTGTCGTGGCACCCCTTTTCGTGTTTTTCTATTTTTGATTACTTGTTGATAGGTGATTTTCGGCTCAAATCATCTGAATCTCGATCGGGACCAGATAAGACATGTGAAATCAACGTAGCTCGAACACTGCCGGATTTGGACAAAATTGTAGCCTAATTTGATTGTAAACGGGCAAACAAACGAGACTCATTACTCCGCAATGAGCTGACGAGATTTTAGCCGAATTCCTTCACTAAGACCCTTTGATTTGCGATTTTTCGCTTCTGTTAAGCTTCCGTTTCTTCGAGAAATCCGCTTAGGAAGTCCGAAATTTGATTTCGGTTCCATTTTATCGTATCCCGGGAATAATAATAGCTTTACATTTGCTATTTTCTTCTTCTTAATTATTTTTCTATTTTCAGGGAACTTTTAGCGATTTTTGTTGTCGTTAGCCGGTTCTGTGCGAGAGGGTATGACGCAGATTACTCCGGAGACGGTTAACTCATTAAAAACAATTATTTCGAATGTTTTAGCCATAATTTATGTAAACGGTCGCGACACGAGGATTTCCCAGGGAGGTCACCCATCCTAACTCTGCCATCGCGCCAGAATGCTTAACTTCATGGTTCTCAATGGGCGAGAGCAGTGCCGCGTGTTTTTAATCGCCGCCCGCTTTACACATACTCGAGGGATATAAGAATAAATATCCCACTCAATGTCGGGTGCGATCATACCAGCACTAATGCACCGGATCCCATCAGAACTCCGAAGTTAAGCGTTCTTGGGCGAGAGCAGTACTAGGATGGGTGACCCCTTGAGAAGTCCTTGTGTTGCACCCCCTTTTCGTGTTTTTATATTTTTGATTACTTGTTGACAGACGATTTTCTGCTCAAATCATCTGAATCTCGATCGAGACCAGATAAGACATGTGAAATCAACGTAGCTCGAGCACTGCCGGATTTTGAAAAAATTGTAGGCTAATTTGATTGTAAACGGGCAAACGAACGAGACTCATTACTCCACAATGAGGTGGCGAGATTTTAGCCGAATTCCTTCTCTAAGACCCTCTAATTTGCAATTCTCCGCTTCTGTTAAGCTTCCGTTTCCTCGAGAAATCCGCTTAGGAAGTTCGAAATTCGATTCTGGTTCCATTTTATCGTATCCCAGGCATAATAATAGCTTTACATTCGCGATTTTCTTTTCTTATTTTTTTTTTCTAATTTCATTGAACATTTAGCGATTTTTGTTGTCGTCAGCCGGTTCTGTGCGGAAGGGTATGACGCAGATTACTCCGGAGACGGTTAACTCATTAAAAACAATTATTTCGACAGTTTTAGCCATAATTTACGTAAACAGTCGCGACACGAGAACTTCCCAGGGAGGTCACCGATGCTAGCTCTACCATCGCGCCAGAACGCTTAACTTCATGGTTCTGATTGGGCGAGAGCAGTGCCACGTGTTGTCCATCGCCGCCCGATCCACAGGTGCTCGAGGGATATAAGACTAAACATCCCACTCAATGTCGGGTGCGATGATACCAACACCAATACAACGGATCCCATCAGAACTCTGAAGTTAAGCGTGCTTGGGCGAGAGCAGTACTAGAATGGGTGACCCCCTGGGAAGTCCTCGTGTTGCACTCCTTTTAGTGTTTTTCTATTTTTTATTACTTGTTGACAGACGATTTTCGGCTCAAATCATCTGAATCTCGATCGGGACCAGAAAAGACATGTGAAATCGACGTAGCTCGGGCACTGCCGGATTTGAAAAAAATTGTTGGCTAATTTGATTATAAACGAGCAAACGAACGAGACTCATTAATCCGCAATGAGCTGGCAAGATTTTAGCCGAATTCCTTCTCTAAGACCTCTAATTTGCAATTTTTCGCTACTGTTAAGCTTCCGTTTCCTCGAGAAATCTGCTTAGGAAGTTCGAAATTCGATTCCGGATCCATTTTATCGTATCCCATGCATAATAATAGCTTTGCATTCTCTATTTTCTTATCCTTATTTTTTTCTATTTTCTGGGAACATTTAGCGATTTTTGTTTTCGTGAGCCGGTTCTATGCGGAAGGGTATGACGCAGCTTACTCCGCAGATGGTTAACTAATTAAAAACAATTATTTCGACTGTTTTAGCCATAATTTACGTAAACAGTCACGACACTAGGACTTCCGAGGGAGGTCACCCATCCTAGCTCTACCATCGCGCCAGAACGCTTAAATTCATGGTTCTGATTGGGCGAGAGCAGTGCCGCGTGTTTTCCATCGCCGCCCGCTCCACACGTATTCGAGGGATATAAGAATAAACATCCCACTCAATGCCGGGTGCGATCATACCAGCACTAATGCACCGGATCCCATCAGAACTCCGAAGTTAAGCGTGCTGGGCGAGAGCAGTACTAGGATGGTTGACCTCCTGGGAAGTCCTCGTGTTGCACCCCTTTTCGTGTTTTTCTATTTTTGATTACTTGTTGACAGACGGTTTTTGGCTCAAATCATCTGAATCTCGATCGGGACCAGATAAGACATGTGAAATGAAAGTAGCTCGGGCACTGTCGGATTTGGACAAAATTGTAGGCTAATTTGATTGTAAACGGGGAAACGAACGAGACTCATTACTCCGCAATGAGCTGGCGAGATTTTAACCGAATTCCTTCTCTAAGACCCTCTAATTTGCGATTTTCCGCTTCTGTTAAGCTTCCGCTTCCTTGAGAAATCCGCTTAGGAAGTTCGAAATTCGCTTCCGGTTTCATTTTATCGTATACCAGGCATAATAATAGCTTTACATTAGCTATTTTCTTATTCTTATTTTTTTTCTATTTTCATGGAACATTTAGCGATTTTTGTTATCGTGAGCCGGTTTTGTGCGGAAGGGGATGACGCAAATTACTCCGGAGACGGTTAACTCATTAAAAACAATTATTTCGACTGTTTTAGCTATAATTTACGTGAACGGTCGCGACACGAGGACTTCCCAGGGAGGTCACCCATCCTCGCTCTGCCATCGCGCCAGAACGCTTAACTTCATGGTTCTGATTGGGCGAGAGAAGTGCCGCGTGTTGTCCATCGCCGCCCGCTCCACACGTACTCGAGGGATATAAGAATAAACATCCCACTCAATGACGGGTACGATCATACCAGCACTAATGCATCGGATCCCATCAGAACTCCGAAATTTAGCGCGCTTGGGCGAGAGCAGTACTAGGAAGGGTGACCCCCTGGGAAGTCCTCGTGTTGCACCCTTTTCGTGTTTTTCTATTTTTGATTACTTGTTGACAGACGATTTTCGGCTCAAATCATCTGAATCTAGATCAGGACCAGATAAGACATGTGAAATCAACGTAGCTCGGGCACTGCTTGATTTGGACAAAATTGTAGCCTAATTTGATTGTAAACGGGCAAACGAACGAGACTCGTTACTACGCAATGAGGTGGCGAGATTTTAGCCGAATTCCTTCTCTAAGACACTCTAATTTACGATTTTCCGTTTCTGTTAAACTTCCGTTTCCTCGAGAAATCTGCTTAGGAAGTCCGAAATTCGATTCCGGTTCCATTTTATCGTATCCCAGGCATAATAATAGCTTTACATTCTCTATTTTCTTATATTCATTTTTTTTTCTATTTTCTGGGAACATTTAGCGATTTTTGTTGTCGTGAGCCGTTTCTATGCAGAAGAGTATGACGCAGATTACTCCGCAGACGGTTAACTAATTAAAAACAATTATTTCGACTGTTTTAGCCATAATTTACGTAAACAGTCGCGAAACCAGGACTTCCCAGGGAGGTCACCCATCCTAGCTCTACCATCGCGCCAGAACGCTTAACTTCATGGTTCTGATTAAGCGAGAGCAGTGCCGCGTGTTTTCCATCGCCGCCCGCTCCACACGTATTCGAGGTATATAAGAATAAACATCCCACTCAATTTCGGGTGCGATCATACCAGCACTAATGCACCGGATCCCATCACAACTCCGAAGTTAAGCATGCTTGGGCGAGAGCAGTACTAGGATGGGTGACCCCCTGGGAAGTCCTCGTGTTGCACCCTTTTTCGTGTTTTTCTATTTTTGATTACTTGTTGACAGACGATTTTCGGCTCAAATCATCTGAATCTCGATCGGGACAAGATTAGACATGTGAAATCAACGTAGCTCTGGCACTGCCGGATTTCGAAAAAATTGTAGGCTAATTTGATTGTAAACGGGCAAACGAACGAGACTCATTACTTCGCAATGAGCTGACGAGATTTTAGCCGAATTCCTTCTCTAAGACCCACTAATTTGCGAATTTTTCGCTTCTGTTAAGCTTTCGCTTCCTCGAGAAATTCTCTTAGGAAGTCCGAAATTCGATTCTGGTTTTATTTTATCGTATACCAGGCATAATAATAGCTTTACATTCGCTATTTTCTTATTCTTATTTTTTTTCTATTTTCATGGAACATTCAGCGATTTTTGTTGTCGTGAGCCGGTTTTGTGCGGAAGGGTATGACGCAGATTACTGCGGAGACGGTTAACTCATTAAAAACAATTATTTCGACTGTTTTAGCCATAATTTACGTGAACGGTCGCGACACGAGGACTTCTCATTGAGGTCACCTATCCTCGCTCTGCCATCGCGCCAGAACGCTTAACTTCATGGTTTTGATTGGGCGAGAGCAGTGCCGCGTTGTCCATCGCCGCCCGCTCCATACGTACTCGAGGGATATAAGAATAAACATCCCACTCAATGTCGGGTACGATCATACCAGCACTAATGCATTGGATCCCATCAGAACTCCGAAGTTAAGTCTGCTTGGGCGAGAGCAGTACTAGGATTGGTGACCCCCGGGGAAGTCCTCGTGTTGCACCCCTTTTCGTATCCCCGGCATAATAATAGCTTTACATTCGCTATTTTTTTATTCTTATATTTTTTTCCATTTTCTGGGAACATTTAGCGATTTTTGTTGTCGTGAACCGGTTCTGTGCGAAAGGGTATCACGCAGATTACTCCGGAGACGGTTAAGTCATTAAAAATAATTATTTTGACTGTTTTAGAAATAATTTACGTAAACGGTCGCGACACAAGGACTTCCAAGGGAGGTCACCCATCCTAGCTCTGCCATCGCGCCAGAAAGCTTAACTTCATGGTTCTGATAGGGCGAGTGCAGTGCCACGTGTTGTCTATCGCCGCCCGCTTTACACGTACTCGAGAGATATAAGAATAAATATCCCACTCAATGTCGGGTGCGATCATACCAGCACTAATGCACCGGATCCCATCAGAACTCCGAAGTTAAGCGTTCTTGGGCGAGAGCAGTACTAGGAAGGGTGACCCCTTGGAAAGTCCTCGTGTTGCACCTCTTTTCGTGTTTTTCTATTTTTGATTCCTTGTTGACAGACGATTTTCGGCTCAAATCATCTGAATCTCGATCGGGACCAGATAAGACATGTGAAATCAACGTAGCTCGGGCACTGCCGGATTGGAAAAAAAGTGTAGGCTAATTTGATTGTAAACGGGCAAAAGAACGAGACTCATTCTCCGCAATGAGCTGGCGAGATTTTAGGCGAATTCCTTCTCTAAGACCCTCTAATTTGCGATTTTCCGTTTCTGTTAAGCTTCCGCTTCCTCGAGAAATCCGATTAGGAAGTCCGAAATTCGCTTCCGATTACATTTTATCGTATCTCAGGTATAATAATAGCTTTACATTCGCTATTTTCTCATTCTTCTTTTTTTTTTCTATTTTCTGGGAACAATTAGCGATTTTTGTTGTCGTGAGCCGGTTCTGTGCGGAAGGGTATGACGCAGATTACTCCGGAGACGGTTAACTCATTAAAAACAATTATTTCGACTGTTTTAGCCATAATTTATGTAAACGGTCGCGACACGAGAACTTCTCTGGGAGGTCACCCATCCTAACCCTGCCATCGCGCCAGAATGCTTAACTTCATGGTTCTGATTGGGAGAGAGCAGTGCCGCGCGTTGTCTATCGCCGCCCGCTTTACACGTACTCGAGGGATATAAGAATAAATATCCCACTCAATGTCGGGTGCGATCATACCAGCACTAATGCGTCGGATCCCATCAGAACTCGAGATCAGTATTAGGATGGGTGACCCCTTGGGAAGTCTTTGTGTTGCACTCCTTTTCATGTTATTCTATTTTTGATTACTTGTTGACAGACGATTTTTGGCTCAAATCATCTGAATCTCGATCGAGACTAGATAAGACATGTGAAATCAACGTAGCTCATGCACTGCCGGATTTGGAAAAAATTGTAGGCTAATTTGATTGTAAACGGGCAAACGAACGAGACTCATTCCTCCGCAATGAGCTGGCGAGATTTAAGCCGAATTCCTTCTTTAAGACCTTCTAATTTGCGATTTTTCGTTTCATTTAAGCTTCCGCTTCCTCGAGAAATCCGCTTAAGAAGTCAAAAATTCGCTTCCGGTTTCATTTTATCTTATCACAGGCATAATAATAGCTTTACATTCGCTAATTTCTTATTCTTATTTTTTTTTTATTTTCATGGAACATTTAGCGATTTTTGTTGTCTTGAGCCGGTTTTGTGTGGAAGGGTATGACGCAGATTACTCCGGAGACGGTTAACTCATTAAAAACAATTATTTCGACTGTTTTAGCCATAATTTATGTAAACGGTCGCGACACGAGGACTTCCCAAGGAGGTCACCCATCCTAACTCTGCCATCGCGCGAGAATGCTTAACTTCATGGTTCTGATTGGGAGAGAGCAGTGTCGCGTGTTGTCTATCGCCGCCCGCTTTACACGTACTCGAGGGATATAATAATATACATCCCACTCAATGTCGGTTGCGATCATACCAGCACTAATGCGCCGGATCCCATCAGAACTCCGAAGTTAAACGGGCTTGGGCGAGAGCAGTACTAGGATGGGTGACACCCTGGGAAGTCCTCGTGTTGCACGCCTTTTCGTGTTTTTCTATTTTTGATTACTTTTTGACAGACGATTTTCGGCTCAAATCATCTGAATCTCGATCGGGACCAGATAAGACTTGTGAAATCAACGTAGCTCGGGCACTGCCGGATTTGGAAAAAATTGTAGGCTAATTTGATTGTAAACGGGCAAACGAACGAGACTCATTACTCTGCAATGAGCTGGCGAGATTTAAGCCGAATTCCTTCTTTAAGACCTTCTAATTTGCGATTTTCCGCTTCTGTTAAGCTTCCGTTTCCTCGAGAAATCTGCTTAGGAAGTCCGAAATTCGATTCCGGTTCCATTTTATCGTATCCCAGGCATAATAATAGCTTTACATTCTCTATTTTCTTATCCATATTTTTTTTCTATTTTCTGGGAACATTTAGCGATTTTTGTTGTCGTGAGCCAGTTCTATGCGAAAGGGTATGACGCAGATTACTCCGGAGACGGTTAACTCATTAAAAACAATTATTTCGACTGTTTTATCTATAATTTACGTAAACGGTCGCGACACGAGGTCTTTCCAGGGAGGTCACCCATCCTACCTCTGCCATCGCGCCAGAACGCTTAACTTCATGGTTATGATTGGGCGAGAGCAGTGCCGCGTGTTGTCCATTGCCGCCCGCTCCACATGTACTCGAGGGATATAAGAATAAACATTCCACTCAATGTCGGGTGCGATCATACCAGCAGTAATGCAGCCGGATCCCATCAGAACTCCGAAGTTAAACGGGCTTGGGCGAGAGCAGTACTAGGATGGGTGACACCCTGGGAAGTCCTCGTGTTGCACGCCTTTTCGTGTTTTTCTATTTTTGATTACTTTTTGACCGACGATTTTCGGCTCAAATCATCTGAATCTCGATCGGGACCAGATAAGACTTGTGAAATCAACGTAGCTCGGGCACTGCCGGATTTGGAAAAAATTGTAGGCTAATTTGATTGTAAACGGGCAAACGAACGAGACTCATTACTCTGCAATGAGCTTGCGAGATTTTAGCGAATTCCTTCTATAAGACACTCTAATTTGCGATTTTCCGCTTCTGTTAAGCTTCCGTTTCCTCGAGAAATCTGCTTAGGAAGTCCGAAATTCGATTCCGGTTCCATTTTATCGTATCCCAGGCATAATAATAGCTTTACATTCTCTATTTTCTTATCCATATTTTTTTTCTATTTTCTGGGAACATTTAGCGATTTTTGTTGTCGTGAGCCAGTTCTATGCGGAAGGGTATGACGCAGATTACTCCGGAGACGGTTAACTCATTAAAAACGGTCGCGACACGAGGTCTTTCCAGGGAGGTCACCCATCCTACCTCTGCCATCGCGCCAGAACGCTTAACTTCATGGTTATGATTGGGCGAGAGCAGTGCCGCGTGTTGTCCATCGCCGCCCGCTCCACATGTACTCGAGGGATATAAGAATAAACATTCCACTCAATGTCGGGTGCGATCATACCAGCAGTAATGCACCGGATCCCATCAGAACTCCGAAGTTAAGTGTGCTTGGGCGAGAGCAGTACTAGGATGGGTGACCCGGTCCCATGGGAATTCCTCGTGTTGCACCCCTTTTCGTGTTTTTCTATTTTTGATTACTTGTTGACATACGATTTTCGGCTCAAATAATCTGAATCTCGATCGGGACCAGATAAGACATGTGAAATCAACGTAGCTCGGGCACTGCCGGATTGGAAAAAAAGTGTAGGCTAATTTGATTGTAAACGGGCAAAAGAACGAGACTCATTCTCCGCAATGAGCTGGCGAGATTTTAGGCGAATTCCTTCTCTAAGACCCTCTAATTTGCGATTTTCCGTTTCTGTTAAGCTTCCGCTTCCTCGAGAAATCCGATTAGGAAGTCCGAAATTCGCTTCCGATTACATTTTATCGTATCTCAGGTATAATAATAGCTTTACATTCGCTATTTTCTCATTCTTCTTTTTTTTTTCTATTTTCTGGGAACAATTAGCGATTTTTGTTGTCGTGAGCCGGTTCTGTGCGGAAGGGTATGACGCAGATTACTCCGGAGACGGTTAACTCATTAAAAACAATTATTTCGACTGTTTTAGCCATAATTTATGTAAACGGTCGCGACACGAGGACTTCTCTGGGAGGTCACCCATCCTAACCCTGCCATCGCGCCAGAATGCTTAACTTCATGGTTCTGATTGGGAGAGAGCAGTGCCGCGCGTTGTCTATCGCCGCCCGCTTTACACGTACTCGAGGGATATAAGAATAAATATCCCACTCAATGTCGGGTGCGATCATACCAGCACTAATGCGTCGGATCCCATCAGAACTCGAGACCAGTATTAGGATGGGTGACCCCTTGGGAAGTCTTTGTGTTGCACTCCTTTTCATGTTATTCTATTTTTGATTACTTGTTGACAGACGATTTTTGGCTCAAATCATCTGAATCTCGATCGAGACTAGATAAGACATGTGAAATAAACGTAGCTCAGACACTGCCGAATTTGGACAAAATTGTAGCCTAATTTGATTGTAAACGGGCAAACGAACGAGACTCATTACTACGCATTGAAGTGGCGAGATTTTAGCCGAATTCCTTCTCTAAGACCCTCTAATTTGCGATTTTCCCCTTCCGTTAAGCTTCCGTTTCCTCTAGAAATCCGCTTAGGAAGTTCAAAATTCGATTCTGGTACAATTTTATCGTATCCCAGGCATAATAATAGCTTTACCTTCGCTATTTTCTTATTCTTATTTTTATTTCTATTTTCTGGGAATATTTAGCGATTTTTGTTGTCGTGAGCCGGTTTTGTGCGGAAGGGTATGACGCAGATTACTCCGGAGACGGTTAACTCATTAAAAACAATTATTTCGACTGTTTTAGCCATAATTTACGTGAACGGTCGCGACACGAGGACTTCCCATGGAGGTCACCCATCCTCGCTCTGCCATCGCGCCAGAACGCTTAACTTCATAGTTCTGATTGGGCGAGAGCAGTGCCGCGTGTTGTCCATCGCCGCCCGCTCCACACGTACTCGAGGGATATAAGAATAAACATCCCATTCAATGTCGTGTGCGATCATACCAGCACTAATGCACCGGATCCCATCAGAACTCCGAAGTTAAGCTTGCTTGGGCGTGAGCAGTACTAGGATGGATGACCCCCTGGGAAGTCCTCGTGTTGCACCTCTTTTCGTGTTTTTCTATTTTTGATTACTTGTTGACAGACGATTTTTTGGCTCAAATCATCTGAATCTCGATCGGGACCAGATAAGACATGTGAAATCAACGTAGCTCGGGCACTGCCGATTTTGGACAAAATTGTAGCCTAATTTGATTGTAAACGGGCAAACGAACGAGACACATTACTCCGCAATTAGCTGGCGAGATTTTAGCCGAATTCCTTCTCTAAGACCCTCTAATTTGTGATTTTCCGCTTCTATTAAGCTTCAATTTCCTCGAGAAATCCGCTTAAAAAGTTCGAAATTCTATCTCGGTTCTATTTTATCGTATCCTAGGCATAATAATAGCTTTACATTCGCTATTTTCTTCTTCTTATTTTTTTTCTATTTTATGGGAACATTTAGCGATTTTTGTTGTCGTGAGCCGGTTCTGTGCGGAAGAATATTACGCAGATTACTCCGGAGACGGTTAACTCATTAAAAACAATTATTTCGACTGTTTTATCCATAATTTACGTAAACGGTCGCGACACGAGGACTACCCAGGGAGGTCACCCATCCTAGCTCTGCCATCGCGCCAGAACGCTTAACTTCATGGTTCTGATTGGGCGAGAGCAGTGCCGCGTGTTGTCCATCGCCGCCCGCTCCACACGTACTCGAGGGATATAAAAATAAACATCCCACTCAATGTCGTTTGCGATCATACCAGCACTAATGCACCGGATCCCATCAGAACTCCGAAGTTAAGCGTGCTTGGGCGAGAGCAGTACTAGGATGTGTGACCCTCTAGAAAGTCCTCGTGTTGCAGCTCCTTTCGTGTTTTTATATTTTTGATTACTTGTTCACAGACGATTTTCAGCTCAAATCATCTGAATCTCGATTGGGACCAGATAACACATGTGAAATCAACGTAGCTCGGGCACTGCCGGATTTGGGCAAAATTGTAGCCTAATTTGATCGTAAACGGACAAACGAACGAGACTCATTTCGCCGCAATGAGGTGGCGAGATTTTAGCCGAATTCCTTCTCTAAGACTCTCTAATTTGCGATTTTCCGCTTCTGTTAAACTTCTGTTTCCTCGAGAAATCCGCTTAATAAGTTTGAAATTCGATTCTGATTCCACTCTATCGTATCCCAGGCATAATAATAGCTTTACATTCGCTATTTTTTTATTCTTATTTTTTTCTCCATTTTCTGGGAACATTTAGCGATTTTTGTGGTCGTGAGCCGGTTCTCTGCGGAAAGGTATGACGCAGATTACTCCGGAGACACTTAACTAATTAAAAAGAATTATTTCGACTGTTTTAGCCATAATTTATGTAAACGGTCGCGACACGAGGACTCTCCAGGGAGGTTACCCATCCAAGCTCTGTCATCGCGCCAGAACGCATTACTTCGTGGTTCTGATTGGGCAAGAGCAGTGCCGCGTATTGTCCATCGCCGCCCGCTTTACACGTACTCGAGGGATATAAAAATAAACATCCCACTCAATGTCGGGTGCGATCATACCAGCACTAATGCACCGGATCCCATCAAAACTCCGATGTTAAGCGTGCTTAAGCGAGAGCAGTACTAGGATGGGTGACCCCTTGGGAAGTCCTCGTGTTGCTCCCCTTTTCGTGTTTTTCTATTTTTGATTAGTTTTTGACAGACGATTCTCGGCTCAAATCATCTGAATCTCGATCGGCACCAGATAAGACATGTGAAATCAACGTAGCTCGGGCACTGCCGGATTTGGACAAAATTGTAGGCTAATTTGATTGTAAACGGGCAAACGAACGAGACTCATTACTCTGCAATGAGCTTGCGAGATTTTAGCCGAATTCCTTCTCTAAGACACTCTAATTTGCGATTTTCCGCTTCTGTTAAGCTTCCATTTCCTCAAGAAATCTGCTTAGGAAGTCCGAAATTCGATTCCGGATCCATTTTATCGTATCCCATGCATAATAATAGCTTTACATTCGCTATTTTCTTATTCTTATTTTTTTTCTATTTTCTGGGAATATTTAGCGATTTTTGTTGTCGTGAGCCGGTTTTGTGCGGAAGGGTATGACGCAGATTACTCCGGAGACGGTTAACTAATTAAAAACAATTATTTCGACTGTTTTAGCCATAATTTACGTGAACGGTCGCGACACGAGGACTTCCCATGGAGGTCACCCATCCTCGCTCTGCCATCGCGCCAGAACGCTTAACTTCATGGTTCTGATTGGGCGAGAGCAGTGCAGCGTGTTGTCCATCGTCGCCCGCTCCACACGTACTCGAGGGATATAAGAATAAACATCCCACTCAATGTCGGGTGCGATCATACCAGCACAAATGCACCGGATCCCATCAAAACTCCGAAGTTAAGCGTGCTTGGGCGAAGAGTAGTACTAGGATGGGTGACCCCTGGGAAGTCCTCATGTTGCACCCTTTTTCGTGTTTTTATTTTTTTGATTACTAGTTGACAGACGATTTTCGGCTCAAATCATCTGAATCTCGATCGGGACCAGATAAAAATGTGAAATCAACGTAGCTCGGGCACTGCCGGATTTGAAAAAAATTGTAGGCTAATTTGATTGTAAACGGGCAAACGAACGAGACTCATTCTCTACAATGAGCTGGCGAGATTTTAGCTGAATTCTTTCTCTGAGACCCTCTAATTTGCGATTTTCCGCTTCTGTTAAGCTTCTGCTTCCTCGAGAAATCCGATTAGAAAGTCCAAAATTCGCTTCCGGTTTCATTTTATCGTATCTCAGACATAATAATAGCTTTACATTCGCTATTTTCTGATTCTTATTTTTTTTCTATTTTCATGGAACATTTAGCGATTTTTGTTGTCGTGAGCCGGTTCTGTGCGGAAGGGAATGACGCAGATTACTCTGGAGACGGTTAACTCATTAAAAACAATTATTTCGACTGTTTTAGCCATAATTTATGTAAACGGTTGCGATTTTCCTCTTCTGTTAACCTTCCGTTTCCTTGAAAAATCCGCTTAGGAAGTTCGAAATTCGATTCCGGTTCCATTTTATCGTATCACAGTCATAATAATAGCTTTACATTCGCAATTTTCTTATTCTTATATTTTTTTTTCCATTTTTTGGGAACATTTAACGATTTTTTTTTGTCGTAAGCCGGTTCTGTGCGGAAGGGTATGACGCAGATTACTCCGGAAATGGTTAACTCATTAAAATCAATTATTTCGACTGTTTTAGCCATAATTTACGTAAACGGTCGCGACACTAGGACTTCTAAGGGAGGTCACCCATCCTAGCTCTGCCATCGCGCCAGAAAGCTTAACTTCATGGTTTTGATAGGGCGAGTGCAGTGCCACGTGTTGTCTATCGCCGCCCGCTTTACACGTACTCGAGAGATATAAGAATAAATATCCCACTCAATGTCGGGTGCGATCATACCAGCACTAATGCACCGGATCCCATCAGAACTCTGAAGTTAAGCGTTCTTGGGCGAGAGCAGTACTAGGATGGGTGACCTCATGGGAAGTCCTCGTGTTGCACCCCTTTTCGTATTTTTCTATTTTTTATTACTTTTTGACAGACGATTTTCGGCTAAAATCATCTGAATCTC
The DNA here is from genome assembly GCF_025594145.1 of Primulina tabacum. Classification (NCBI taxonomy): domain Eukaryota; kingdom Viridiplantae; phylum Streptophyta; class Magnoliopsida; order Lamiales; family Gesneriaceae; genus Primulina; species Primulina tabacum. The sequence goes on from NC_134559.1 coordinate 30,942,827, forward strand.
GATCGGGACCAGATAAGACTTGTGAAATCAACGTAGCTCGGGAACTGCCAGATTTGGACAAAATTGTAGGCTAATTTGATTGTAAACGGGCAAACGAACGAGACTCATTACTCTGCAATGAGCTGGCGAGATTTTAGCCGAATTCCTTCTCTAAGACACTCTAATTTGCGATTTTCCTCTTCTGTTAAGCTTCCGTTTCCTCGAAAAATTCGCTTAGGAAGTTCGAAATTCAATTCCGGTTCCATTTTATCGTATCACAGGCATAATAATAGCTTTACATTCGCTATTTCTTATTCTTATTTTTTTTTCTATTTTCTGGGAATATTTAGCGATTTTTGTTGTCGTGAGCCGGTTCTGTGCGGAAGGGTATGACGCAGATTACTCCGCAGAACGGTCGCGACACGAGGAATTCCCAGGGAGGTCACCCATCCTAGCTCTGTCATCGCGCCAGAATGCTTTACTACATGGTTCTAATTGGGCTAGAGCAGTGCCGCGTATTTTCCATCGCCGCCAGCTCCACACGTACTCGAGGGATAAAAGAATAAACATCCCACTCAATGTCGAGTGCGATTATACCAGCACTAATGCACCGGATCCCATCAGAACTCCGAAGTTAAGCGTGCTTGGGTGAGAGCAGTACTAGGATGGGTGACCCCCTGGGGGAAGTCCTCGTGTTGCACCCCTTTTCGTGTTTTTCTATTTTTGATTACTTGTTGACAAACGATTTTCGGCTCAAATCATCTGAATCTCGATCGGGACCAGATAAGACTTGTGAAATCAACGTAGCTCGGGAACTGCCAGATTTGGACGAAATTGTAGCCTATTTTGATTGTAAACGGGCAAACGAACGAGACTCATTACTCCGCAATGAAGGTGGCGAGATTTTAGCCGAATTCCTTCTCTAAGACCCTCTAATTTTCGATTTCCCGCTTCTGTTAAGCTTCCGTTTCCTCGAGAAATCCGCTTAGGAAGTTCGAAATTCGATTCTGGTTCAATTTTATCGTATCCCAGGCATAATAATAGCTTTACATTCGCTATTTTCTTATTCTTATTTTTTTTCTATTTTCGGTGAATATTTAGCGATTTTTGTTGTCGTGAGCCTGTTTTGTGCGGAAGGGTATGACGAGAGCAGTGCCGCGTGTTGTCTATCGCAGCCCGCTTTACACGTACTCGAGGGATATAAGAATAAACATCCCACTCAATGTCGGGTGCGATCATACCAGCACTAATGCAACGGATCCCATCAGAACTCCGAAGTTAAGCATGCTTATGCGAGAGCAGTACTAGGATGGGTGACCCCTTGGGAAGTCCTCTTGTTGCACCCCTTTTCGTTTTTTTCTATTTTTGATTACTTGTTGACAGACGATTTTTGGCTCAAATCATCTGATTCTAGATCGGGACCAGATAACACACGTGAAACAACGTAGCTCGGGCACTGCCAAATTTGGACAAAATTGTAGCCTAATTTGATTGTAAACTGGCAAACGAACGAGATTCATTACTCCACAATGAGTTGGCGAGATTTTAGCCGAATTCCTCCTCTAAGACCCTCTAATTTGCGATTTTCCGCTTCTGTTAAGCTTCCATTTCCTCGAGAAATCTGCTTAGGAAGTTCGAAATTCGATTCTTGTTCCATTTTATCGTATTCCAAGCATAATAATAGCTTTACATTCGCTATTTTCTTATTCTTATTTTTTTTTCTATTTTCTGGGAATATTTAGCGATTTTTTTTGTCGTGAGCCGGTTCTGTGCGGAAGGGTATGACACAGAAAACAATTATTTCGACTGTTTTAGCCATAATTTACGTAAACGGTCGCGACACGAGGACTTCCCAGGGAGGTCACCCATCCTAGCTCTGACATCGCGCCAGAACGCTTTACTACATGGTTCTAATTGGGCGAGAGCAGTGCCGCGTGTTTTCCATCGCCGCCAGCTCCACACGTACTCTAGGGATAAAAGAATAAACATCCCACTCAATGTCGAGTGCGATCATACCAGCACTAATGCACCGGATCCCATCAGAACCCCGAAGTTAAGCGTGCTTGGGTGAGAGCAGTACTAGTATGGGTGACCACCTGGGGAAGTCCTCGTGTTGCACCCCTTTTCGTGTTTTCTATTTTTGATTACTTGTTGACAGACGATTTTCGGCTAAAATCATCTGAATCTCGATCGAGACCAGATAAGACATGTGAAATCAACGTAGCTCAGGCACTGCTGGATTTGGAAAAAATTGTAGCCTAATTTGATTGTAAACGGGCAAACGAACGAGACTCATTACTCCGCAATGAGCTGGCGAGATTTTAGCCGAATTCCTTCTCTAAGACCCTCTAATTTGCGATTTTTCTTTTCTGTTAAGCTTCTGATTCCTCGAGAAATCGGCTTAAGAAGTCCGAAATTCGCTTCCGGTTTCATTTTATCTTATCCCAGGCATAATAACAGCTTTACATTCGCTATTTTCTTATTCTTATTTTTTTTTTCTATTTTAATGGAACATTTCGCGATTTTTGTTGTCGTGAGCCGGTTCTGTGCGGAAGGGTATGACGCAGATTACTCCGGAGACGGTTAACTCATTAAAAACAATTATTTCGACTGTTTTAGCCATAATTTACGTAAACGGTCGCGACACGAGGACTTCCCAGGTAGGTCACCAATCCTAGCTCTACCATCGCTCCAGAATGCTTAACTTCATGGTTCTGATCGTGCGAGAGCAGTGCCGCGTGTTGTCCATCGCCGCCCGCTCAACATGTACTCGAGGGATATAAAAATAAACATCCCACTCAATGTCGGGTGCGATCATACCAGCACTAATGCACCGTATCCCATCAGAACTCCGAAGTGAAGCGTGCTTGGGCGAGAGCAGTACTAGGATGGGTGACCCCCGGGGAAGTCCTCGTGTTGCACCCCATTTTGTGTTTTTCTATTTTTGATTACTTTTTGACAGACGATTTTCGGCTCAAATCATCTGAATCTCGATCGGGATTAGATAAGACATGTGAAATCAACGTGGCTCAGGCACTGCCGGATTTGGACAAAATTTAGCCTAATTTGATTGTAAAAGGGCAAACGAACGAAACTCATTACTCCGCAATGAGGTGGCGAGATTTTAGCCGAATTCCATCTCTAAGACCATCTAATTTGCGATTTTTCGCTTCTATTAATCTTCCGTTACCTCGAGAAATCCGCTTAGAAAGTTTGAAATTCGATTCTGGTTCCATTTTATCGTATCACAGGCATAATAATAGCTTTACATTCTCAATTTTTTTATTCTTATTTTTTTCTCCATTTTCTGGGAACATTTAGCGATTTTTGTTGTCGTGAGCCTGTTCTGTGCGGAAGGGTATGACGCAGATTACTCCGGAGACGGTTAACTCATCAAAAACAATTATTTCGACTGTTTTAGACAAAATTTACGTAAACGGTGGCGACACGAGGACTTCTTAGGGAGGTCACCCATCCTCGCTCTGCCATCGCGCCAGAACGGTTAACTTCATGGTTCATATTGGGCGAGAGTAGTGCCGCGTGTTGTCCATCGCCGCCCGCTCCGCACATACTCGAGGGATATAAGAATAAACATCCCACTCAATGGCGGGTGCTATCATACCAGCACTAATGCACCGGATCCCATCAGAACTCCAAAGTTAAGCGTGCTTGGGCGAGAGCAGTACTAGGATGGGTGGGTGACCCCCTGGGAAGTCCTCGTGTTGCACCCCTTTTCGTGTTTTTTTATTTTTGATTACTTGTTGACAGACGATTTTCGGCTCAAATCATCTGAATCTCGATCGGGACCAGATAAGACTTGTGAAATCAACGTAGCTCGGGCACTGCCAAATTTGGACAAAATTATAGGCTAATTTGATTGTAAATGGGCAAACGAACAAGATTTATTACTCTGCAATGAGCTTGCGATATTTTAGCCGAATTCCTTCTCTAAGACCCTCTAATTTGCGATTTTCCGCTTCTGTTAAGCTTCAGTTTCCTCGAGAAATCCGCTTAGGAAGTCCGAAATTTGATTCCGGTTCCATTTTATCGTATCCTAGGCATAATAATTGTTTATATTCTTTATTTTCTTATTATTATTTTTTTCTATTTTCTGGGAACATTTAGCGATTTTTGTTGTCGTGAGCCGGTTCTGTGCGGAAGAGTATGACACAGATTACTCCGGAAATGGTTAACTCATTAAAAACAATTATTTCGACTGTTTTAGCCACAATTTACGTAAACGGTCGCGACACGAGAACTTCCCAGGGAGGTCACCCATCCTAGCTCTGCCATCGCGCCAGAACGCTTAACTTCATGGTTCTTATTGGGCGAGAGCAGCGCCGCGTGTTGTCCTTCGCCGACCGCTCCATACGTACTCGAGGAATATAAGAATAAACATCACACTGAATGTCGGGTGCGATCATACTAGCAGTAATACTTCCCATCAGAACTCCGAAGTAAAGCGTGCTTGAGCGAGAGCAGTACTAGGATGGGTGACCCCTTGGGAAGTTCTCGTGTTGCACCCCTTTTCGTGTTTTTCTATTTTTAATTACTTGTTGACAGAAGATTTTCGGCTCAAATCATCTAAATCTCGATCGGGATCAGATAAGACATGTGAAATCAACGTAGCTCGGGCATTGCCGGATTTGGACAAAATTATAAGCTAATTTGATTGTAAACGGGCAAAAGAACGAGACTCATTACTCCGCAATGAGCTGGCGATATTTTAGCGGAATTACATCTCTAAGACTCTCTAATTTGCGATTTTCCGCTTCTGTTAAGCTTCCGTTTCCTCGAGAAATCCGCTTAGGAAGTCCGAAATTCGATTCCGGTTCCCTTTTATCGTATCCCAGGCATAATAATAGCTTTCCATTCGCTATATTCGTATTCTTATTTTTTTTTCTATTTTCTGGGAACATTTAGCGATTTTTGTTGTCGTACGCCTGTTTTGTGCGGAAGGGTATGACGCAGATTACTCCAGATACGGTTAACTCATTAAAAACAATTATTTCGACTGTTTTAGAAATAATTTACGTAAACGGTCGCGACACGAGGACTTCCCAAGGAGGTCACCCATCCTAGCTCTGCCATCGCGTCAGAACACTTAAATTCATGGTTCTGATTGGGCGAGAGCAGTGCCGCGTGTTGTCCATCGAAGCCCGCTCCACACGTACTCGAGGGATATAAAAATTAACATCCCACTCAATGTCGGGTGCGATCATATCAGCACTAATTCACCGGATCCCATCAGAACTTCGAAATTAAACGTGCTTGGGCGAGAGCAGTACTAGGATGGGTGACCTCCTAGGAAGTCCTCGTGTTGCACCTCTTTTCGTGTTTTTCTATTTTTGATTACTTGTTGACAGACGATTTTTCGGCTCAAATCATCTCAATCTCGATCGGGACCAGATAAGACGTGAAATCAACGTAGCTCGGGCACTGTCGTATTTGGACAAAATTGTAGCCTAATTTGATTGTAAACGGGCAAACGAACGAGACTCCATACTCCGCAATGAGCTTGCGAGATTTTAGCCGAATTCCTTCTCTAAGACCCTCTAATTTGCGATTTTCCGCTTCTGTTAAGCTTCTGTTTTTTCGGAAATCCACTTAGAAAGTCCGAAATTCGATTCCGGTTTCATTTTATCGTATCCCAGGCATAATAATAGCTTTACATTCGCTATTTTCTTACTCTTATTTTTTTTCTATTTTCTAGGAACATTTAGCGATTTTTGTTGTCGTGAGCCGGTTCTGTGCGGAAGGTAATGACGCAGATTACTCCGAAAACGGTTAACTCATTAAAGACAATTATTTCGACTGTTTTAGCCATAATTTACGTAAACGGTCGCGACACGAGGATTTCCCAAGGAGGTCACCCATCCTAGCTCAGCCATCGCTCCAGAACGCTTAACTTCATGGTTATGATTGTGTGAGAGCAGTGCCGCGTGTTGTCCATCGCCGCCCGCTCCACACGTACTCGAGGGATATAAAAATAAACATCCCACTCAATGTCGGGTGCGATCATATCAGCACTAATGCACCGGATCCCATCAGAACTCCGAAGTTAAGCGTGCTTGGGCGATTGCAGTACTAGGATGGGTGACCCCCGGGGAAGTCCTCGTGTTGTACCCCTTTTTGTGTTTTTCTATTTTTGATTACTTTTTGACAGACGATTTTCGGCTCAAATCATCTGAATCTCGATCGAGATTAGATAAGACATGTGAAATCAACGTGGCACGGGCAAACGAACGAGACTCATTACTCTGCAATGAGGTGGCAAGATTTTAGCCGAATTCCTTCTCTAAGACCCTCTAATTCGCGATTTTTCGCTTCTGTTAAGCTTCCGTTTCCTCGAGAAATCCGCTTAGAAAGTTTGAAATTCGATTCCGGTTCCATTTTATCGTATCACAGGCATAATAATAGCTTTACATTCATAATTTTCTTATTCTTATTTTTTTCTCCATTTTCTGGGAACATTTAGCGATTTTTGTTGTCGTGAGCCTGTTCTGTGCGGAAGGGTATGACGCAGATTACTCCGGAGACGGTTAACTCATTAAAAACAATTATTTCGACTGTTTTAGCCAAAATTTACGTAAACGATGGCGACACGAGGACTTCCCAGGGAGGTCACCCATCCTAGCTCTGCCATCGCGCCAGAACACTTAACTTTTATGGTTCTTATTGGGCCAGAGTAGTGCCGCTTGTTGTCCATCGCCTCCCGCTCCGCACATACTCGAAGGATATAAGAATAAACATCCCACTCAATATCGGGTGCTATCATACCAGCACTAATGCACCGGATCCCATCAGAACTCCAAAGTTAAGCGTGCTTGGACGAGAGCAGTACTAGGATGGGTGACCCCCAGGGAAGTCCTCGTGTTGCACCCCTTTTCGTATTTTTTTATTATTGATTACTTGTTGACAGACGATTTTCGGCTCAAATCATCTGAATCTCGATCGGGACCAGATAGGACTTGTGAAATCAACGTAGCTCGGGCACCGCAAAATTTGGACAAAATTGTAGGCTAATTTGATTGTAAATGGGCAAACGAACGAGACTCATTACTCTGCAATAAGCTTACGATCATTCCAGCACTAATACATCGGATCCCATCAGAACTCCGAAGTAAAGCGTGCTTGAGTGAGAGCAATACAAGGATGGGTGACCCCATGGGAAGTTCTCGTGTTGCACCCCTTTTCGTGTTTTTCTATTTTTGATTACTTGTTGACAGACGATTTTCGGCTCAAATCTTCTTAATCTCGATCGGGAGCAGATAAGACATGTGAAATCAACGTAGCTCGGGCACTGCCGGATTTAGACAAAATTCTAGCCTAATTTGATTGTAAACGAGCAAACGAACGAGACTCATTACTCCGCAATGAGCTTGCGAGATTTTAGCCGAATTCCTTCTCTAAGACCCTCTAATTTGCGATTTTTCGCTTCTATTAAGCTTTCGTTTCCTAGAAAAATCCACTTAGGAAGTCCGAAATTCGATTCCGGTTCCATTTTATCGTATCCCAGGCATAATAATAACTTTACATTCGCTATTTTCTTTTTTTTTTTTTTCTATTTTCTGGAAACATTTAGCGATTTTTGTTGTCGTGAGCCGGTTCTGTGCGGAAGGGTATGACGCAGATTACTCCGGAGACGGTTAACTCATTAAAAAAAATTATTTCAACTGTTTTAGTCATATTTTACGTAAACGATCGTGACACGAGGACTTCCCAGGGAGGTCACCCATCCTAGCTCTACCATCACGCCAGAATGCTTAACTTCATGGTTCTGATTAGGCTAGAGCAGTGCCGCGTGTTGTACATCGCCGCCCGCTTTACACGTACTCGAGGGATATAAGAATAAACATCCCACTCAATGTCGGGTGCGATCATACCAGCACTAATGCACCGGATCCCATCAGAACTCGGAAGTTAAGCATGCTTGGGCGAGAGCAGTACTAGGATGGGTGACCCCCTGGGTAGTCCTCGTGTTGCACCCCTTTTCATGTTTTTCTATTTTTGATTACTTGTTGACAGCCGATTTTCGTCTCAAATCATCTGAATCTCGATCGGGACCTGATAAGACATGTGAAATCAACGTAGCTCAAGCACTGCCGGATTTGGAAAAAATTGTAGCCTAATTTGATTGTAAACGGGCAAACGAACGAGACTCATTACTCCGCAATGAGCTGGCGAGATTTTAGACGAATTCCTTCTCTAAGACCCTTTAATTTGCGATTTTCCGCTTCTGTTAAGCTTCCGTTTCATCCAGAAATCCTCTTAGGAAGTTCGAAATTCGATTTCGGTTCCATTTTATCGTATCCAAGGCATAATAATAGCTTTACATTCACAATTTTCTTCTTCTTATTTTTATTTCTAGTTGCTGGGATCATTTAGCGATTTTTGTTGTCGTGAGCCGGTTCTGTGCAGAAGAGTATTACGTAGATTACTCCGAAGACGGTTAACTCATTAAAAACAATTATTTCGTCTGTTTTATACATAATTTACATAAACGGTCACGACACGAGGACTGCCCAGGGAGGACACCCATCCTAGCTCTCTACCATCGCGCCAGAACGCTTAACTTCATGGTTATGATTGGGCGAGAGCAGTGCCGCGTGTTGTCCATCGCCGCCCGCTCCATACGTACTCGAGGGATATAAGAATAAACATCCCACTCAATGTCGGGTGCGATCATAGCAGCACTAATGCACCGGATCCCATCAGAACTCCGAAGTAAAGCGTGCTTGAGTGAGAGCAATACAAGGATGGGTGACTCCATGGGAAGTTCTCGTGTTGCACCCCTTTTCGTGTTTTTCTATTTTTGATTACTTGTTGACAGAAGATTTTCAGCTCAAATCATCTTAATCTCGATCGGGAGCAGATAAGACATGTGAAATCAACGTAGCTCGGGCACTGCCGGATTTGGACAAATATCTAGCCTAATTTGATTGTAAACGAGCAAACGAACGAGACTCATTACTCCGCAATGAACTTGCGAGATTTTAGCCGAATTCCTTCTCTAAGACCCTCTAATTTGGGATTTTCCGCTTCTGTTAAGCTACCATTTCCTAGAGAAATCTGTTAAGGAAGTCCAAAATTCGATTCCGGTTCCATTTTATCGTATCCCAGGCATAATAATAACTTTACATTCTTTATTTTCTTATTCTTATTTTTTTTCTATTTTCTGGGAACATTTAGCGATTGTAGTTGTCATGAGCCGGTTCTGTGCGGAAAGGTATAACGCAGATTACTCCGGAGACGGTTAACTCAATAAAAACAATTATTTTGACTGTCTTAGCCATAATTTACGTAAACGGTCGCGACACGAGGGCTTTCCAGGGAGGTCACCCATCCTAGATCTGCCATCGCGCCAAAACGCTTAACTTCATGAATCTGATTGGGCGAGAGCAATGCAGCATGTTGTCCATCGCCGCCAGCTCCACACGTACTCAAGGGATATAAGAATAAACATCCCACTCAATGTCGGGTTCGATCATACCATCACTAATGCACCGGATCCCATCAGAACTCCGAAGTTAAGCTTGCTTGGGCGAGAGCAGTACTAGGATGGGTGACCCCCTCTGAAGTCCTTGTGTTGCACCCCTTTTCGTGTTTTTCTATTTTTCATTACTAGTTGACTGACGATTTTCGGCTCAAATCATCTGAATCTCGATCGGGACCAGATAATACATGTGAAATTAACGTAGCTCGGGCACTGCCGGATTTGGACAAATATGTAGGCTAATTTGATTGTAAACGAGCAAACGAACGAGACTCATTCCTCTGCAATGAGCTGGCGAGATTTTTGCCGAATTCCTTCTCTAAGACCCTCTAATTTGCGATTTTCCGCTTCTGTTAAGCTTCCATTTCCTCGAGAAATCCGCTTAGGAAGTCAGAAATTCGATTCCGGTTCCATTTTATCGTACCTAAAGCATAATAATAGCTTTACATTCGCTATTTTCTTCTTCTTATTTTTTTCTATTTTCTAGGAACATTTAGCGATTTTTGTTGTCGTGAACCGGTTCTGTGCGGAAGAGTATTACGTTGATTACTCCGGAGACGGTTAACTCATTAAAAACAATTATTTCACCTGTTTTATCCATAATTTACGTAAACAGTCACGACACGAGGACTGCCCAGGGAGGACACCCATCTTAGCTCTCTGCCATCGCGCCAGAACGCTTAACTTCATGGTTATGATTGGGCAAGAGCAGTGCCGCGTGTTGTCCATCGCCGCCCGCTCCACACGTACTCGAGGGATATAAGAATAAACATCCCACTCAATGTCGGGTGCGATCATAGCAGCACTAATTCACCGGATCCCATCAGAACTCTGAAGTTAAGCGTGCTTGGGCGAGAGCGGTACTAGGATGGGTGACCCCTTGGGAAATCCTCGTGTTGCACCCCTTTTCGTGTTTTTCTATTTTTGATTACTTGTTGACAGACGATTTTCGGCTCAAATCATCTGAATCTCCATCGGGGCCAGATAAGACTTGTGAAATCAACGTAGCTCGGGCACTGCCGGATTTGGACAAAATTGTAGCCTAATTTGATTGTAAACGGGCAAACGAACGAGACTCATTACTCCGCAATGAGCTTGCGAGATTTAAGCCGAATTCCTTCTCTAAGACCCTCTAATTTGCGATTTTCCGCTTCTGTTAAGCTTCAGTTTTCTCGAGAAATCCGCTTAGGAAGTCCGAAATTCGATTCCGGTTCCATTTTATCGTACCTAAGGCATAATAATAGCTTTACATTCTCTATTTTCTTATTCTTATTTTTTTTCTATTTTCTGGGAACATTTAGCGATTTTTGTTTTCGTGAGCCGGCTCTGTGCGGAATGGTATGACGCAGATTACTCCGGAGACGGTTAACTCATTAAAAACAATTATTTCGACTGTTTTAGCCATAATTTACGTAAACGGTCGCGACACGAGGACTTTCCAGGGAGGTCACCCATCCTAGCTCTGCCATCGGGCCAGAACGCTTAACTTCATGGTTCTGATTGGGCGAGAGCAGTGCCGCGTGTTGTCCATCGCCGCCCGCTCCACACGTACTCGAGGAATATAAGAATAAACATTCCACTCAATGTCGGGTGCGATCATACAAGCTCTAATACACCGGATCCCATGAGAACTCCGAAGTAAAGCGTGCTTGAGCGATAGCAGTACTAGGATGGGTGACCCCCTGGGAAGTCCTCGTGTTGCACCCCTTTTCGTGTTTTTCTATTTTTGATTACTTGTTGACAGACGATTTTCGGCTCAAATCATCTAAATTTCGATCGGGACCTGATAAGACATGTGAAATCAACGTAGCTCGGGCACTGCCGAATTTGGACAAAATTGTAGGCTAATTTGATTGTAAACGGGCAAACGAACGAGACTCATTACTCCGCAATGAGCTGGGGAGATTTTAGCCGACCCTCTAATTTGCGATTTTCCGCTTCTGTTAAGCTTCCATTTCCTCGATAAATCCGCTTAGGAAGTCTGAAATTCGATTTCGATTCTATTTTATCGTATCTCAGACATAATAATAACTTTACATTCGCTATTTTCTTTTTCTTATTTTTTACTATTTTCTGGGAACATTTAGCGATTTTTGTTGTCGTGAGTCGGTTCTGTGCGGAAGGGTATTACGTAGATTACTCCGGAGATGGTTAACTCATTAAAAACAATTATTTCGACTGTTTTATCCATAATTTACGTAAACGGTCGTGACACGAGGACTTCCCATGGAGGTTACCCATCCTAGCTCTGCTATCGCGCCAGAACGCTTAACTTCATGGTTCTGATTGGGCGAGAGCAGTGCCGCGTGTTGTCCATCGCCGCCCGCTCCACACGTACTCGAGGGATATAAGAATAAACATCCCACTCAATGTCGGGTGTGATCATACCAGAACTAATGCACCGGATCCTATCAGAACTCCGAAGTTAAGGGTGCTTGGGCGAGAGCAGTACTAGGATGGGTGACCCCCCGGGAAGTCCTCGTGTTGCACCCCTTTTCGTGTTTTTCTATTTTTGATTACTTGTTGACAGTTGTTTTTCGGCTCAAATCATCTGAATCTCGATCGGGACCAGATAAGACATGTGAAATCAACGTAGCTCGGGCACTGCCGGATTTGGACAAAATTGTAGCCTAATTTGATTGTAAACGGGCAAAGGAACGAGACTCATTACTCCGCAATGAGGTGGCGAGACTTTAGGCGAATTCCTTCTCTAAAACCCTCTAATTTGCGATTTTCCGCTTCTGTTAAGCTTCCGTTTCCTCGACAAATTTGTTCTATGTTATTCTGTCGTTCTTGCACAAAAACAAGAACGACAGAATAACATAGAACAAATTTTTCGGGAATTCTGGATTATAAAAAGATGATAGAAATAACGAAGATCTTAAAATAGAACAAAGGATAACACAAAACTTGAAACAAAACAAATTTTTGTTTTTGTTTTTGGTAGATATGACAATAGAAACAAAAGGATATCACAGATCTGAAAACAGAATGAAATTTGAGACAGATCTGAAAAATAACAACAACGATACTTACTTGAATTCAATGAGCCAAAGCTCTGATACCAAATGATACGAATCCTCGTACGAATGAAAGGCAAGCACGAATATATAAATCGCACCCTCAATTCAATAACAAACAAGGAACGATTATGTTGTCCCGATCTTTTGAAACAAGTAACGATCTTGTGATATTCACCTCTAAGCGATTATAACTTAGCAACAAATATCAACGATAAAACAATTGAATTTCAAACGAACCTTCAAAGAACTTGTTTTGACAATCCGTGCGAAGAACATTCGACAAACGCCACAAAGATGAAAATCTTTGATAAGTTTGATTTGGTTTTCTTCTTGTGAAGAACAAAGCTAAAAGCTTTGAAAATTGAGAGAACTCAATGTATTTGATATCAATCTTCCATATCCCGTTTATGGTCATTACAATGCATTATATAATTAATAAAACCCATAAAAAGTAGTGTAGAAAGCATTAAAGAAGATAACTAGCAACTTTGACACGGAAGTTTACAATAGACCGTGGGTGCGCTGCATACTGGACCGCGGGTGCGGTGTGGCTTCGGCTAAGTTCGAATAAAAGGACCGCGGGTTCGGTCATTTCAGGAGCGCGGGTGCGCTCGCCTTCCGCGGGTGCGCTCGCCTTCTGACCGCGGGTGCGGTATAGCTTCGATAATATTCTCTTAAATTTGTTTATCATGGACCGCGGGTGCAGTCCCTGAACTGGCGCGGGTGCACTCCACCTTCGGCAATTGCACTTGAATAACATTCCAAAAACCTCTAATATTATTCCCATGATTCCCAACCTCCTCTAATTTAGACATCCAACTTGTAGGACTTCCTTGATAGCTCATCATGAGTCCTTGAACTGCATCTTTAAACTTCTTACTTCGTCCTCTCGTTATAGGTCCTTCGGGCAACTCCAACGACTCCCATGCTTTCTTTGGTGCTTGATCAACCACGTTTGCATCATTCTCCCCTTCTTGAAAAGGATTTGTCCTCAAATCTTGATCATCTCCTACATCAAACAACGAAAGATCACTAACATTAAAAGTAGAACTGACATTATACTCACCTGGTAGGTCTAATTTGTAGGCATTGTCGTTGATCTTTTCAAGTACTTGAAATGGTCCATCACCCATAGGTAAGAGTTTTGAACATCGCTTTTATGGAAATCTTTCCTTCCTTAAGTGCAACCACATCCAATCTCCCTTTTCAAAAACCATCTTTTTCCTTCCCTTGTTGGCTTGCTTCGTTGTAAATTCTTCTTCTCGATGTTATCCTTGACCTTCTCATGCAAACTTCTAACGAATCCAGCTTTCTTCTTGCCATCCATATTCAACCTTTCACTCACAGGTAAAGACATCAAATCCAACAGAGTCAAAAGATTAAAACCATATACAATTTCAAATGGTGAATAATTCGTAGTAGAGTGCACACTACGATTATAAGCAAACTCAACAAATGGTAAACAACCCTCCCAATTCTTTAAGTTCTTTTTAAGAATAGCACGCAAAAGTGTTCCTAAAGGTGCATTAATTAACTTTTGTTTAATAATATTAAAAGACTTCTCTTGCTCTTCGCCCCAATGGAATGGAACGTTCTTCTTAATCACCGCCGTCATCGGTGCCGCCAGTGTGCTGAAATCTTTTACAAACCTCCTATAGAAGCTTGCAAGACCATGAAAGCTTCGAACTTGACCAACAGAAGCAGGCGTTGGCCAATCTCGAATAGCACTTACCTTGTCCTCATCCACTTGTATCCCCTGCGAACTTACCACAAAACCAAGGAAGACAAGTTTGCTTGTACAAAAATCACATTTCGTTAAATTAGCATATAAATTTTCAGCCCTTAGTGTGATTAACACAAGTCTCAAGTGATTAACATGCTCATCCAAGTCTTTGCTATATACTAGGATATCATCAAAGTAAACAACAACAAATTTTCCTATGTATGCACGCAAGACATGGTTCATTAACCTCATAAAAGTGCTAGGAGCGTTAGTTAAGCCAAAAGGCATGACCATCCACTCATATAACCCGTACTTGGTTTTAAAAGCCGTTTTCCACTCATCACCTTCCCTCATCCTAATTTGGTGATAACCACTTTTCAAGTCAATCTTGCTAAAAATACAAGCACCATGCAACTCATCTAACATATCATCTAGTCTAGGTATGGGATGCCTATACTTAATGGTTATGTTATTGATTGCCCTACAATCTACACACATACGCCATGAGCCATCTTTCTTAGGAACTAATAAAACAGGTACAACACAAAGAGACATGGACTCACGCACGAAACCCCTATCTAATAATTCACTTACCTGTCGTTGAAGCTCCTTGGTCTCCTCCGGATTGCTTCTATACGTTGGACGATTTGGTAATGCACTTCCGGGCACAAAATCAATTTGGTGCTCAATCCCCCTCAATGGTGGTATTCCTTGAGGTAGCTCCTCCGGAAATACATCAAACTCCTGCAAAAGGGAAACAACAATGCTCGGAAGATTTCCGGCTATATCACTTGTGTTAAAGAGAATCTCTTTATAAAGAATCAACACAAGTGTATCATGTGTGTGCAACAATTGTTTCATGTCACTCTTTTGGACCATATATATTTTCTTTTTGGTCTCTTTCCTCTCATTTTCTTTTTCCTCATTTTTCTTTTGCATGGCTATCTCAATTTTTTATCACTTTTGTTTTTAGCCATTTCATTTTTCTTTTCAAAGGCCATCTCACTTTTTAATTCACTCTTTCTTTCGGCCTCATCTCTCTTCTTTTTTTTTTAATTGGTCCTCCAACACTTGTTTTGGGGACAAAGGAAGTAAAACAATGGGTTCTTTCTTGAGTACAAAAGAATATTTATTTCTAAACCCATCATGTGTCACTTGCCTATCATATTTCCATGGTCTTCCTAACAAAATATGAGACAAGCATGCATTGGTACCACATCACACAATACCTCATCAACATACTTCCCAATCGAAAATGCAACCAAAACTTGTTTGTTCACCTTCACTTCAGCACAGTCGTTCAACCACTGTAGCCTATATGGTTGAGGATGTTTCAAAGTAGGCAAGCTCAATTTTTCAACCATCTCAAGACTACCAACATTGGTACAACTTCCTCCATCTATAATAACGTTGCAAACTTTGCCACTGACAAAAAATCTAGTATGGAACAAGTTTTCCCGCTGATTCGTCTCCTCTTCTTTGACTTGGGCACTCATGATACGCCTAGTCACTAATGCCTCACCCACAACTGCTTCATATCCCTCATCAGGATCCTCTAATGCAGGCATCTCATCTTCATCCTCTCCATCATCTCCCTCACTATGAGATTCATACTCCCCATAATTATTCAACACCATCACCCTTTTATTGGGACATTGGCCAGCAATATGTCCAATTCCTTGACACCTAAAACATTTAATATCTCTAGAACGATTAATAGGAGTTTCAGGTTTACCTTGCATTCCCTGCTTAGGCGCCTCCTGTTTAATATCAACTTTGGGCTTGACCGCTACCTTGCTTTCTTCACATTTAACAACGTTGGAACGCCAAGGTGTTGATGTATTCCCAGTTTGTATGGTACGACCAACTCCTCTCCTCTTGAGTTGTTGCTCCATTTTTATCGCCATTTGCACAATTTCATCTAGATCCAAGTAATGTCTAAGCTCCACTTGGTCTTGAATTTCCCTGTTCAAACCACACAGAAAACGAGCCATAGTAGCCTCACTATCCTTATCTATGTTTGCTCTAATCATGACTACTTCCAATTCTTTATAGTAGTTCTCAACACTCTTCACACCTTGTCTCAAAGTTTGTAACTTCTTAAACATTTCTCTATAGTAGTGATTTGGTACAAACCCCTTCCTCATTACGCTTTTCATCTCCGCCCAAGTTTCTATAGGCCTCTCATTGCATCTTCTCTTAGTGGTCACTAATTGATCCCACCAAATAAGTGCATAATCAACAAATTCAACCACGGCCAACCTAACCTTCTTTTGTTCGGAATAATGGTGACAATCAAACACAAATTCAACTCGTTTTTCCCATTCTAAATAAGCCTCTGGATCCGACTTACCATGGAACGACGGAATTTTCATCTTAATGCTGCCTATGTTATTATCTTCCTTATTCCCATCATCGTACCTACCACGTAAGGCTTCTCTTCTTCCCCTACCAAATCCTCTACCTCTTCCGCTTCTACCCCAATTCTCGTTTTGGCTCTCCTCTTCTCCTTCCAAATCATAATCATTCTCTTCTTCATCCACTCTACCCAAACCTTTAGGCTTAGATTTATTTTCACTCGTACTAACTTCAAGCCTATCCAACCTCTCATATAAAGGATCCAACTCGACCCTCAACAGTCTACTAAAATGCCCAAATAACGCCTCCGTTTGAACCTTAGATAACCCTTGATTCGAACTCTCTCCTACTTCCCTCTCCATTTTAATTTCAGATTTTGTACCTGCAATAAAATGTTAGTAGAAATAAAAGATTTTCCTCACCCAAATTCTCACGATCACTCCAAAGAAATAACACTCGCACTCAAATGTTTTTTTTCACTAGAATTTGATAGTTCTCTCAAAGGTGTGCTCAATCTTTATATATATATTATTTTTTTTTTATCAAACTAACAAGATTCAACTTGTGAACACTTACAACTGTTTCACATGGATTGCACAAAAACAAGAACGACAGAATAACATAGAACAAATTTTTCGGGAATTCTGGATTATAAAAAGATGATAGAAATAACGAAGATCTTAAAATAGAACAAAGGATAACACAAAACATGAAACAAAACAAATTTTTGTTTTTGTTTTTGGTAGATATGACAATAGAAACAAAAGGATATCACAGATCTGAAAACAGAATGAAATTTGAGACAGATCTGAAAAATAACAACAACGATACTTACTTGAATTCAATGAGCCAAAGCTCTGATACCAAATGATACGAATCCTCGTACGAATGAAAGGCAAGCACGAATATATAAATCGCACCCTCAATTCAATAACAAACAAGGAACGATTATGTTGTCCCGATCTTTTGAAACAAGTAACGATCTTGTGATATTCACCTCTAAGCGATTATAACTTAGCAACAAATATCAACGATAAAACAATTAAATTTCAAACGAACCTTCAAAGAACTTGTTTTGACAATCCGTGCGAAGAACAATCGACAAACGCCACAAAGATGAAAATCTTTGATAAGTTTGATTTGGTTTTCTTTTTGTGAAGAACAAAGCTAAAAGCTTTGAAAATTGAGAGAACTCAATGTATTTGATATCAATCTTCCATATCCCGTTTTTGGTCATTACAATGCATTATATAATTAATAAAACCCATAAAAAGTAGTGTAGAAAGCATTAAAGAAGATAACTAGCAACTTTGATACGGAAGTTGACAATAGACCGCGGGTGCGCTGCATACTTGACCGCGGGTGCGGTGTGGCTTCGGCTAAGTTCGAATAAAAGGACCGCGGGTGCGCTCGCCTTCTGACCGCGGGTGCGGTATAGCTTCGATAATATTCTCTTAAATTTGATTATCATGGACCGCAGATGTAGTCCCTGAACTGGCGCGGGTGCGCTCCACCTTCGGCAATTGCACTTGAATAACATTCCAAAAACCTCTAATATTATTCCCATAATTCCCAACCTCCTCTAATTTAGACATCCAACTTGTAGGACTTCCTTGATAGCTCATCATGAGTCCTTGAAGTGCATCTTTAAACTTCTTACTTCGTCCTCTCGTTATAGGTCCTTCGGGCAACTTCAACGACTCCCATGCTTTCTTTGGTGCTTGATAAACCACGTTTGCATCAGCTTGGGTGACAGCCGAGAAGGGAGGCGCAGGGCGAGCATTGGAGACGGTCGACGAGGGCTCGGGGAGGGCGAGCGGGGCTGTGGGGCGATGGGTAGATGGGGCGAGGGGCGAGCGCTGGAGAGGGTCGGCCGGACCAGGCGAGGGCGAGCGCATGCTATGGCGAGGGCAGTCTAGGGGGCAAGAGGCGGGGTTGGCGGCGAGGCTGAGGCAGATGAGGGCGCGTCGCTGTGAGTGAGGTTGGCGAGGGTAAGCCTGATAGGCGAGGGACGAGTGGGCGTGAGGGCAAGGTGAGGGCGCAGCAAGAGAGGAAAGGCGTTGAGGCGAGTGGGTGTGTGGGCGACGAGGCCAGCTGGTGTGAAGGGGAGGGCGGGGGCGGGGGCTCGGCTGGCAAGGGGTGAGCCGGCGTGCGGGAGAGGCGAGGCGTTGTGCGGGCGAAGCGATGTGTGGACGAGGGCGAGGAAATATGGAGGAAAAGTGATAATGAAGTAAGGAAGGGACCCTATTTTCAGGGAAAGCCCAGACCAAATCTATCCATTCAGGACATGATTGCGATTTGATATTTTCAAACTTGTGGATACTAACGAGCAGCAGAGGAAAAATGTACAACTTACCCCCTGTAAACCGAGGACAACGCAATTAATCGAACTTCGAAAATGCGATTCAGTTCGACTCGGGAGGGAGAGACGGGTGATACCCCATGGATGAGCCCATCCAAGTCAAGCCCAAACTCCCGACCCATCCCTAACCCAGGTGGAGGGCCCATGAAAGGCCCAAGTATTCTACTATAAATACCAAGTTTGAGCGTACGATTCATTCATTCACTATATTATTTTTCAGCAGCACTCTTTGCTGCTCTCCACTTATATCACCAGTCTCTGACTTGAGAGTCGGAGGGGCTACGCCGGGACACCCTCACAGCCCCCTTCTAACGGTCTTATTCGTGATTTCAGGCTCAGGAAAATTTTGAAACATGCGTCTGGACTAGTGACACTTGCTGGAATCAGACCCTAAATTTTTCGTGAGTATTATAATTCATAGTGCTAACTATTAAATGTGTTGCGGATAATTTAGTTTTGCAGATATATTATGGTTAGTTAGATTTAAAATATTTTTTTATTATTATAAATATGTTATTTATATTTATATTTTATTTTCTTTTGTAAATACGGTTATTGAGTTTATGAATCTTGTCTTTTTTAAATATTATGAGTACGAAGTTTTATTCACGCGAGAATGAAAATAAATATCATTTTATTGCGTCAACAATCAATTTTATAATATATTCATTGGTAATTTAAAAATAGAACAATTATAAACAAGTATCATGATTTTATGAAATTGTTGTCTCTAAAATAGTAAAGCATGATTTTATAATGAGAATTAGAGATAAATAATTAAGATTCAATATAAGATCTAATATATTTGAAATCTAATGGAATTCATTATTAAAATCTGATATAAGTTCTGAGATATTTAAATATTTTCGAAATATATTGAAATAATGTCAAAGTATATCAATATTTTTTAAATAATATTGATCGATATATGAAAGACTTGTCAATATTCATGAAATATTTACACAAGATTAGGGATTACAATTAGTCGAATTTAAAATCGACCTCGTATTAAACCCGCAATGCTCGACAGGTCATACCCGAGGAAACTAGCGAGGTCCTAAGATTTATTGGACCAACCTCACCATTATATACCTATATATAAATATAAATCTAAAAATAAAATATATAATATGCATACTATATATTATTAATAATATATTTGTATTTTTTATTTTGTTGAATAATGAATGCTTATAATCAATTATTTTAATTTATTTTAGGATTGAACTAATTTTATTATTTTATTGATATATTTAATATGAAAACATTTAATTTATTTTAGGATTGAACTAATTTTATTAATTTATTGATATATTTAATATGAAAACATTTAATTGATAAATTTTAACTTATGATGATTTTTTTATCTTACATATTATAATATAAAGTTAAAAAATAACTTTAATGATTTATTAAATTTAAATTTTTTATTTTTATTGAATAAAATATAAAAATCATATTATTTTTGCAAGTCCAACGGGTCCAATTCAAATTGGACTCGTTGGGTTAACTGAGTGGAGGTATAAAGTGAGGTGGGGCGAGTTCCGAGTTTGGCAAAATCAGCCAGACCCACCTCGTTGTCATCCATATATAAAATCAATATCTAGCAATATTTTTTATAATACTGATTTAATGTTTTTTTTGTTAAATGAGTTTTTGGAGATCTTACCAATAGAGAAAACACAAACTCAATCCACTTTTTTTATGGGGTTAGAAAATATCAAGTCAACATAACCCACCGATTTTAGATGGTTGAATGGATAACCCGACGAATCTAACCAATTTATGTGTAATTTGACAGGTTGGGCCGACCCAGCCCAAAACTCTCTACAACACACCAGTGGGCGGGGTGGGTCGGCCAGCCGTTTTAGTATGTTAAGAAAATATCAACTCAACTAACCTATTTCGGGTGGCAAGGTCTGCTGACTCAACGAGTCTAACTCATTTTGACATATCTACCAATAAACATTTTATTTTATTTGTCAATATTTTTTATAAATACAAACTTGATCAATGATAAAAATTGTATAGGCTATTCGAATAAAATTTTGAATATGTGAAAGTGAGACCACAACATTATTAATCGAAATAGAAAATAAATGATAAACCAATAAATTTATTCAATTGTCCATACTGAACGACAATGATGGGCAATGTGTTAATTTATGGAAACTTTGAGTCTTATTATTTATTTAGTTATTGAACTAATTTATTTTGATTTAATCCTAGACTTTCTTGTTTTCTGATTTAACATGCGTTGATTTTTTTATAGTGAATTAATCGATTCAAAGATTTTTTTAAAACATCTTTTGATAGTTTCGAGTTGATAAATTTGCAATAAATCTCTAAATCTAAAATCAACTTTATCATAATTCCCTACACCTGAAATGTTTTCTTTAAACTCCCTAATATAATAAATATGACAAAAATAGCCTTAGATGTGCTAAATTAAATGATTGATTTTACTGGGCCAGAAATGGTATCAGAGCCTAGGTAAAATTATTTTAAACATACAAATTTATTATTATTGAGTAATTAAATGTTTGACGAGGAGAATTTTCCCAAAATAACATGAATCCGAACCCAGGTTCGAGATTAATAACTTGCAGGATTTATTCCAAAACTTTGGAATATTTGAAACAAGAAAATCAACAGGAAAAATTATCAGAGTTCTAAGGTAAACTTATGATTCAAAATAACAGGTTCCTAGAAATAGTACCGGATTCCTCTAAACTATCCGAAGATCTTAGAAAATTCAAAAGACAGTACAGAATTATGGCAATATGATGTATTATGTACCACAAAATGTGGAGAAAATCCTTGAAAATAAGGAATAAATTCTTGGAATATTAAAGGATATTCGAACAAAAATTCAAAACCTAGAACAACAACCAAGTTCTAGTAGAAGGACTTCAGAAGGAATATTACCACCATTCTTTGGTACTGAACCCTTATTACATCAAATAGGGAAGACCAAAATATCAAAACCTTTAACTGAAGAAGAAAAAATTATTAATCTAATCAAAAAAGTATCAGAAAAGAAATCAATCTGATGACAACTTTAGAAAGGATTGGTCTAGAGGATTTCCAAGACCTTGCAAAATCTTTTTGCAAATATCAAGGTTGGAGATCTAAAGATGAACACAACTAGGGGTGAACAATCTACCATAACCTGGTCATCTTCGCAGGAACCATCAAGAGAAAGTGTGAGATCTAAGAATACAAATATGAAAGAATCACAACCAGACTTTTACACTGGTGGAGAATCACAGCCAGCGGGAACAAGGTCAAGGAAGAATCAAATTCGTTTGCACCAAACACCCTACGAAAAATCTGTTTTAGAACCTATACATTCTTATGGGGTTATGCTTAACCTAGATGTATTAGACTTCAAAAACAGAGAAGATCTCATAGATGATTGGATATCCGCTATCAGAATCGCAGCAGGCACACTTGATCTCAATAGAGGGGGATTCATTAAACTTTTAGAAATGAGTCTTATAGGTTTAGTTAAAATTACTTGGGACATGACTTCGGTAGAAACCAAAGAATCAGTTTTAGCTGGAGAATCTCTTAGTGAGATAGCCGGAAGAATGACTACCCTTGTTAAAGCATAATTTATAGGGGTAGACTATTTTAACAGTCAAGATACAGAGAAGAAAAAGAAATACACTCAAGCTCTGTACAGTCTTGAATTACATGATATATGTTTAGTGGATGAATATCTTATGTTGTTCACTAAATATAGATAGAATTCAGGGGTCGAAGAAGATATAGCAATGCAACTTTTCTTCGCCAAGATGCCAAGTCCCTGGAGAGAAATGCTACTAAGAGAATATATCCCGGGCAATCCAGATACATTGGCACGAAGAGCCTCTTTCCTCAAAGGAAAATTGGCAGAATGATGTCATTTAGCAGCATTACAAAAGAATTACAAACGATTAAGGGATATTAACAAATGTACTTCTTTGTGTTTTAAGGAAAATGATCTTCCAAGAATTTTTGAAAGTAAACCATAAAGACAGAAAAGGAGAAGTTTTAAAACTTATCCTTATGCTAAAAGTGGAAGAATCTTGGAAACCAAAAATAGTTTGGTCCTGAAAAAGGCCAGATCTTACAAATCTGGGCAAAGAAGTGGACCATCAAGAAATAGTACATCATCTCAAGCATCGAGTACCTCTCGAAGCAAAGGAAGAACACCTACAAAGAAAACTTTCAGAAGAGCTCATACTCGAGCTAATGAAAGTTTTAAAGATTGCAATTGTTGGACATGTGGAGCAAGAGATCATATTGCGACCAACTGTCCAGAAAATGAAACAGAGGAATAAAATGCTTTGATCTAATCCCAGATATTGAATAAGCAGAGTTTATTATAAGGATCTTACTCAAGTATACCAGTTAGAGGATATTGCCTTAGACGAAAGTATATATGAAGAAGAATAAATCTTAAGTCAAAAAGAATATGATGGAACTGAATCGAAATCTGACTGAAGATGAGGTGTTTCGGCACGAAACACATGAATATTTGCCTGGTTTCTTTAGCCAAACAACTATATCCCATAACATGGTCCAAAGGATCATGAGAGAAAATCTTGGTCTTCAGAGATATCAAGAATTCTCTGCAGGACATGTAGAAAATTTTTTAGGAAGTCTTGGCCTAAGAAACAGAAAGCATAATCTAATCTATAAAGTTTCTGGAAGGGAAATGACAATTCCTATGGAACTTACAGGAAATAGAATGGAGATGCAGTTAATTTTTTGCGAATAAATTAAGGAGGAATTATAAAAATTCAAGATAGAAGTAGCACGAACTATGTCCTGGATTCATATAGGAGCAATCCAGATTATGATAAAAGCTATCATTAAAGAAGGAATAGATTCATCTATTGATATCACTATATGCGATAAACGAATGGGTAACCTTCAAGATTTAGTACTGAGAACAATCTCAGGAAATCCCTGTGCAGGAAAAATTGTAGGAGAAATTTATCCAAGAATTGCCTACAATATGGCAAATCGAGATTTCAGCTGAGCTTTGACGTTGCATCAAAACTTCAAAGAAAAAAGCTGATGAAAGAGGGTAATTATAACGTTCGAAAAACCAACCTACGTAAACCACATGCATTCAAATTACTTGAATTGATTAATTGTTTTATTTAATTGATTTTAAATGTTTACATGATGCATATTACATGATTAAAGGTATGATTGCATGATTAAATGATTATATGACACGATTTCATGAAATTGAAAGATTTTATCCGAATATTCGACAATAGGCTGGGAAAGGAGACCGGAGACGACCAAGACAAAAATAAATAATTTTCATTAAATATTTTCAAAGCTTCTTAATATGATTAAAAATGATAAAAATTTTCTAAAAATGATAGAGTTAAAATTATTTTACGAGACAACCTCGATTTTACCCGGGAAGCCGGTTTTGGGCAAACGAGGAGTTTTTAAAAGATCAAAAATATTATTTTTGGAAACTAATTTTTATAAATTTTATTAATCAATTAAATAAGAGTTATTGTTCCCAATTTAACTAAATTAAGTAGGCTCAATTGCTCCTATACTCGGAAGCCCGAAACCTATGCCCAATATCATGCAAATTAAAATTTATAAATTGAAAACATAGGATTCTAAACACCACATAGCAGCTGAAATTACACACCCGCACACAAACAAAATTTGAATCATAGGAGAGGAAGAAAAGCTAGGGTTCTTCGTCGCCCGTTCGTCCATCTTCGCACCCTCGTCATCGATTGAATATTCGAGCGTTTTAAACACAAATGCACGTTTTCTAAACCCTTTGACGCATCATTCAAACCATAATAAGTATGTTTTTATTATTTTTGCATGAAAAATATTTGTGTTCGATTGTTTTTACGACAGAACAATTGTTTTCAAATATATGACGATTTTACGCTTGTTTGAAAAACACTATGATTCCTAAGGACACACTGTCATTAGGAGATGTTGTAGGGACGTGAAAATAGTCGTTAAGGGCCAAATTACATGCCGGAAATCGAGGAGAAGGCAAGGGAGGAGAATCACCGAGGGTTTCCTAGCCATATACGCATGATGGTGGCTCGGCTTGGGGGCTGGAGTCGCGTGGCTCGGCAGGGGTTGGGCTAGGAGGCTAGGAGGGACGTGTTCAAGATGGGGAAGAGTCCTAGCAGGGCTAGGGCTCGAGTCCTTGGGCTGGGGAAGAGTCCACATGAAGAGGGACTCCTCCCCCATGCACGCTGATAGACCTAAATTAATTGTGGTGATGAAAATAAAAACCAGCAGCATTCGTTAAGAACAGTAGACAATATGAAAAGCACTGTGTCAAAAACAGAAGCAGTAGAACGGATAGAATACCAGAAACAGAAGACGATGTTTTCTAATGGAACTAATCTTAAATGTTACCGTTAAGGGTCACCTAGTACTAGTATTAATTGTAGCATTAATTACTGTACGAAGTCATTTAATTCGCTTTACCGATTTTAGTATAAAACAGGACTTATTGTTTTATAGCTTTTCTGCAGGAACCTATTTCGGTAATAAAGCTGATTCTATCAGAAGTCAGAATACATTTTCTGATTATAGACGTTGAACTCAGTCACCTATATATATGAAACAACCCATATAGAAGAATGCGCTGAATCTTTCTCAAGAATCAATTGTATTTCACAAAACAAGAAAACAACGAATCTTTGATATCTTCGAGTTCAACATAAAGAAAAGTAGCACACGCTTCATAGCATATATCTGATCTATTGAGATCATCTTGTGCTACTGTTTCTTACACTCTTCATAATTATTCACAGTACTCATATTTTATCAAGAAGAGTTTGTAATCTGAAAAGAGTCTTTTCAGAACTTTGTTGTATCGTATTTTCACTGTGTTGAGTAACTAAGATTTTCAGTAGGCAAAGGGTAAGCCCTGTTGAAGTGGGTGTGTACAAGAGTTGTACTGTAAAATCCAAAGTCTTTTAGTGATACCTTCTGGAAACAGAAGAAGGGGAGACGTAGAAGACTTTATCTTCGAACTTCCATAAACAATTGCTGTCTACTGATATTACTATTTTCATTCACTCCATCGGATTGTTTCCGCACTTAATATTGTAATATGTTGGAAGTATTAACGACAAGATCAGCTACTATCTCTAACAGGATTCTAGCACCTTCTTTATCCGAGAAAGAAAAGAAGAAATTGGAGAAGAGTTCATTCACCCCCCCTCTAAACTCTTCCTCGATCCCCAACAATTGGTATCAGAGCAAGTTATTCTTGTCCCTGAAAATACATACATATGGCACACTTCAGCAATGTTCCCATGTTCTCGAAAGAAGATTTTGATGATTGGAAGATCCGTATACAAGCTCACTTTGCAGGCAGGATGATGACATGTGGTATGTCATCACAGACGGACCCTTAAAGATCTTAAAGCCAAATACAGCTATTGCTGTTACTGAGGGTGCACCTCAAATGGTTGAAAAACCACGAAACGAATGGACTGGCGAAGATAAGAAGAAAGCTAATCTTGATAATGTCGCGAAGGACATTTTTTACAAAACTCTTGATAAGAACACATTCAGGAAAATCAAGATGTGTTCTACTGCTAAAGAAATCTGGGAAAAGCTCATTTAGATATGTGAAGGAAATGAGCAAACAAAAGAAAATAAACTGTCTGTAGCAATGCAGAAGTTTGAGAATTTAAAGATGAAGACTGGTGAAACACTAAATGAGTTTGATGAACGTTTTAGTAGCCTAGTCAATGAGCTAGCAGCTCTGGGCAAAGAGCACGAAAATCGAGAAATAGCGCTCAAAGTAATGAGAGCATTACCCAGAGAATGGGACGTGAAAACAATGGCTATGAGAGTCTCTAAAGATCTAAACAATTTGGAATTACATGACTTGTTTGCTGACTTAAAAGCCTATGAGTTCGAACTAGAAGT
This sequence comes from Primulina tabacum, assembly GCF_025594145.1. Taxonomy (NCBI): domain Eukaryota; kingdom Viridiplantae; phylum Streptophyta; class Magnoliopsida; order Lamiales; family Gesneriaceae; genus Primulina; species Primulina tabacum. The sequence continues at coordinate 30,969,712 of NC_134559.1, forward strand.
AAGAGGTGGAGAAGAGCCCTCAACAAATCTGCCAACCAAGGCCCTTGCTGCTACTACTGCTATTACTTCTACTGCCGTTGCTTTAGTCATTTCACAAGCAGTACCTGTTACCCTTACTGAAAGTACTTCTGAAAAGACTGCTGAAAAAATCAGCAATGAAGCTATGTCCTTATTTGTGAAAAAGTTCTCTAGATTCATGAGAAAGAATCACCGAGCCTACCAAAACCCTAATCGCAACTTCAAGAAAGATTCACTATCTGGTGATATGGCGTGCTTCAACTGTGGAAAGATTGGTCACTTTATTGCTGACTATCCAAAGCCCAAGAAAGATGACCAGAAGAAGAAAGAGTACAAAAGGAATGACAAAAAGTTCAGAAAAGACCGCAAAGCGATGATTGCTGAAGAAATAAAATCTAAATCGGCGGATTCCAGCTCTGAGTCATCTGACTCAGAAAGTCATTCTAGTGAAAGTGATGCAGAAGAGATTAAATGTCTTATGGCAGATGTTGAATCAAACTCAACATCTAAAGAGGTATTCGACTTCGACTCTGACGAATTTACATGAACTGATTTAATTAAAGCATTACATGACATGGTAGGGAAGTACTCAAGACTTTCTCAATCATTCGAGGAAGTTAAGATTGAAAATCTAAACTTAAGAAATCAAGTTAGTAGATTCACTTGCTTGCAAGAGAATAGCTGCGATGATTTGAAAGTGGAGATGAGTAAGTTGAAAACCGAGAATGAGAGAGTAAAAGCAGATTACCAGACAATGAAATCTGAAAATCAAAAGCTGTCTGTTCTGGTAAATGCTTGGAATAAGTCTTCCATTTCATTGGAAAAGATGCAAGAATTGGAGAAACAATCCGGAGACAGAAGTGCTCTCGGATTCAGCAATGATGAAAGCACTTCTGAAATCAGTACTCAGCCAGAACTGGATACCAGCAAAACAAAATACATTCAATTTGTTAAATCCAGTGTGGCATATGAACCGGAAGTACCGACTGTTTAAGTTGAAAGAAATGTAAATCAAATGAACAGAAGAAAGAATTATGGTCTTGGTTATATTGAACCTAAGGGAAGAGTTGACCAAAGTTCTGGATCCAGTAGAGGATTCAACTCAGGAAGACAACCCCCTATGAAGGTTAAAAACTACCAGTACTATAATTCTAGACCTGTTCAGAAGAGATACATGCTAGACAACAGGAACAGAAGGGAAGAACAACATTCTGAGATGCATAGAAATAATAGACCCTCTGCTGCACACACCTCTATGGATACCCGAATTACAAAATCACCAAAAATTGTACAAATGTGGCTTCCTAAGGGACTAATAAGGTTTGACCCAAGTAGATTGGGTACTAGATACTAAAATTTGTGTTTGCAGGAAGATGTAAAGAAAGCTAAAATAAGCAGCTCCACATGGTATCTGGACAGTGGATGTTCCAGACACATGACTGGATAGAAAAATCTACTTTCAGAAGTAATGAGTTGTATCAGACCAAAGATAACTTTTGGGGACAACTCAAAAGGCAAAACCGTGGGTAAGGGTAAGATTATCCATGGTAACATAACTATCAATGACGTACTACTGGTTGAGAATCTCTGTTATAATTTAATCAGCATTAGTCAACTGTGTGATAATGGTTATTCCGTAGTTTTTCAGAAGCACACATGCATAGTTAAAGATTCTGCTGAGTCTACTGTATTAACTGGAAAGAGAGAGGGCAACACCTACAGAGTTTCTTGGAACTTAGATCATGTTAATACTCCTACATGTTTAGTTGCCTCTCTTAGTGATAAACATTGGCTCTGGCACAAGAGGTTGAATCATCTGAATTTCAAATCTATCAACAATATCAAAAAGCATAATATAGTCGATGGTTTGCCTGATATTAATTTTGTTAAGAATCATGTTTGTTCTGCTTGTCAGCTTGGGAAACAGATAAGATCCAGCTTCAAGAACAAAGGTAGCAAATCAACTTCAAGATGTTTGGAATTGCTACATATGGACTTATTTGGTCCAATCCCTATTATGAGCTTAGGGGGAATGAAATATACCGTTGTTTTTATTGATGATTTTTCTAGATTTACTTGGGTAATATTTCTTGCTAGAAAAGATCAAACCAGTAGCCTCCTGATCAAGCTTCTGAAAAAGATTCAAAATGAAAAATCCTTTTCTATCATTAAAATCAGAAGTGATCGGGGTACTGAGTTCACTAACAGAATTCTCGATTTGTATACTTAGATGAACAGGGGATTCATCATGAATATTCGGCTGCCAGAACGCCTCAACAAAACGGAGTAGCTGAGAGGAGAAACAGAACCCTTAAAGAAGCTGCTAGAACAATGCTAGCAGATGCGGACATTTCTCAGCGCTTCTGGGCAGAAGCAATCAACACTGCATGTTATACGCAAAACAGAACAATGATCAACAAAAGGCATAACCAGACTACTTATGAGATATGGAAAGGGAGTAAGCCTAATATATCTTATTTTCATGTTTTCGGCTGCAAATGCTTTGTGCTCAATGATGGCAAAAACTATTTAACTGCATTTGATTAAAAATCAGATGCTGGACTATTCCTTGGTTACTCTGCTGTGAGCAAAGCTTTCAGAATCTTCAATAATAGAACTCTTACTGTTGAAAAATCGGTTCATGTTGTCTTTGACGAGGACAGCAGTGCTCCTGAAATATCTAATATGTCAAATTTGAGTAACAGGTTAGACAAAATTCACTTGGAACTGGATAGTGAAGATGATGCATAAGCTAGTATAAAAGATGTTCAAAATCCAGAACCAGACATTCCATTAGCAGAACCATAAGTACAAATATTAGACATACCAGTACCAGCAGCTGATAATCCAGAACCTGCTACTGGTTCAGAAGAGATCAATCCAAATATATCAAATCATGAAGAAATCCCTTTAAACCCTTTTATTTGGAGAAAATCTCATCCTCCCTCTTTGGTTATTGGAAATCCAGCAGCGCCTTTGAGAACCAGAAGGCAAATGATTTGTAGAACCCATAACCAGACTACGTATAAGCCATGCATAATTTCAGTATTTTAAATTAAAATGATTTTATTGCATGAATATTTAAATACTTTTTTTTAAAATTAATTATTTTATGCAGTAGTTTAATTTTTATCTTTTCAGTTAATTCAGTGAGGCCGGACTGGAGTTGGAGTTTTGAGATAGAATTTAAGATTAAGAAATCATTCCCAGAGTTTATTTTAGCTATCCAATAAGTTGATTTAAGTTAAAAAGGAGGTTTAAGAAATTATTTAAGTAACTTGAGGTGAGTAGGAAATAAATTCATTTAGGTTCCTTAATTGAGGTGTTAATTAACTAAATTAGTTAAGGGATAGGTAAGGCTCTTAAAGTTTTAAAATTTATCAACTAAACAATATTTCCCTTCCATTTATTGAATAATTTCTGCCACCCCCCTTAGTGAGACAACAATTCTATGCCAAATCAACCTTTGACCCTTTCCTTGTTTTATATTAGTACGATAATCCCTTTATTTTTTTTCTAGCACCATTTAATTAATAATCAACCTTATCCTAGCCTTGTTAGCATGTAGAAATTGGCCACACTCATTTTAGATCCCTCCAAGAAATCATTTGATGCCGACCAATTCAAAATTCAAAAAGAGGAGACTTGGTCATACCCTTTGTATCCCTTTATTATTGGATCTCCCTCACTCTCCTAACCATTTCCCCTCCCCCATCACCGAATTATTGAGAGAATTTCAGAGCATTTTCGTGGGTTTAGTGAGGAAAACCGAGAGCTCATAAAGAAAAATAATCGAGTAGCAAGCAAGGTAGCAAAACGCTCCATCTCCTCCGCGCCGCGTCGTTGCGTTCGTTCGTTTCTTTTCAAAACGAAACCAGGCATGTATATGTTCTTCTTTGCTCTTCAATCAAGCCATATTAATATTTTGAAACATCATACTCATGATTTTTTTAAGGCAAAAACCGAAATATTAATGAACCATTTTCGAAAATGTAATGCAGAATTTTGCTCTTCTTTTATGCTTCACGGTTTGCTTGTTTTTGTGAGTACAGGTGGATGGTTCGATTCCAGGCTCCCAAGGCTACATCTAGACATGTTCTAGGATGGATTAGGACCACGTTGGTCCATTAGTTCAGCCCCATGCTTGCTGGAAATCGAAATGACAGCAACTCCCCAATCATGTCCCCATTTGCATTCGATTTTTCTTGTTTGATGTCAAAGGTTGATGGATCTGATCTTGGCTGCCCTAAGGGATAGAGCCATGATTAGAACCTCTCCTTATGATGTCTAAGACGTGATCAAGTCGCCCTTTTGAGGCTTGGTCCATGGTAGAACCGGTTTTTAAATCAAACAACAAGAACAGCCCTACGCCCCTTTCGAATTCAGCAAGTGTAACATTCGGTTTTGTGGAATGGTGTGGATCTTGTTTGGCCTATGGCCCTTAGCCACGGTTCATACCATACCTCGAGATGTCTAGATTGTGCCATGGTCAATCAAATGGCCACTGGAACGACACGAGACAGAAAACGAAGCAAAACACCACACGCATGCAAGGGTGCTCTCGGGTGTGACTTTCGGTTGAGTTATGGTGTGATACAATTGTGGCTGACCTAGGACCCTTAGCCATGGTTCAAATCATTCCTTAGGATGTTGGTAAGAGGTTTTGGTTGGTGGTTCAAGCCCCAATGGCCATTAGCCTCGCAAACGACGCAAGGAAACCAAAGCACAGCTGCTGTATTTTGTGGACAGCAACTTGCTGCTTCGGTTCAGTGGCTCGTTCGAGTTCTTGGTTGGCTTTTAGCCTATGGCCTTGGATTTGACAGTGCCTCATTGAGTTGGGAAGGTCATGTTTTTGACCGTTCGTGATTCGGATCATTTTTTAGGTCGTACGAGAAATTACGGTGCGATGTGCCAAATTGACTCTCGAAAGAGCGTTTCATGTTTTGGCCTCCATTCACCAAAATTTCGGCCTTATCATTCTAGGAGCATTGTTTCATCATTTTAAAGTGTATTTTTAATCATGACTAAATGATGGTTCGGTGTTGGTTCGGGTTGGCTCGGAGTCATGATTAAATACGAAGTCGTTGGGCGTAATTGTCTCGTTTTTGGATTCAATTACAAAGTTTGGTCAAGAAAATCATTTGCATATTTTTCATGATAAATTTAGGTCGTAGCGAGCCTGGGAACGATCCAATCCATGTGGTAAAATAATACAGAATATAAAATATTCATTTTTGAGATTTATGCGATATTGCTTGTGGCCATTTCACTATCATGGGAGCATTGTATTATCCGGTCGTCAGTTACCGGTCAGTTCAGTTATGTACCACCCAGTATAGTGTGGCATTAGTCTGATCAGACGTTCATTACTTTACCCGATCGCCAGTTACCGGTCATGGGAGCATTGTATTATCCGGTCGCCAGTTATCGGTCAGTTCAGTTCAGTTTCAGTGCAGGGGCCACTTGCGTAGACCATAATCTCAACAGAAAATTTATGACATGCTATTTTATTCAGGGCTCCAAGGAGCAAACATTTTCACTGTGATTTTCAGTTCAGTTATGCACGTATTATAATTGCTCATGACAAGTTATTTTCACGTTATGCCTCATGACATGATATTTTTACTCCCATGCAACTTTATTATATTTTCACTCGTTATTTATGATATATGCATGTTGAGTCTTTAGGCTCACTAGACTTGATTGTTGTAGGTACTGATGAGGTCGGAACTGAGGGCGGGGACCAGTGAGCCAGCTTGGGGTCGGCAGTAGTGGAATCCGAGGACCTCATTTACAGCACTTGCCATTTTTTTATGCTCAAACATTTTATCCGTGTGGGATTACTTTAAATAATTTCTTCCGCTGCAATTTTGAATATTAAACCCGATTTATCAATTTATTTTGTGAACGAGGCTATTTTGATTATTTTAAAAAGAAAATTTTAATTTTCCCGCAAATTTTCAAACATGAATTTTCGTGCCATTATTGCTGGTATCAGAGCAATGGTTCTGTAAAGGATTGTACTACTACTGACCGCGAGAAGCTCATGAAGTCACGTCTTCGGTCTGTAAGTTTTACATTTACGCATTTTATTTAAAGAATGAATTATTTGACAGCATGTTTTCATGAATTGTTTTACGTCCTTATTTATTTTATTATTCAGTATTTAAATTTAAATAAATTATAGTGATTATGCATGTTGGTTACGTATAGGTTATGTATGGAACAGTATGCCCCCTAGACGCATCCTAGAGCGCACTAGAGATGAGGAGCCTCGCCATGAGGACAGGGAGGAGTAGAGGCAGGAGAGAGACTGACCACCTCCACTACCCCCTCCACCTAACATAAGTGCCCAGATGCTATCTGAGATGACGCAGTTCTTCGCACAGTTTGCGGGGAACCAGGCTGTGGCAGCTAGGCCGACAGGGCTCGAGGCTATCTACGAGAGATTCATGAAGATGCGTCCTAAGGAGTTTTCAGGGACGACGGACCCCATGATTGCCGAGGGCTGGATCAAGTTCCTCGAGGTTATCTTCGAGTTCATGGATCTTGAAGATGCAGATAGAGTTCGATGTGCCACCTACTTATTCGGAGGAGATGCCCGCTTATGGTGGGAAGGAGCATCGGTAGCCCTGAACTTGGCTACACTGAATTGGGCGCGCTTCACGGAGGTATTCTACTCCAAATATTTTACTGAGAAAGTGCGCACCAGGTTGACCACTGAGTTCATGAGCCTGAGACAGAGAGATCTGACTTTTACGGAGTTCATCCGTAAATTTGAGAGGGGTTGTCATTTTGTGCCCCTGATCGCGAACGATGCCAAAGCCAAGTTGATGCATTTCTTGGTGGGTCTACGGCCGATCTTGCGCCGTGATGTTAGGGTTTCTGACCATACTTCTTATGAGGTCGCTGTCTCCAAAGCTTTAGCGGCAGAGCAGAATCAGCGTGAGATCAAGAGAGACCGCCAGGGCAAGCACCCAGTCCAGGTACCGCACCACCCTCCTCCTCAGCAGCATCAGCAGTAGAACAAGAGGCCTTTTAACGGGCCGCCTAGAAACAGAGGTCAGCAGCAGCATCAGCAGCGGGGACTCCCAGCCCCGAGGACTTTTGAGCACCCAGTTTGCCTTAGGTGCTCACGCCGCCATCCTGGAGCGTGTATGTTTGGCTCAGGAAAGTGTTACAAGTGTGGTAGTCCAGACCACTTATTTCTGCAGTGCCCTCAGAGGAATCCGCCTACCCAAGGCAGAGTGTTTGCTCTCCATGCTACGGAGACGAACCCAGATACGATGCTTATGACAGGTACATTTAAGCTTTAAGTTTACATTTGGGATTTAATAATTTGGGAATCGGGATTGAGATCTTGAACTTAGAATTGCGATAGGATTGCATGCTCTACTCAGTATAATTTTCGGGAATTAGGTTAGAAGAACTTTGACCTTTGCATGTCTATAAGTTAGTTTTTGTGATTATTGGGTTCCGCTTAGTATTCCAACCAGGGAGAATATTTATATCTGGCTCCGCTACGAAGGCCTTGATAGATTAAGGGGCCACTCACTCATTTATTTCGGAGGTATTTGCTAATTTTCTCAAAGTTGAGACCGTTGGGCTAGATGTAGCCTATTCAGTAGTATTGCCTTCTGGTGAGGAGATGGCAGCTACCAATGTGATCCAAGACATAGATCTTGAGCTCCATGGCAACCTTGTTTATGCGGATCTGATCGTGTTGCCAATGCCAGAGTTTGACATCATCCTAGGGATGGATTGGCTATTGCGGAACAGAGTTTTGATTGACTTCCAGCGGAGATCTGTTCTAGTCCAACCGCCTGGAATGACGCAGTTCTTATTCGAGCAGGACAGGTACTTTCCTTTACCGCGCATTATTCCTTATGTCCAGGCTAGGAAGCTCATGCATAGAGGGTGTCGGGTATTTCTAGCGACTTTTATATATGTCCCCGAGGCACCCAGTCAGTCAGCCGCTTATGTTCCGATTGTTAGAGATTTCCCAGACGTTTTTCCTGAGGACGTCTCTGGTATACCACCCGAGCGAGAGGTGGAGTTTTCTATTGAGCTTATGCGAGGTACGGTTCCGATCTCCAAAGCACCGTACCGACTATCACCGACAGAGATGGCAGAGCTTAAGAAGCATATTCAGGAACTTCTTGACAAGGAGTTCATTCGCCCGAGTTTTTCACCATGGGGCGCGCCAGTCTTGTTTGTGAAGAAGAAGGATGGCACGATGAGACTTTGCATTGATTATCGGGAATTGAACAGGGTTACAGTGAAGAACAAATACCCATTTCCGAGGATTAAGGACTTATTTGACCAGTTGCAGGGAGCTTCGATATTTTCCAAGATAGATCTGCGTTCTGGTTATCACCAGTTAAGGGTGAGAGATGTTGATGTTTCCAAGACTGCTTTCAGGACTCGTTATGGCCACTATGAGTTCCTTGTGATGTCGTTCGGTCTGACGAATGCGTCAGCGATCTTAATGGATCTCATGAATCGCGTATTTCAGCCGTATCTTGACCAGTTTGTGATAGTATTCATAGACGACATTCTCGTCTACTCGAAGAATCAGGAGGATCACAACAGACATCTGACCACAGTGCTGCAGACCTTGCAGAAGCACAAGTTATTCGCAAAGTTCAGTAAGTGCGAATTTTGGTTAGAGAAGGTGGCGTTCTTAGGCCACATTGTTTCCAGAAGTGGTATTGAGGTAGACCCAGCAAAAGTTGCCGCAATCAAAGATTGGGTTGTACCGCAGAATGCATCAGAGATCCGCAGCTAGCAGGATATTATCGGAAGTTCATTAAGGGATTCTCCACTATTGCCATTCTACTCACATCATTGACCAAGAAGAATGCTAAATTCGTGTGGAGCGATGAATGTCAGAAGAGTTTCGATACTTTGAAGCAAGCTCTTATCTCAGCACCAGTTTTTGCCATGCCGTCAGGGTCCGGTGAGTTTGTTCTGTATACCGATGCTTCGAAGCTCGGTTTGGGCGCAGTATTGACGCAGCATGGGAAGGTGATAGCTTATGCTTCTCGACAGTTGAAAACCCATGAGAAGAACTGCCCTACCCATGATCTAGAGTTGGCAGCTGTAGTTTTTGCCTTGAAAATTTGGAGGCATTATTTGTATGGAGAGAAGTGCCAGATCTTTACCGACCACAAGAGCCTCAAGTATTTCTTTATGCAGAAGGAGCTGAAAATGCGTCAGAGGCGTTGGTTGGAGCTTGTGAAGGATTATGACTGTGACATTAGCTACCACCCGGGTAAAGCTAATGTATTTGCGGATGCATTGAGCAGAAAAGTCGCAGTGATGGCTCATTTGACAATTCAGAGACCTCTTCAGCTTGAGATGCAGAGGTTTGATCTAGAGTCTTATCCTCAAGGTAGAGTTCCCCGTCTATCTACCTTGACTATTCAGTCCTCTCTTCTTGACCGTATTCGCAGTGGTCAGCCAGCAGATGAGCAATTGGCACAGTGGAAAAAGAGAGATGAGGCCAAGGGCAGTGTCTTGTATTCAGTTAGTGACGGTGTTGTGAGATACCGAGACAGGATGTGGGTTCCTAGCAGTGGTTCTATCCGATCAGATATTTTGTCAGAGGCCCACATGTTGTCGTACTCTATTCATCCAGGGAGTACGAATATGTACCGAGATCTGCAGTCATTGTATTGGTGGCCTGGGATGAAGAAAGACATCAGACGATTTGTATCCGAGTGTCTGACTTGTCAGTTAGTGAAGGCGGAGCATCAGAGACCAGCAGGTTTGCTCAAGCCTCTTCCCATTCCGGAGTGGAAGTGGGAGAATGTTACCATGGACTTCGTTACCGGATTGCCGAAGTCAGTCAGAGGATCAAATGCCATCTGGGTGATTGTAGATCGTCTTACCAAATCATCGCACTTCTTGCCTATTAAGACGACTTTCACCATGATTCAGTATGCAGAGTTGTATATCCGGGAGATAGTCTGACTTCATGGTATTCCAGTTTCTATCGTATCTGACAGAGACCCCAGATTCACTTCCTCATTTTGGAAGAGTTTGCATTCGACCATGGGTACGAAGTTGCTGTTTAGCACAGTTTTCCATCCGCAGACAGATGGGCAGTCAGAGCGAGTTATTCATATCTTGGAGGATCTTCTCCGTGCTTGTGTGATGGATTTCTCTGGGAGTTGGGAGTCGAACTTGCCATTAGTAGAGTTCACGTATAACAACAGTTTCCAGTCTTCTATTGGTATGGATCCGTATGAGGCACTATATGGCCGCAAGTGCAGATCTCCTGTTCATTGGGACGAAGTCGGAGAGAGAGCAGAGTTGGGTCCGGAGATTATTCAGCAGGCTGCCGATGTAGTAGTCAAGATCCGTGATAGGATGAGGACTGCTCAGAGTCGACAGAAGAGTTATGCCGATCAGAGGAGGAGAGATCTAGAGTTCGCCGTTGGCGACCATGTCTTTGTTAAAGTAGCACCTATGAAGGGTGTCATGCGATTTGGGAAGAAAGGAAAGCTCAGTCCGAGATTTATTGGACCATTTGAGATCCTCGACAGAGTTGGGACGCTAGCTTATCGTGTGGCTCTTCCGCCGAATCTGGTCGGAGTACACAATGTGTTCCACGTCTCTATGCTGAGGAAGTATATGGCAAATCCTTTGCATGTCTGGAACTTTGAACCGTTGCAGCTTACTCCGAACCTATCTTATGAGGAGAGACCAGTGCAGATCTTAGACAGACAGGAGAAGAAGCTTCGGAACAAGCTAGTTAAGCGAGTCAAAGTCAAATGGCTCAACCATTCAGAGGAGGAAGCTACGTGAGAGTCTGAGCCAGAGATGAGGAGTCGTTACCCCGAGTTATTCGATGAGTTTTTATTTCGAGGACGAAATTTCTTTTAAGGGGGGAGAGTTGTAGAACCCGTAACCAGACTACGTATAAGCCATGCATAATTCCAGTATTTTAAATTAAAATGATTTTATTGCATGAATATTTAAATGCTTTTCTTTAAAGTTAATTATTTTATGCAGTAGTTTAATTTTTATCTTTTCAGTTAATTCAGTGAGGCCGGACTGGAATTGGAGTTTTGAGATAGAATTTAAGATTAAGAAATCATTCCCAGAGTTTATTTTAGCTAGCTAATAAGTTGATTTAAGTTAAAAATGAGGTTTAAGGAATTATTTAAGTAACTTGAGGTGAGTAGGAAATAAGTTCATTTAAGTTCCTTAATTGAGGTGTTAATTCACTAAATTATTTAAGGAATAGGTAAGGCTCTTAAAGTTTTAAAATTTATCAACTAAACAATATTTCCCTTCCATTTATTGAATAATTTCTGCCACCCCCCTTAGTGAGACAACAATTCTATGCCAAATCAACCTTTGACCCTTTCCTTGTTTTATATTAGTACGATAATCCCTTTATTTTTTTTCTAGCACCATTTAATTAATAATCAACCTTATCCTAGCCTTGTTAGCATGTAGAAATCGGCCACACTCATTTTAGATCCCTCCAAGAAATCATTTGATGCCGACCAATTCAAAATTCAAAAAGAGGAGACTTGGTCATACCCTTTGTATCCCTTTATTATTGGATCTCCCTCACTCTCCTAACCATTTCCCCTCCCCCATCACCGAATTATTGAGAGAATTTCAGAGCATTTTCGTGGGTTTAGTGAGGAAAACCGAGAGCTCATAAAGAAAAATAATCGAGTAGCAAGCAAGGTAGCAAAACGCTCCATCTCCTCCGCGCCGCGTCGTTGCGTTCGTTCGTTTCTTTTCAAAACAAAACAAGTCATGTATATGTTCTTCTTTGCTCTTCAATCAAGCCATATTAATATTTTGAAACATCATACTCATTATTTTTTTAAGGCGAAGACCGAAATATTAATGAACCATTTTCGAAAATGTAATGCAGAATTTTGCTCTTCTTTCATGCTTCATGGTTTGCTTGTTTTTGTGAGTACAGGTAGATGGTTCGATTCCAGGCTCCCAAGGCTACATCTAGACATGTTCTAGGATGGATTAGGACCACGTTGGTCCATTAGTTCAGCCCCATGCTTGCTGGAAATCGAAATGACAGCAACTCCCCAATCATGTTCCCATTTGCATTCGATTTTTCTTGTTTGAAGTCAAAGGTTGATGGATCTGATCTTGGTTACCCTAAGGGATAGAACCATGATTAGAACCTCTTCTTATGATGTCTAAGACGTGATCAAGTCGCCCTTTCGAGGCTTGGTCCATGGTAGAACCTGTTTTTAAATCAAACAACAAGAACATCCCTACGCCCCTTTCGAATTCAGCAAGTGTAACATTCGGTTTTGTGGAATGGTGTGGATCTTGTTTGGCCTATGGCCCTCAGCCACGGTTCATACCATACCTCGAGATGTCTAGATCGTTCCATGGTCAATCAAATGGCCACTGGAACGACACGAGACAGCAAACGAAGCAAAACACCACACGCATGCAAGGGTGCTCTCGGGTGTGACTTTCGGTTGAGTTATGGTGTGATGCAAATTTTGGCTGGCCTAGGACCCTTAGACATGGTTCAAATCATTACTTAGGATGTTGGTAAGAGGTTTTGGTCGGTGGTTCAAGCCCCAATGGCCATTAGCCTTGCAAACGACGCAAGGAAACCAAAGCACAGCTGCTGTATTTTGTGGACATCAACTTGCTGCTTCGGTTCAGTGGCTCGTTCGAGTTCTTGGTTGGCTTTTAGCCTATGGCCTTGGATTTGACAGTGCCTCATTGAGTTGGGAAGGTCATGTTTTTGACCGTTCGTGATTCGGATCATTTTTTAGGTCGTACGAGAAATTACGGTGCGATGTGCCAAATTGACTCTCGAAAGAGCGTTTCATGTTTTGGCCTCCATTCACCAAAATTTCGGCCTTATCATTCTAGGAGCATTGTTTCATCATTTTAAAGTGTATTTTTAATCATGACTAAATGATGGTTCGGTGTTGGTTCGGGTTGGCTCGGAGTCATGATTAAATACGAAGTCGTTGGGCGTAATTGTCTCGTTTTTGGATTCAATTACAAAGTTTGGTCAAGAAAATCATTTGCATATTTTTCATGATAAATTTAGGTCGCAGCGAGCCTGGAAACGATCCAATCCATGTGGTAAAATAATACAGGATATTTCATTATGCCAGTTAATTATATTACGTGCATAAAAATATAAAATATTCATTTTTGAGTTTTATGCGATATTGCTTGTGGCCATTTCACTATCATGGGAGCATTGTATTATCCGATCGTCAGTTACCGGTCAGTTCAGTTATGTACCACCCAGTATACTGTGGCATTAGTCTGATCAGACGTTCATTACTTCACCCGGTCGCCAGTTACCGGTCATGGGAGCATTGTATTATCCGGTCGCCAGTTATCGGTCAGTTCAGTTCAGTTTCAGTGCAGGGGCCACTTGCGTAGACCATAATCTCAACAGAAAATTTATGACATGCTATTTTATTCAGGGCTCCAAGGAGCAAACATTTTCACTGTGATTTTCAGTTCAGTTATGCACGTATTATAATTGCTCATGACAAGTTATTTTCACGTTATGCGTCATGACATGATATTTTTACTCCCATGCAACTTTATTATATTTTCACTCGTTATTTACGATATATGCATGTTGAGTCTTTAGGCTCACTAGACTTGATTGCTGTAGGTACTGATGAGGTCGGAACTGAGGGCGGGGACCAGTGAGCCAGCTTGGGGTCGGCAGTAGTGGAATCCGAGGACCTCATTTACAGCACTTGCCATTTTTTTATGCTCAAACATTTTATCCGTGTGGGATTACTTTAAATAATTTCTTCCGCTGCAATTTTGAATATTAAACCCGATTTATCAATTTATTTTGTGAACGAGGCTATTTTGATTATTTTAAAAAGAAAATTTTAATTTTTCCGCAAATTTTCAAACCTGAATTTTCGGGCCGTTATATGATTAATGAATATATGCATGCTGCTTTCATTTCTCAGGATGAACCAAAGAAAATTGAAGAAGCCCTTCTGGATCCTAGTTGGATTGAAGCTATGCAAGAAGAGCTGAACCAATTCAAAAGAAACGAAGTTTGGTTTCTAGTACCTAGGCTATCTCACCAAGCGGTCTTTGGAACCCGGTGGGTATTCAGAAACAAACTGAATGAAGAAGGCACAGTGATCAGAAATAAAGCAAGACTGGTGGCTCAAGGTTTTAGACAAGAAGAAGGAATAGACTATGATGAAACCTACGCACCAGTAGCAAGACTCGAAGCTATCAGAATATTTTTGGCCTTTGCTGCTTTCAAAAATTTCAAAGTCTATCAAATGGATGTAAAGAGTGCTTTTCTAAATGGTCTACTACAAGAAGAGGTCTTCGTCGAACAACCTCCAGGTTTTATTGATCATTTCTCACCTCATCACGTATTCAAATTACACAAAGCCTTGTATGGTCTAAAATAGACACCTAGAGCGTGGTATGAGACTCTATCACAATTTCTTGTCAATCATGATTTTACAATTGGGACAGTAGACAAAACTCTGTTCACTCTAGTCAAGAATAAACATATCCTATTAGTACAGATTTACGTTGATGAAATTATTTTGGGTCAACTAACCCCAAACTATGTGCAAAGTTTGCTAAGTTGATGCAGGATCAATTCGAAATGAGCATGATGGGAGAATTAACATTCTTCCTAGGATTACAGATCAAACAACTTGATACTGGAATTTTCATAAATCAAGCCAAGTATACAAAGGAGCTTCTGAAAAAGTTTGGTATGGAAGCATGCTTGCTGCTTCCACTCCAATGAGCTCATCTACCAAGCTTGATAAAGATGAAAGTGGAATTCCAGTAGAAGTAACTCAGTATCGTGGTCTTATTGGCTCATTGTTATATCTTACTTCCAGTAGACCAGATATTATGTTTGCTGTTTGTATTAGTGCAAGATTTCATTCTAACCCTAAACAATCTCATTATATTGCTGCTAAACGTATTTTGAAGTACTTGAAAGGAACTCAAAATGTCGGCTTATGGTATCCCAATGATTCATCGTTCAATCTTATTGGATATTCAGATGATGATTATGCAGGTTGCAAATTAGACAGGAAAAGCACAAGTGGTTTCTGTCAATTCCTTGGTGATAGGCCGATCTCCTGGTTTAGTAAAAAGCAGACTTCTAAAGCCACATCTACTGCAGAAGCATAATATCTGGCTGCTGGAAGCTGCTGTTCTCAAATACTATGGATGCAACAACAATTAAAAGACTACGGAATTCAGGCCTCCGAATCACCTATCTTCTGTGACAATACCAGTGCCATTGCAATCACACAAAATCCAGTACTTCATTCCAGAACGAAGCACATAGATATCAGACATCATTTCATCAGAGATCACGTGCAGAAGAAGGACATTCGTCTGGAATATGTCCCTACTGATCAACAAACAGCAGATATCTTTACGAAACCTCTGCCTGAGAATAAGTTTTCTTATTTTCGAAATACGCTTGGATTGATAGACTTAAATTAATTGTTTGTTATCTTCATTCCATTGATGTATTGTGATTTAGTCCTCTCTTGTGATTGTTTAGTTTTAGTTTGCAGACAATAAAAGCTAAGCGAAAGAGACAATCAGTAAACAAAATATAAGATTTTCATTAATGATAGAAGCGGGGGCGTACATTCTTTATTTCTTTTTTTAACGTACGCTCTCCAGATTGCCAACCAAGTGGACAGCTCTCCGGTAGAGGTGCGCAGAAACTCCTCTGAAAAAGCAATCTTTTTCAGAGTCCTCTGCTCCTTTAAGAGCATGAGGAGGTAGACGCCATCTTCAGAGAAGACTTCTGTGCTATCAGCACTATGAAGACGTCGATAATACTTCTCCATTGCTAACAGCTCCTTGGAAGAAGACACCAGCCCACCTTCAAAGGCGGACTGAAGCTCCTGGACCTTAGTCCAGGTAGCAAGTGCCTTTTCCAGCACCTTGTCTTCAATTGCCTCCTTCCTTGCAGCTATCACTTCCTTCATGAACTTCTCGGCCAAATAAGGAATATTCTCTCTTGCCATATTCTTTCTGTTTAAAAGTGACTATATGACTAACCTCTATGCCTGTATTTATAGATGACAAACCAGGTACCAAAGATCGAGGTAATCATGACTGCAGTAGGAAATGTGAAGCGTTATGTGTCAAGCTATCGACGGTTCAATTACCAAGAATTATCATTTAATAATTGCATTAATTTAGGGGGAACTTTATTCTGATTATACTTGATTTTATGTCAGATGCAGAAGGTGATTTGTCTTTTCGATAAAACAAGGCATTCTTTGCTTTCTTCCAGTAGAAGCTATCATAAGACGACAAATTCCCTTCTGAATTATTTTTTTATTTTTATCATTTATCAGTTATATATTATTCAGTTTACATTGAGTTATTTGCAAAAAAAAAATAAAGAAAAATCAAGTACTTCAACTGAAATTTTATTAAGGAACCATTTCGGTACATTAAACGATGAAGAAGTGAAAAAGTCTCAAGTCAACCGAAACGTCTTCTGATTTACCAGACTAAGCTTTTCTTACTCAAACTATTTTATTATTCAATGAAAGCAGTAGATAAACAAAAGATGTCAAAATATTCTTTAACCAGAAGCTTTACATTGAGTTTATCAACTACATTTGTTGATATCAGCAGCTTGATGTACTTTTCTTGTTGCAAAGTACTTCAACAGGAAAAGGATGGTCTTCTTCGAAAAGATTCCAGCAAGCTTGGGTCTTATAAGACTCTGGCAAGCTTGGGTCTTGTCAGCACTAACGTATTTGAAAAAGATGTCTTAAAACATCTGCTTACGAGAGACTAAAAGTTGTCTTTGGAATTCTTCTGCTGATTCTGACTCTGAAGAAGACTCCGAGAGATCACTTGCACCTATCATGTGTATTGGTTTGATAAAAGAAATCTTAAATGAATTAGTTTGTGAACTTGCAAGCACTTATATAGAGTCTCAGGAAGCTGAAGAGACGACAATTTGGTTACACGAATACCAAGATTTATCCCTCTTGTCCTCAGATATCACATCTCTGCATTTATTGGTTGCATTTATCGAGGGGGAACAGTATCTTAGTCAGACTAAGATTTTCATATCTTTTTCCGAAAACAGATAGAATGTCTATCCTTTTGATAAAACAACAAGTCTACTGGTTTTATCAAAGTGCTCAATTATTTCAGTACTTTAAAAACTTCCAGTAGACGTTATCATAAAACGACAACTTCTCTTCTGATTATTTCAAAAGTAACCAGTTGGACAGCTCGCTATTTTCACTGAGATTCAAAATTTTTAAAATCATTGGTCAGTCTGACATGATCTGGCTATCATTTCAAAATACTCAAGTGTAAGCATATTGACACGTGTCCTTGTGTTTACATTGACGGCTGTACATTCTTTCAATATATCAGTTTCTTACTTTTCACCGTTACTGCTTCAAAACTTTTGCTACTGCTTTCTCTTAAATATTTCTTCTCTACTGCAAAATATATCTGATTCATTTCTACAGAAATGGCCGGAGCATATACTCTTAATGCCTATCAAGTCAACTTTACTTCAGTTCACAATATCAAAGATGAGAATCTTGTCAAAATGTTCCAAGCCCTAGAAAAATCAGGACTCCGAAAATTCTTGGAAGCACCTGCAGCGATTTACAAAATAGCCCTTCTGGATTTCTATGCTAGGGCAACTATTCAAGAAGGAAAGATCATTCATTCTCAAGGAGACGCATCCATCTCCATTGATGCCTCACTATTGGGATCAACCTTTTTCCTCCCATGTTCAGGTACTTCTGAACTCTCCGATATTTCTAAGCAAGAGATGTTTACTGCTCTCAGCACCTTCTCAGCTTCTGGAGACGAACTGTCTCCATCTTGCTTCAAGAAGCTTCTCAAAATAGAGTATCAAGTGCTTGCTGACATTGTGGCAAAGGCCTTACTGGTCAAAGCTGGCACGTTTGATAAACTGACAAAGGAGAAAGTCCAAGTGATGGTTGCCATCACTTCAGGAATTAAAATGGATTGGAGTTGTTTCTTGTTTCGAATGATGAAAGATATGGTTACAAGGAAAAGCTCTGGATTTGCTGTTCAGATCAGCACAATGCTAAAAGATGCTGGTTTTGCCTTTACAAGTGAACAAGATGTTGTTTCTGTGACAATGATTGACGCTGACAATGTACTTGCTTTAAGGCCAACCCAACTGTGGCTAAATTTGTTGCTTTAAAAAGGGAGATTGGAGACACTATTTCTAAGGATCAAGGATTTCAAAAGAAGATTAAAAGAAAGAGAGTGGTTATCTCTACTGATTCTGACAAGACAGTATCCGAGGAGTCTGCTGCTCCCATTCAACCATCTCAGCCCCCTACACCTAGCAAAAATAAAGCTCGAACTGTTCTTCGGATCAAGAAGACAGCAGCAATCTCCGAATTAGATAGTGTTCCGATAAGGCAAGTGTTTCCAGAAGTTGTTTCTTCTGCACGACCCACTGCTCCTATTTCACTACCAACTGCTATCTCTGTTCCAACAACATCTACTGCTTCAACTTTCAGACCTGTGTCTGGAATTGTTATTCGAGAATCAACTACGGGGTCTTCTTCTTTTCGACCCGTATTGCCTGTCTCATCATCTGCTAAAGGGAAAGAAAAATTGACTGAAGAACCACAATCTATTGGACCCAAGACATTTGTGACAACTGGTGTTGATCTTCACTTAGCAGAAATAGAAAGTTCTGCTAGTGACGACATAAATTTCTTTGATGAATGGCACAAAGTTTGAGTTTTTCATTCTTTCTCATACTTCAAGAAGAAAGGGTCTTATGCGAAAATGATGAACACTGAAAGTAAAGTTTTTCAGTTTGCCAAAACTGAAAATGTGATTGAAGCCATGCGTAGATGAGGCTACATCTTTGAACAGCTAAAATGTCAAAAGTTAGAATATGTTCTGAAAACTCTCGAATCAAATTTTGATCCTACAATTCCTACTGCTGCTCAAGATAAACATGTTATTCATGTTCTGACTGGAAGATTGAGACAGATGAGCGAGCAACTTCTTGCTCAAGAACAAGCCTTTGGAGAGCCCATTCAATATCATGTAGTCTTTGTTCCAGACTTTACTCAGATTCAGACAGTTGAGGAACAGACTCCAGCTTCACCAAAAGCTCCTGCTCTCAGTACTCCTGCATCACCAAAGAAGCCTATTCAATCCTCATCTCTCCTATCTGTGCGTGAACTAGCTTCGGTGGAAGAAGTCATTGAATCAATCGTTCCTACGCTCTCTACTGCTCCAGAAACTGATTTAAATACTGCTTTAGATCAATCATCTTCTCCAACAGCAGACCAACCCATACCAGACTCAGATGCTGCCCCATCCTCTTTATTGCCAAATCTAGAGAACTTTTCTGCTGAACATCAAGCACAAATGGAAGCTCTTTTGAAACAGCAATCTGAACCTATGTCTGCGGAACAACCATTTGGAACTACTGAAGTTGTTCCATCTGAAGAGAATATGGTTCCTACATCTATTGCTCATGTTGAAGAGATTGTTCCTAAGAACACTACTGCAGAACCACTTGTTACTACTGTTCCAGACGCAAGCTCTGCTGAACCTGGCCACTCTACTGATCCAACGGATGCTATTCCTCCTACAAAATTTCAAGACTCTACTGCATTGGTTGTCGCCATTCCTGTACCAACTGACACTGATACCAGACTTGCCAAGATAAGGCAACGCTTGCTTGCACGAACTCCATCACCAGAATCGGAACCATCTAATTTAGAATTTCATATTGATATTGTGATGCCCGGGGCCGAAGAGGGCAGGGGGGGATCGCCGGTGACATCAGTTGCACGGACAATGAGCGGCTCCTGGCAGGATTCTAGGTGGAGGTAACATGAATGAACCGACCCACACATGAATGAGAGGGATTCCGAGACTGTTCAATGTAATGGACTGTACAGTTGAAGAGGGCTTAAAAGATTTGAAATGTACTACTCATATCACGAAGGTGCATCTTATTTTCGGTAGCTCATCACATAAGAACTCCAAAGTTAAGCGTGCTTGACTTGGGCAATTTTGGGATGGGTGACCTCCTGGGAAGTTTCTCAAGGTGCGTGTGAGTGAGGACATAAGCACGCTGGAAAGACTCGTCTTGATACAGTGAGGACAGTCGTCGAATCTGGGACGTTACAAGTTGTATCAGAGCCGACCTCTCTTAGTACGGTGTGGTTCGGGGACGAACCTAAGCGGAAGCTGGTGGGCATGTGAGGCCCGGGGCCGAAGAGGGCGGGGGGTGATCGCCGGTGCCATCGGTTGCACGGACAATGAGCGGCTCCTAGCAGGCTTCTAGGTGGAGGTAACATGAATGCCCCGACCCACACGGGAATGAGAGGGATTCCGAGACTGTTCAATGTAATGGACTGTACAGTTGAAGAGGGCTTAAAAGATTTGAAATGTACTACTCATATCACGAAGGTGATCTTCTTTTCGGTAGCTCATCACATAAGAACTCCAAAGTTAAGTGTGCTTGACTTGGGGCAATTTTGGGATGGGTGACCTCCTGGGAAGCTTCCCAAGGTGCGTGTGAGTGAGGACATAAGCACGCTGGGAAGACTCGTCTTGATACAGTGAGGACAGTCGTCGAATCTGGGACGTTACAGATATTCTACAAAAGGAGCTCCAGAATCTTTTTGATATCGTCAAGCGGTTATCTCTTGAAAATACCGTAGAAATCAGTGGTGCTCAGTTCTTCCGAGACCGTATGTCCAAGGAAATATATAAAACGACGGAATCTATGCATAAAATGTATGCTGAAACCATTGTTTTTCGAACAAGCTATATCCAGAAGTTCTAGTCAACTCACGCTCGCTCAATCTGACATACTTGACCGACTCACCAAGCATGATGACCTTCTTCGCTCAGTTTCCACCACCATGGAATTAATGGATGCCAAGATTGATTCTCAATCTCAATCTCTCACCACTCTTAATAATGGAGTTTCTACTCAAGCCCCATATCTGGAGATCTTGACTAATGGCATTCAAAACTTGTCTGGACGAATGGATGATTTCATTGCTCGTGTTATTGCCACTGATGCCAAAAAGGGGGAAGTAGAACAAAGAAGAGGAAGAAATCAAACAGAAGCAGAACAAAAAAGAACAGGAGACCATACGGAATCATCAGCTAGAAGAGATCAGGATATTGGAACTGATGATTGACAATCTTTGTTCCTTAATTTCACTAATATTATCTTCTTATTGTTATCTGTTTTATAATGCTTTTATGCTTTTATATTGTTCAGGTTTTGGCATCACCACAAAGCGGGAAATTGATAGACCTAAATTAATTGTGGCGATGAAAATAAAAACCAGCAGCATTCGTTAAGAACAGTAGACAATATGAAAAGCACTGTGTCAAAAACAGAAGCAGTAGAACGGATAGAATATCAGAAACAGAAGAAGATGTTTTCTAACGGAACTAATCTTAAATGCTACCGTTAAGGGTCACGTAGTACTAGTATTAATTGTAGCATTAATTACTGTACGAAGTCATTTAATTCGCTTTACCGATTTTAGTATAAAACATGACTGATTGTTTTATAACTTTTCTGCAGGAACCTATTTCGGTAATAAAGCTGATTCTATCAGAAGTCAGAAGACATTTTCTGATTATAGACGTTGAACTCAGTCACCTATATATATGGAACAAACCCATATAGAAGAATGCGCTGAATCTTTCTCAAGAATCAATTGTATTTCACAAAACAAGAAAACCACGAATCTTTGATATCTTCGAGTTCAACATAAAGAAAAGTAGCAGACGCTTCATAGCAGATATCTGATCTATTGAGATCATCTTGTGCTACTGTTTCTTACACTCTTCATAATTATTCACAGTACTCATATTTTATCAAGAGGAGTTTGTAATCTGAAAAGAGTCTTTTCAGAACTTTGTTGTATCGTATTTTCACTGTGTTGAGTAACTAAGAGTTTCAGTAGGCAAAGGGTAAGCCATGCTGAAGTGGGTGTGTACAAGAGTTGTACTGTAAAATCCAAAGTCTTTTAGTGATACCTTCTGGAAACAGAAGAAGGGGAGACGTAGAAGATTTTATCTTCGAACTTCCATAAACAATTGCTGTCTACTGATATTACTATTTTCATTCACTCCATCGGATTGTTTCCGCACTTAATATTGTAATCTGTTGGAAGTATTCACGACAAGATCAGCTACTATCTCTAACAGGATTCTAGCACCTTCTTTATCCGAGAAAGAAAAGAAGAAATTGGAGAAGAGTTCATTCACCCCCCCCCCCCCCCTCTAAACTCTTCCTCGATCCCCAACACACGCATAAGGTGGCTGCAGCCAAGGGGGCTCGCGGATAGGGCAAGGTAGTTCAGGATTGGTCCAGTAGGGTCTAGGGAGGACGGTCATGGGTCGGGTCAAGGGTTGGTGCAGGGTGGCTCGACGGTGGCTCGAGCAAAACGTGAGAGAACTCGCGCAGCTCTTGTATCTCATAAGCTGGCCTCGTGCGGCGTGTAGGGGCTGGTTCAAGGGGTCAGGGCTGGTCGGTGGGGTTATTAGGAGGTATACTTAGGTGATGGATCGAGGTGGCTTGACCATGGTCAAAGAAAAATGAGAGTTGGCTCGACTGTACATGAGGAAACTCGCGCGACATCTTGTTCTTGTGCGCAATAACTGTGTGCATAGGGCTGGGGGCTCATGCATGGGTCAAGGAGGGTCAGTAGGGTCCCTAGGTGGGCTGGTCAAGAGTTGGCTCGAGTTGGCTCGAGTGTGGCTCTGGAAAAACACAAGATGGCTCTAGGGTTTAGCTTAGGTTCGAACTAGGCTTAGGAAAAGGAAAAAAGGGTCGAGCCATGGTCCATGGGGGTCGGTTCATGGTTCACGAGGGTATTTTAGGTAATAAAAGTCTATGTTTAAAACTTGGGAAGAAAATATTAAAGTTTGAATTAATTCGGGAAATAAACGCTCTACGAATTAGTAATTAATGAATTAAATCGAAAGCCTCGAATTTAAGCTAAAAAAAGTGTTAGAAATCAAAGTTAAGCTTAAATAATTATTTTCGATGGTCTAGAGTAAATGAAACTAAGAAAAAGTCAAAATCAAGAAATTTTACGTTTAGGAGCAAAATAGTCATTTTACACTTGGGTAATACGAAAAAGGTTGCCAACGTCCCGAAGGGTCATAACGCATGTTAAGTTATTTATTATGATGATTTTGATGAAAATATGATATTTTATGATTTATGGTAAAGCTATCCAATTTTTACTGATAAAATGCTATTATTGAAAGTCATGATGTTTTATGTTTTAAAAAAAAAGGAAAAATATTTTGAGGGATGTTAATTGACTGTGAGAAAGGATAGAGGATATATGGGGGATCCGTTTTAAGAAGTAACGGTAAACTTACAATTTTGTAAGAATGTCGTGAGGGAGCCCATTTATTGGAAAAGGCCCCAGAGGGAGCCCGACGATCGTATTTCCATGGTGATGCCTATTGCCCATCCCCATGGGCCATATGGAGCTGAAGACTGATCAGTCGACAAGAAGATAAAAGCTAGTCAAGTTCAAGGATCAAACTTTACCCAAAAGGATAAAGGATTGAAAGCTTTACGATTAAATGATTTTACGATTTATTTATGCATAAAAGTTATTTTTGTAAGGTCCATGAATTTAAATCACGTAACCTGAATGCATGCAATCTAGGACTTTTATTTAAATTATGTGTTTAATTATTTTTATGCAGTTTATGCATAATTATTGCATTATAGGATTTATTTCATAAAATTTTAGAAGTTCATGCATTATGGTTTCTAGGTGCATTTCATGCTCGAACGAGGAACGAAAACCGGAGAATTTTCAAGAAAATTATTTTTTATTACATGATTAATTTGTATTACTTTAAGATGTTTTAAAGGTAATTATCAAGAAATGGGATTTGTTGGGTATTTTTACCCGGCAGAGCATAATTTTTAACGGTACGTAAATTTTATCGAAGCGGGGGACTTTTTGAGGTTTCGGCTAATATTTTCAAAAAATTTCCAACACAAAATATATTTCGGGAGGGTGTTTGGGCTTAATGGTCCTATTTTCGAGCTTAATGGGCTCCAATCCATTTTAATCTTTTTAAAAACCAAGTTAGAGCCCATTAGTGCAATGTTTAACCCTTAAATAATTTCTTAACCCTCCCCTAAACCTAATAACCTAGTACCAGCCGACACCCCCTCCAAATCACTTTTCTTCTCGGTTTCAGCACAAACTCCAGCTGAGAAGCTTCGGTTGTCACTTGGTCTTGCAACAAATAATTCCCCGGCGTGCTCGATCTTCGTTCTTCTTGCGTGAATCGTCATCAGGCACGCCTTGTATCTCTGTTTTGCATCATTAATGTTCAATATTACTATTGTGTATGCATTTGTTCATGATATCTCTCAATCCAGTCAAATAGCGTGGAAATGTTTCACTTTTGTTCAAGATCGTGCACGTTTTCTTATCCAACTCACGTTTCTGTTAAATTATTGAAAGGGGGCTGCTGTCATGTGATGTTGAGGGTCTGTTATCACCGAGTAAGGGAGAGTTTGAAAGCTAGATTGAGGTTGTGGCGAGCCGGGCTAGAGTGGAGAGTATTCCTTGAGGCTTTGGCTCGTTGGGAAGGAGATCGGAGGATGGGCTCAAACCAGCGTGCAAGGGCCGATCCTAGCCATGGAATAGACCCTGGTGGTTCTGAGCCATGTCCGAGGAAGGCCCGATCATTGCTTGAATGAGTCTTGAAGTCGGTCGGGTGAGGGGTAGTGGAGTAGGCCGTAGGTGTGCTTGTGAGGAAACTTCGATCGGATGAGCTGTGCTCCTTGCATGGGAGTGTAGGAGTGAGTTATTTGGGTCCAGGGGAGCCTAGGGTAGTCTAGATGTAATTGGTTAAGGGCTGATTACGTTGGGGGAAGGTTGCAACACAAATTTGGAAGGGTGAGTAATAATAGGGTTGGTGTTTCTTTTTGGAAGGCCGAGATTTCAGCAATATGCTGGACTATCAGCCGAGAATTTAAGGGGCTGAGGTTAAGGTTTTAGGAGCATTATAGTGTTTGTAAGGTGTGTTAAAAAGTTGGGAATAATTCGGTTAAGTTTCGAGTCGATTCGGGTTAAAACCGGGGCCCCGATCCAAGTTTTAAAACAAATCGGTTAAGTTGCAAAATAGGCTTGAGTTTATGCCTAGGAATGCTTATAATTATGGTTTGGGACATTTTGAGGAGTTTGGTAAGCTTCGGGTAAATTTTAGATGTCCAGGGTAAAACAGTAATTTTTGGGTTTCCAGGGGCAAAATGGTCATTTTGCACCCGGGGTGAGATTTTGGTCCTGGCAGCGCCCTAAGCACAATTTTATCATGTTTTAAATGTTTTCGCATCATATTCATTATTTTTATGGAATTATGATAAATACGTTGCATGCTTGGTTTAAAGGAAAAATTATGTATATTCGTGATTTTATTTAAGTGGTGAAAATGTTGACATGTTTTGAATGATGGGAGTTGGATGTGACTAATACGATGACATGATGACATGATAGGTTGGGGCACAGTGGACGGGTAATGCTGTCGCTGATGCCTCCGCCGCCGGGTACTTCGGTTACACGTAGATGGATCCATCGAATGAAATGAAAATACGAAAGTCACAGCTGACGAACGGAATTCAAATTAAGAAATGAACACGTATATGTTGATACGATGATACATAGTATGTTTATTGACATGTTTTGACAGGTCATGATTATGCATATGATTTTACCGCAGACATGAAATGTATGTCGATTACGATATTTTTCACTGATGCTTGTTACGTATATGTATTTGTTATCACGGTACATGTGTGTTGAATCTTTAGACTCACTAGGCGTATGTGATGTAGGTGAGGGTGCTGGAGGTGCTGAACTCTGAGCTGGCAGATCTGGTGGGCGACACGACCCGAGGACCTTATAATTTTCCGCACGTTTATGATTTTATATTATTGAGAGGATTAGAGTATTTTTACGCTGTTTTATTTTACTGATTGATGTTAGGATTTTTAATCGTTTTTACTCCACTATATTTTAGTGGTAATTAGTTATGATTATTTTTAAATGGAATTTTATTTAATAGAGATGCATGCAATTTATTTAAATGATTTAATTCAAAATGTGAGCTTTACAAAAAAAAAAGCGCACTTTTAAAATGGTAGACGTTACAGTTGGTATCAGAGCAAGGGTCCTGTATAGGGTTGTGCCGCCGCCAGCTTCTACAGCTCAGTCTTTAAGCTTTTATGTGTTTAAAATGATTTACTGTTATCAGCTGCATGCTTTCATGATTTACTGTACATGTTTAACTGCTTTTACGTTTTAAGGTTTGTTATTTTAAAAACTAGATTAATTGCATGATGGGTTACGTTTATGAATTGGAGTGTATTCAGATATGCCTTCCAGACGCGCTCTTGGCACAGACAGGCATGATGATCTCCCTGAGGATGGCAGGGGCCCTCCACCACCACCAGGAGACCCAGCTACCCAGGTACTAGAGGGGATAGCTAGATTGATAGAGCAGGCCCAGCAGGCCCCCCCCGACCACAGACTGATATCTATGAGCAGTTTAGACGGCTCGGCCCGAAGGAATCGGGGGTACCACTGACCTTTTCTTGGCAGAGGGATGGGTTAGATCGATGGAGCTACACTTTGACTACTTGCAGATGAGAGATGGCGACCGGGTCAAGTGCGCCGTTTATATGCTGAGGGATGATGTGTCCCTATGGTGGGAGGGATCCGCTCATGCAGTCGACTTGGCTACTCTCACTTGGGACATGTTCAAAGAGATGTTTTATGGAGAGTTCTTCCCAGCTGATGTCAGGGGCCGCCTGACGAGGGAGTTTATGAGTCTCCGCCAGGGGGACTCGTCTGTGGACGAGTTTATCCGCAAGTTTGATCAGGGCTGTTACTTCGTGCCTCTTATTGCCAGAGATGCCGGGCAGAAGCTGCGGCACTTTATGGTTGGACTGAGACCTACCCTTCGCGGGAATGCGATGTTGATGAGGCCGACGAGCTACGATGAGGCCACTTCATGTGCCTTCCAGGCGGAGCAGGCGCTCCGAGACATAGATTTTGAGATGCAGCGCCCTGTCCAGTTCTCAGCCACAGAAAAAGCAGTTTATGGGGCCACCGAGA
Organism: Primulina tabacum; assembly: GCF_025594145.1. NCBI lineage: Eukaryota > Viridiplantae > Streptophyta > Magnoliopsida > Lamiales > Gesneriaceae > Primulina > Primulina tabacum. The sequence goes on from NC_134559.1 coordinate 30,996,918, forward strand.
TAGCAGGGGCAACAAAAGCCCCAGTGACAGTATAGGAGGCCAAGACAGCAGCGACCACCTCAGGCACCAGGGGTTCCCAAGCGGGAGGGAGACCGCCGTGCAAGCAATGCAACAAATATCACTATGGCAAATGCATGTGGGGCACCTACCGATTATACGTATGCAAACAGGAGGGGCACAAGGCTATAGATTACCCTCATAACAAGGGTCCCACTACCGGCATGGCATATGTGATGCATGCCGAGGAGACTGAGGCGGAGCCAGATTCTACTTTGATAACTGGTAACCTTAATACTTAAGTTTTTATATGGTTTCCGCCTTGATTGCATGGATTTAATTCCTGCTTGAGGATTTATTTATTGGGATTGATAACAAAGAAGGAATTAGGATGCATGCTCTACCTAACTAGGAGTAAGAATTTAATGGTTTGATTTGAGAATTTTTTAGGGACCCAATGATATTAACTGGTAAATTGAGGACTTCATTGCAAAAAATCGAGATTTTTTGGACTAATTTCAAAACTCCTGTAATTTAGAGAATTTATTGTGGCATTTTCAACATTTATAAAAAATTTTGGGATTGGATTCGAAAATGAGAATAGGGTCATGTTGTAATTTTAGAATAATTCAAGGACCATTGTACAATTTTCGAAACTCTAAGGGATAATTTGCAATTTTCGATTTTTCTGAGGTTGAATTTCGAATTTTGGGCAATGGTGTTTGGGTTAATTCAATGATTTTTGAGGATTTTGGGATAATTTCCGATAAGAAACCCCTTAAGTTCAACTCTATTAGATTTGATGATATGTTTTGTCGCATGAAGGATATATATTTCAGGGGTAGCCACGCATGCACTTCTAGATTAACAGGCTACACACTCGTTTATATCCTAATCTTTTGTGAAGCGACTAGGAATCATACCAGTAGCGATGGATTCAGGGTTCAGAGTATCGATCCCATCCGGGGATCAGATGTTCACTTCTCAGATAGTGAAGAGATTGGAGCTTCGGTTACAGAAGTATGCAGTGCACGCAGATTTGACAGTGTTACCATTGCCGGAGTTCGACATCATATTGGGTATGGACTAGCTATCTTCTCACGGTGCAGTCATATATTTTAGACAGAGGTCAGTTTCTATAATACCGCCCAGGGGGAAGCCATTTGTTTTTGAGGCAGCTAGACATCAGCAAATGTCGCACGTCATTTCCTGCTTATGTGCGAGAAAGCTTATGAGGAGAGGCTGCCAGGCGTTCTTAGCCAGCATATTATCAGTGTCAGAGCCAGTCAGTCAGAGGCTGGAGGACGTGGATGTAGTCAGTGAGTTCTTCAGTGTGTTTCCTGATGATGTTTCAGGCATTCCACCAGACAGAGAGGTGGACTTCTCTATTGAGATCATGCCACGGACAGTGCCGATATCTAAGGCACCTTACCGATTAACGCCTACAGAGATGAAGGAGATCAAGAATCAGATTCATGATCTGCTAGACAAGGGTTTTATCCGCCCTAGCTTTTCTCCTTGGGGCGCAACAGTGCTATTTGTTAAGAAGAAGGATGGCAGCATGCGACTGTGCATTGACTACCGAAAGCTGATCAGAGTCACAGTAAAGAATAAGTATCCACTACCGAGGATCAAGGACTTATTTGATCAGCTTCAGGGAGCCTCAGTGTTTTACAAGATAGACCTTTGATCCGGGTATCATTAGCTGAAAGTGAGGGAGTCAAATGTGCATAAACCTTCCGAATGCGTTACGGGCACTATGAGTTTATGGTGATGCCCTTTGGATTGACGAACGCATCATCGATTTTCATCGATCTCATAAATCGCGTGTTTCAGCCATACTTAGATGGGCCACATAGTATCTCAGGATGGTATAGAGGTCGACACCAGCAAGGTAGAGGCAGTCATAGATTTGCCAGTTCCTAAGAGTGTGACAGAGATCCGTAGCTTCTTGGGATTGGCAGGATATTACATGAAGTTCATCCAGGGCTTCTCTTCTATTGCGGTGTCTATGACCGCCTAGACGAAGAAGAATTCCAAGTTTATTCGGGGACCTGAGTGTCAGGAGAGATTTGACAGACTGAAGCTAGCATTGACCACTGCACCAATACTAGCTATACCACAAGGACATGGAGAGTTTGTAGTCTATACAGATGCATCGAAGCTTGGTTTGGGCGCGGTTCTGATGCAGCCGGACAGAGTGATAGCCTACACGTCCAGACAGCTGAAGGTTAATGAGAATAACTTTCCGACTCATGACCTCGATCTAGCAGCAGTGGTATTTGCCCTGAAGATCTGGAGACACTATCTGTATGGGGAGAAGTGCAGGATTTTTACAGATCATAAGAGCCTAAATAATTCTTCACTCAGAATGAACTGAATATGCGACAGAGGAGGTGGCTTGAGCTGGTGAAGGACTATGATTGTGACATTAGCTACCATCCGGGTAATGCTAATGTGATTGCAGACTCTTTGAGCAGGAAGCACGCAGTGATTGCTCATCCGTCAGTGCAGAGACCGCTACAGGCTGAGATTCAGAGATTTGAGCTTGAAGTTTATGCCAGGGTAGAGACCCCGAATCTTGCTACTCTGACAGTACAGCCGACTCTGAGAGACAAAATCTGGACAGGGCAGACTTCTAACGAGCAGTTACAGAAGTGGAGACAGAGGGACGAGGCTAAGGGCCAGAGACTCTATTCAGTTATGGACGACATAGTCAGATATAGGGACCGCCTATGGGTTCCTGACTTTTATTCCCTTCGAGCAAATATCTTGAGCGAGGCCCACAGCACCCCGTACTCCATCCATCCAGGGAGTAAGAAGATGTATAAGGATCTACAGACTCTGTACTGGTGGTTGAGCATGAAGCGAGATATTCTGCGGTTTGTCTCCAAGTGTTTGAATTGTCAGCAGGTCAAGGCAGAGCATTAGCGACCTGCAGGGAAGTTGAGACCACTCCCTATTCCCGAGTGGAAATTGGAGAACCTTACTATGGATTTTGTGACAGGGCTTTCGAGGACCGCTAGAGTATTCAATGCCATCTGGGTGATTGTTGATCGTCTCAGTAAGTCAGCTCATTTCTTACCGATCAAGAAGACATTCACCATGACTCAGTACGGAGAGCTGTACATCAGAGAGATAGTCAAACTGCATGGGATTCCAGTGTCCATCGTGTCAGACAGGGATCCGAGGTTCACGTCTGCATTCTGGAAGAGTCCTCACTAGGCGCTAGGTACTAAGTTATTGTTCAATACTGCCTTCCATCCTTAGATAGACGGACAGTCAGAGAGGTTGATTCAGATTCTGAAGGACCTACTCCGAGCATGCATGATTGACTTCCAGGGCAGCTGGGAGCCGAAGTTGCCTCTTGTGGAGTTCAGATACAACAACAGCTATCAGGCATCGATATGTATGGCTCCATACGTGGAACTGTATGGAAGAAACTGTAGGTCGCCAGTTTATTGGGATGAGGTGGGAGAGCGAGTAGAGTTGGGTCCAGATATTGTCAGACAGAAAGCTGATTTAGTGGCCAGGATTCGGGACAGGATGAAGACTGCACAGAGCCGTCAGAAGAGTTATGCTGATCAGAGACGGTGAGATCTTGAGTTCGCAGTAGGGGATCATGTTTTCGTGATCGTCGCACCGATGAAAGGTGTGATGAGGTTCGAGAAGAAGGGCAAGCTCAGCCCTAGATTCATCGGACCCTTTGAGTTCCTAGAGAGAGTCGGGACACTCGCATATAGAATTGCTTTACCGCCTAATCTGGCGGGAGTCCATAACGTGTTCCAAGTCTCCATGCTGCGGAAATAGATGTCAAATCCTTCGCATGTGCTTAAATATGAGCCACCTCAACTGACACCACACCTATCATTCGAGGAGAAACCCACTCAGATTTTGGACAGGCAGGAGAAGAGGCTCCGGAACAAGGTGATCCAGATGGCCAAGGTCAAGTGGCTGAATCATTCCGAGGAGGAGGCTACTTGGGAGACCGAGACCGAGATGAGGAGTCGCTACCCGGAGTTATTCGGTATGTTCTAAATTTCGAGGATAAAATTTTATTTAAAGGGAAGAGAGTTGTAAGGTCCAGGAATTTAAATCACGTAACCTGAATGCATGAAATCTAGGAGTTTTATTTAAATTATGTGTTTAATTATTTTTGTGCATTTTATGCATAATTATTGCATGATAGGATTTATTTCATGAAATTTTAGAAGTTCATGCATTAGGGTTTCTAGGTGCATTTCACGCTCGAACGAGGAACGGAGACCAGAGAATTTTCAGGAAAATTATTTTTTACTACATGATTAATTTGTATTAATTTATTTATGATGTTTTAAAGGTATTTTTCAAGAAAAGGGCTTTGTTGGGTATTTTTACCCGCCAGAGCATAATTTTTAACGGTACGTAAATTTTATCGAATCAGGGGACTTTTTGAGGTTTTGGCTAATATTTTCAAAATCTTTCCAACACGAATTATTTTCCGGGAGGGTGTTTGGGCTTGATGGGCCTATTTTAAAGCTTAATGGGCTCCAACCAATTTAATCTTTTTAAAAACCAAGTTTGAGCCCATTAGTACAATGTTTAACTTAAATAATTTGTTTAACCCTCCCCTAAACCTAATAACCGAGTACCAGACGACACCCCCTTCCCCAATCACTTTTCCTCTCGGTTTCAGCACAAACGCCAGCTGAGAAGCTTTAGTTGTCACTTGTTCTTGCAACAAATAATTCCCCGGCGAGCTCGATCTTCGTTCTCCTTGCATGAATCGTCATCAGGCACGCCTTGTATCTTTGTTTTGCATCATTCATGTGACACCCTAAACACAAAGGTGCATAAATGCATTTAAAAATTTATTAATATAACTAAATTTTATTAATTTCATTTTATTATTTTTACCACATTATTTTTCGGTACAAATTTTATTTGTCCAAAGTATCTAGAAATACATTAAAATACATCACAATACACTTAAAATTTCATCAAGTACTATGAGGTTCCCATTCCAAAACCAAATACCCAAAATATAATAAAATATTATAATTAAGCTCAACATATATGTTAAGTAATTATTAGGTTCAATGTAAGATAATTTATAATTAGGTTCAATACATAGGTTTAATATAATATAATATTAGATACAAAAATATAATAATATTAAGTTTGGATAAATATTAACTTTTTCATTTAATAAAATTAAAACAATAAATATGGATAACTATGTGTTCACGGATATATATATATCTAAATGCTCTTCTCAATTCACAAATCTACCGAGAGGAAAGAAGAAAGACATGGAAGAAGGAAGAACAAGGAAGGAGGAAAAGGGAAGAAATGTATATTCCCCTTTCCGAAAAAATCCAATAAATCACCAACTATTCATCTCATCTCTTAAAGCAATGTAGCACTAGAGTTGATGTAAAAAGAGCGATCAAGAACAAGAAAATCAAATCAAGATATTCCGAAAAACGGCAACGGAATCCCGTTTCAAGCTACGTACTTTTCGCTTATTTTTCTTATAGCTACACACCAAACTAGAGGTTGACTTGAACACAAAAGTTGTGCCTCTTGTTGCATAGATAAGGTACATACCGTCCGTCGTCCCAAAATATTGCCGGAACTAACATTTTCGGAATGCCGGAGTACCTTAGTTCTCCATAAGACGATATTTAAATCTGGTATTGATCGGATAGGAATTTCAAAATACTTTTAACACAAGAATTAAAGATCTTACAAAGTTACATAAGCTGGAAAAAACCCAGACACGCGTGGCCGCCGGAAGGCCATTCACGCGCCAGAACCGTTGGAGCGTGTACCTCACGCGCCGCCGTGTCGGCGTTTTTCCGGTGGCCGAACTTTCCTGGTGATATTTCCTACTTTTTGGCCAACTTTCGTAATGTTTAGAGAAATCTTCTAATTAATATGAATTTTGCGAACTTAAGTAAAATCAATTGGGTTAAATTTTGAACAAAAAAATAATCTTGAAATGATCAGCTATTTACTTAAAACTCTAACATATAAATATCATTCGTAATATATTTTTAGGACTTGCTCCAACCATTCGGATTACTAATCAAGCCTAAACTGTAAGTTATCAGGTGAGGAAATTATTATTCATTCTTCTATTAAAGCCTTTGGCATTTGGCCTGAAAATTTCAATAGCATTTATTTAATGTTCAAATATCATTCACAGTTCATTTCGATTAATGATATATTTTCTTGCATATTTTTGAACGGATTGATATATCATTAATGAATGGAGTCATGGACAACGGATTTCGGTCCGGAAATTGAGTCCACTGGACAACGTGGCTTCGGCCCGGAAAGTGAGTTCAATAAACAACGGGTAAAAAGTCCCGGGTATATGGTTCATCTGAACAACGCGCAACAAATATTTCGGTCCAGAGAATGGTTCACTCGGCTCGTAAAATGATATTATAAGTGCTCAATTAGAGCCACCAATGTTAATTTTTAAAATTTTCATTTATCTATTATTCTTAGTAATTTTAACATTTCATAGCATTCATAACATCTAATTTGTTATGCCTATTACTTCATGCATAATTATTATGAAGCGTTGTTTTAACTTATTTAAAAGCTATATACTAATTTAAACTCACTAAGTCCTCAAAGACTTAACCCTCTGTTTCTTTTCGTCTATTGTAATTTTCAGACACAGGAACCCCAGAATTGGAACAGGAGGAAAATAACTGAAGCTAAAATAAGAGCATTTGAAAGTTGTGATGATCTGTTTATAAATAAATGTTAAACTTCCGCTGTAAAATAATTGTACATATTTGAAATAATAATGTAAATATTTGTATATAATCTTTAATAATAGTAGAAAATATTTAAATTTTTATCTACAGTATTTTTTTTAATAATAATAATGGTAAAAATAAAGATAGCAGTTCAATAAATAAATATTGTAGAAAATGTGGCACTTAGTAAGGGAATAATTATGAATTCCTAAACCGGGCGTCACAGATGTGGTATCCAAAGTTTGAAGGCAAACCAGATGTGTATCAAGCAGAATCTTCGCTAGCAAAATCAACAAAATATTCTCTATTCTCAATTATTCTGAAGAACAAAAGGTGAATTTTTCCACTTACTTATTTGAAGAAGCAGCTCACAACTGGTGGCGTACGGTGGAACATAAGTGGACAAAGAATCATACCCCAAAAACGTGGGACAATTTTTTGCAAGAATTCGAAGGTAAATATATAACTCAAGTTATATTAAATACCCAAGAACGTTAATTTATGGATTTAGTCCAAGGTGACATGACCGTAGCTCAATATGAGGCAGAATTCAACCGTCTTATAGATTATGCACCCCACTACATGGAAGATGAGGTAAGAAAGAGAAAAAAATTTGTTCAAGGATTAAATCTAGATATTCGTTGGGCAACATTGTCCACAGAAGTTGCCAGTTATGTTTATGCTGTCAATCAAGCTCTACGAGTAGAAGAATACATCAAGGCACAAGGAAGAGGAAAAGAAAATCAGGAAGCCCAATCTTTTTGAAGATAACAATCGAAAAAGAAAATTTGAAAAAAGAACACAACCAGTCAGGCAAGGAGAAGCTGTCAAAGGAAAAGTTTCAAGAAACAACAGTAAAAAGTGTGGATATTGCGGATTACCAAATCATTAAGAAGAAAAATGCTGGAGAAAAGGTGGGAAATGTCTTATTTGCGGAAGTGAGAAACACCGTATTCAAGATTGTCCAAAAAGAACGCAAAAGACTCAACCCACAACAAAGCCAAAGATACCCGCTCGAGCCTATGCCCTCTTAGGAAACAAAGACGAGGAAATTGACCCCACTGCAGTCGTAGAAGGTACTGTTACCATATTATCCAGTTCTGCAAAAACTTTATTTGATCCAGGAGCTACTCATTCTTTTATCTCAAAAGTTTTTGTACATAAAGTACCACTGTTATCTGAGCAGCTACCATATAGCTTCGAAATTAGCTCACCTTTAGGGACAACAATGATTACTGACATCATTTACAAAAACTGTCCCTTAAAATTCCAAGAAAAAGAATATCTAACATATTTGATTGAATTACCTATCAAGAACTATGTTATTAGTCTTGGAATGGACTGGTTATTTAGACACCAAGCCCAGCTCAATTGCTACACAAAAGAAGTTTATCTTCAAACTTTTCACCCAATCAATTCCAAAGCTAACCATACCATGGGCATAGTATCAACAGCAGAAGCTAAGGCTATACTAAAAGACAACGGACAAGGATTTCTAACTTATTTGATAAATAAGCCAAAGAATCAACTCAAGATCTCAGTAATCCGAGTTGTACAAGAATTTCCAGAGGTTTTTCCTGTAGAGATCAATATTTTACCTCCTCAGAGAGACGTAGAATTTTCCATTGATCTAATACATGGAGCACAACCCAGATCTAAAACTCCATACCGAATGTCAGCTTCACAGTTAGAAGAATTAAAACTTCAATTACAAGAGCTCATGGACAAGAAACACGTCCGGCCTAGTACATCTCCATGGGGTGCTCCTGTATTCTTTGTCAAAAAGAAATATGGCTTTTGAAGGAAAATAATTTCTACTTCCCTGCGCCCTTGACCCCTCTGTTCAAATAGTCCTTAGGAGGAAAAATAAAACTTCAACCTGCTTATCATCTAACTACTCTGCTAGGCGATACCTTAACAGGAAAATTAAACTCTCACCTCATCATCTCGTAACTTCTTTGCTAAGTCGGGTCTTAGTAGGAAAATAAAACTCTTACATCATCATCTCGTAACTCCTTGGCTAAGCCGGGCCTTAGCAGGAAGAATCAAACTTCAACCTCCTCACAATCTGACTCTTCTGCTGGGTGATGCTTCAGCAGGAAAATAAAACTTCCTCCTCCTCATCCTCTCACTCCTCTGTTAGGTGATGCCTCAGCAGGAAAAAATCTTAATTTCCAACTCCTCACCTCTGACTCCTCTGCTAGGCGATGTCTCAGCAGGAAAATAAAATTTTAACCTCTTCACCCCAGTCTCCTCTGCTAGGCGATGCCCTAGCAGAAAAATAAAGGTTTCACCTCCTCACTCCGAATTCCTCTACTAGGCTCAGCCCAAGTAGGTAAATTTAATTTCTTCACATTAACTCTTCTTCTCTGCTAGGCGCAGCCCAAAAAGGTAAATTTAAATTTTCTCATCCACTCTGCTCCTCTACTAGTTGATGCCTCAGTAGGAAAAATTTAAAAATTTCTCTACTCCACTCTACTCCTCTACTAGGCGATGATTTAGTAGGAAAATTTTTGTTTTCTCTTTCCCAACTCTGCTCCTCGACTAGGCGATGCCTTAGTAGGAAAAATTTTATTTTTCTCCTTCTCAACTCTGCTCATTTACTAGGCGATGCCTTAGTAGGAAAAATTTTATTTTTCTCCTTCCCAACTATGTTCCTCTACTAGGCGATGCCTTAGTAGAAAAAATTTTATTTTTCTCCTTCCCAACTCTGCTCTTTTACTAGGTGATGCCTTAGCAGGAAATTAAAACTTCCACCTCCTCACCATCTGACTCTTCTGCTAGGCGATGCCTTCACAGGAAGATAATAAATTTCAATATTCCAACTCTTATCCTCTACTAGGCATAGCTCAAGTAGGAAAATTTAACTTTCAATCTCATCACCTCTTCTCCTCTACTAGGCGATACCTTAGCAGGAAAATAAAACTTCCACTTCCGCACCCTTTGACTCCTCTGCTAGGCGATGTCTTAGCAGGAAAATAAAACTTTCACTTCCCAACCCTCTGACTCCTCTGCTAGGCGATCCCTGAGCAGGAGAATAAAACTTTCACCTTCTCACTTTCTGACTCCTATGCTAGGCGATGCATCAGCAGGAAAAATCAAACTTCAACCTCCTCATCCTATAACTCCTCTGCTAGGCGAAGCCTTGGCAGGAAAATAAAAGTTTTCAATCTCTCCAACTCTTCTCCTCTACTAGGCGCAACCCAAGTAGGTAAAATTTAATTTATATCACCCTCGCAATACAACAACATCCATTAACTGAATAGAAAAATGTGGCTTTATTGAATTTCAACTGATTACATAAGATAAATTCAAAAATAAAATACATCAACGATAAAATCAGAAATGATATTTCCTAAAGTGGTAAGCATTCCAGGGTCTCTTTAATGCCTTGCCTTGAGCATTCTCCAATTAATAAGCACCCTAATTAAATTTCTCGATCACTCTTAAAAGGCTCTGCCACTTTGGGTCCAACTTTCTGCTATACTCTTCTTGTACCTTCACCAAGACCAAGTCACCAACTTCTTCCTTTCCTAATCATGTTAACCTCCGCACGCGCTCTTTTTCCCTCCTCCCTCACTACAACTTCATAACACCGACACACGACTTTTTGGTCCCCGCACAAGACTTCAACTCCTTTTCCCACAAGAAACTTAAGCTTCAGATGATAAGTGGAAGCTACGGCTCTAAAATCCTTCAGGGCTGGCCATCCTAGAATTCCATTATACACTGACGGGGTATCCACCACGGTGAAGGATACCATTTTTGTTACCCGCCGAGGATAAGTCCCCGAGGATAGGGGAAGAAAAATCTGGCCCAAAGGCGGGATGGCGTGTCCTGCAAACCAATACAACAGGATGGAGACCGGCTCAAACTCAAATCTTTCCACCTTAATTTGATCCAACGTGCTCTTGAACAATATGTTTACGGAGCTTCCATTATCAATAAATATCCTCACAACATCATAACTAGAAATGGTGGTCGTCACCACCAAGGCATCGTTATGTTGAGTCACAATGCCTCGGAGGTCTTCCAGCCCAAAGCTGATGACGGGGTCTTGTGGTGAGTCTGCACCCCTAGATATCTCAAAGTTCTCCAACCTTCTCTCATGTGCCTTCCGAACTCGCCCAGATTCTCCATCAGTAGCAACCCCCGAGATCATATGAATAATTCCTCTCGTAGGGTGGTTATCCTCATTTGTTCCCCTTCTCGGTTCGACGGGCTCCTGAGGGACATCTTGACCTCGACCTTCCCCTCTCTAATCCCTGACCCTCTGATTTATCCATGGAAGGCCTTGACTACGCCTAGGGGGCGGACGAGACCTCGGTCGACTCCCGGATGAGGATCCTTCTTGTCTGTCCCGTGAAAGCAATCTAGCACTGCTCTAAACCCTTTGCGACTTCTCCCACCTCTCCTCGGGCTCCCTCACATCCATCACCTTGTCACGACTCCTATCCAGAGGAACATGAGATGAGAATTATCCTCTGCCCCTAGCTTTATCCTCCTCCCTCTCGCCCGCACCTCTCTTCCTACCTCCTCTTTGCGCTACCTCAACCTACTTCCCCCATGCCGCTGCTCCATCCTCTTATGCCGCTGGAAATCTTCTAGATTTACATATTTTTCCGCTCGAGATAACAGATCATCATAACTTGATGGAGGTTTCTTGACCAACGATTAAAGAACTCCCCTCCTCTCAGTCCTTTGGTAAAGGCACTTATCATGATGTCAGGGGAAGCAGATGGTATATCCAGTGCTGCATCGTTGAAACACCAGATAAATTCTTGCAGAGTTTCAGTTTCTTGCTGCTTCATCACAACCAAGCTCAAATAATTCTTTGGTGGCTCTTGCTGCTAGCGAATTTGTGCAAGAAAGCAGCGGAAAAATCCTCGAAAGATCGTAGAGAGTTGGGCTGCAAGGTGTTAAACCATTGCTGGGATGACCTCACCAACGTGCCCAGAAACACCTTAAACTTGACTCCATCTGAATACTGATGCAACAGAGCTGCGTTCTCAAACCTTCCCAAATGTTCTTCTGGGTCAGTACGTCCATCATACTCTCCTACGCTTGACTGTCAAAAACTTGGAGGAAGCACTTTTTCCAAAATGGCCAGGAAAAATGACTTTCTTTCTTGGGCGTTGCAGATTTGTTTTCCAATTGATGCCTCGACATCCATATCTCCCTTCACACCTCTTCCATCTCCGGATTCTCTTCACTGGGGAGGGGTCGCGTCTATTCAACCCTGCTCTGACTACCCTCCACATTCTCATCTCGTTCCTGGCGAGTGGCTTCTCATTCAGCAAACATAGACTCTTGGTTCCTCTTCATGGCTTCGTTTGCTATCCTGGTGATGAACTGGCCCAATTGCTCCAGGTCAAGTTCCCCACATTCTCATTGGGACGGGGTTTCTCGACCCTTGTCTCGTGATGGGGCTGCTCAGCTCTTGTCTCCTGACGGGGTTGTTCCTGCCTCGTCTCAACATGAGATTGTTCAGGTCCCATCTGAGGACGCAACGATGCTGAGTTAACTCTTCTGCTGCCTCTCCTACCTACCATATCTACGTCTCAACTCAAAGTGAAACGTTTGCTAAATTTTTTTCTTAAAAAATGTTAGGAAATTTATATTTTTTATTTTTTAAAACCTCACTTAGCACTCGGTCGAACCATAAAATATTTTTGACATCATTTTAAAATAAATCAACCAACTATAATTTGAAAACAAAAGGAAATAATTTAGCATAAAATTATCCAACATTTTACTAAACCTAAAAATCGCATTTGAAAAGTATAGCCTATACTATAACCTCTCAAAAATCCCTCATAAATATAAATAAAAGTCATAAAATATCTTTAACATAACTTATAATCATAAACCATAAACTAGTGCGAAAAACTAGCGTCAGTCCTCGGGTTATGTGCACCTTCAGTCCAGCAAAGTCAACCATCAAGACCTCTATAATCATTATTATCATAATCACCTGCATCAATCACACCTAGTGAGTCTAAAGACTCAACACGTCATATCATTGATAACAAATACTACATATACAAAACACATGCACCGTAAAAATACTTGTACTTAAAATATCGTTTTCATTAAGATACATAAACATAACATTTTCGTAAATATTTTCATGATGCATAAAATTTAGACAAAACGCCTTTCATAATGATGCATCAACTTTAAACATAAACATTTTCATAAACTTTTCATAAATATTTTCGTAAACCTTTTCATATCCTCATAAACATATTCATATGAACATGCATAACATGAACCTCAACATTTTCCTTTTCCTCATTTCATAACATAAATCCTTTCATCATGATCATAAATATTTTTCCTTTTATTGAATTCAGATCGTTAATTGTGACTTTCCTCAAACCTCAAAAAGTTGATGGATCCATCTACATGTAATCACAGTACTGGGCGGCGGGGACATCAGCGACACTCTCACCCGTCAACTGAGCCTTGGCTATCCTCATCGACTGAAAATACGATCGTCGGGGCTCCCTCTGGGGCCTTTTCCCATAAAAGGGCTCCCTCTGGGCCTTCTCCCCTCACGATATTCTTATTCTTACCTCAAACCTCATAGCCTCAATAGTCACAATTACTTCACTTCATTCAACTTTTTACATTCTCATTACTTTAAAAAAACATGCCTGTAATATCATTTGTTTTTAAAAACAAGCATGCAACATATTTTTTTAACGTTATCGTTTCCTTGTAAAAATCCATAAACATTTTAAAAGAAATCTTTTAACATATACAAATTCATAAATCTTTTAAATAAACATTTCAACATCATAAGCATTTAAAATATGCATTTAAATCATAAACATTTAAAATAAACATTTTAACATATTAAATCATAATTTTTTAAAATAACAATTTGACATAACAAATCGTAAACATTTAAAATCAATGTCATAAAAATTCATAAACATTTGAAATAATCATATTAGCATGTAAAACAACATTCAGGACACTGCTTTGACGTTTACTAATTTCTAGGTGTCTTTGAACTTTTCTTAATTTCATTGACTCTAACATGTCTCAAATAATTATTTAAGCCTACATGAATTTTTTCATATTTTTATTAAGCAAAAATCGAGGACTTTTAAATAAATCTTTAAATGTGACGTATTAATGTGTTTTAATCACGAATTAATACCAAACCTTAATATAAAATTCTCAAATTAAAAAATTAGACTCTTAATAATTATTTAACCTTAAACCTAATTTTTCGTAATTTTATTCTGCATAAAACTAGGTGTTTCAAATAATTCATTAATTAACGTTTCGTGTGGCGATTAAATCCTGAATAAATCAGAAACTCATTATTTTGATCCCAAAATTTAAACATAACATATTTAAGATTTATTCTACCCATCCAAGTTGTGAGCCATACCTGTGGTCCCATAGATTCAATTTTAGTTGTTTAATTTTCGAAATTGACACATTAGTGAACCTACCGAGCCATCTCCCAATTTAATCGAGCCACGCCCGAGCCACCTCGAGCCAAACCCTAGCCAACCCACCTAGGCACCCTCCTAACCAAGCCCAAGCCCCTGAACCTAGCCCTGTCTTGCTAAAACTCACCTGGAACCCAACCACAGAACCTGCGCTCATGGAGATCCTCGCGCCTATAGCTTCCTAGTGCCACTAGGACTCTTTCAGCCCCTTAACCAGCAACCACCTCGGACCCTCACTGACCCTGTACCACGCCCAAACTCTACCCAGACCAGCCCCGAGCCCCTAACCCCCGCACAAAGCTTCTGTAACCAGGAAACCACCTGCGCGTCCCTTTGCTTCCTGCGTGCGTGAGTGTGTTGCTTCGCCTGGACTCTTGCTTGAGCCACCACGAGCCCTGACCCTTCCTACCCCTCTCTGGACCGTCCCAAGCTAAATCCAAACCACTTAGCCTGGCCCCAACTGAGCCACAGCCCCTGGGATCTCTCGGCCACCAGAAAGCTCCTCGAGAAGAGTCCCATCCAGCGGGATCTCCTCTCCAGCCCTCATGAGCGAGTCCTAGACCCCTAGGGCTCTACTAGGCCCTCGCCCTTGACCCTACTAGAGCCCCAGCCACCCCTGGCCAAGCCCCGTGACCCCATGCATAGAAACCAAGCCATAACATGAAGAAAATCCATCCCAAACCCACGGTTCTTTCTTGAATTTCATCCTACGGTTCCAGCTTGTGGTTTCTTTCAAAAATTGTCATGTTTGGTCATATTTTATCATGTTTTGGCATATCCTAATTCATGGCAGACCTTAACACATAGAAACATATTTTTGGAACCACATAACACAAGTTTAGAACATGTATATTCATGGTTACTTAAATAAAAGATTGTGTGACTTGTTTTTCATGCAAATTCATAAACAATTACATAATATGGTGTGATTATGAGTAAAATGATAATATGGCGTGCCTTTGTATATTTTACGCACGAAAACGAAGCGACGATGCGAAGAACGGCGACTTAGACACCTAGGCTGAATTATTCTTCAAAAAGACCGAAGCTTTACCTTTTCTAATTGTGATGTGTGTGCCGTGATGCTGGTTGATAAGTGAATTTTGTGCACTTAAATTATCCTTATAATTCAGATAGATTGCTAGTTTTCTTGGGCAGAATTATGCGTCTTTTGTTATTTTTGATGTACTTGCAGGAATATAGGTGAAGCTACTACATGGCCGTAAAAAAGAACGAAAATGGCGCTTAGAATAAATTGGTGAAAATTTCTCATCTGTGAAGACAGCAATACCCGCGCATATGCGCGAGTCATAGACGCGCATATGTGCGCAAGATTTCGGAAGACAGAGCAAAACAGAAAGGTCCGCGCATATGCGCCGGTCTAGGTCGCGCATATGCGCGCAAGAAAGGAAAGCATATGCATAATCCAAAGAGTCTCGCGCATATGCGCGGAGCTTGGGCGCACATATGCGCGAGAGAATAAGCTCATACATAGAAGGTCTCGTGCATATGCGCGAGTTTAGGACGCGCATATGCGCGCGACGCGAATGCCAAATTCTGTAGGTTTCTTCGTGGGATTTATAAGGGAGGAATGAAGAAAAATTAGAGAGATGGTCGACATACGAGAAAAAGGACACAAAAGTCAGAGCGCACGGAAGACGGAACGCGAAGAACGGAGACAGAACACAGAGACGCACTTTCATCTCTCTTCAACAAGTTTCTAATTCGGTTCTTTATTTTTACATTTTTAATGATTACAAACAGGTTTTGTATTAATTTAGATTCGAGTATGAACTAATTTTATTTTCTATAGATTGACGTAGTCTTGGTTGAACCTATGTTATTGACGTTTTGAATTTTCATTGAATTAATTCATCGTGTTTATTTGTGATTTCTTGTCGTTAAAGCCTTTGAATTACAAGCTATAATTCGATTGATCAAATAATTAAAATCTAACACTTGAGAGACGGGATTGAAATTAGGACAGGGGAAATCACATCTTCACATGTTTATAACGTGCAAAAGACCTATAACTCTGACGAATCCATAAGAGAACCTCGTTTGCATTTGTTACGTGTTACGTGATTTTGAATAGACATATTAAAATCGGTAATAGATAATACAGTTCTATTTATCACTTGAAAAATGGAATAGGAAAATTGCGAGTTCTTGGTTAGTAAACATGATGCAATTTAATAACATGTTAGTAAATTTTAATTTAGCATAGGGGAGACCAGACGAAATCATATATCTAGATTGACCTACTCATTGAATTTCAACTGCGTGCTAAAAATTAATAGGATTCGTTATTTAATTTGAATTGATTATCAACTATCCCTTTGATGTCTCTAAATAAAGTTGAACTATATCAATTATGGTACTTAATATACAGTCTTAAATAATTACTCCTCGTGGGATCGATATCTGTACTCAAACCAGTACTAAAACTTGACACCGTACACTTGCGGTAGCGAAAATACGCAACAAGTTTTCGGCACCGTTGCCGTGGAGTTTATTATTTGATTGCATATTAATATCGTTACTAAGTAGTCTTGATTTTAATTTAGACTTTATTTTATTTATTTTGTTATATTATAATCTTTTCTATTTTGCAGTGCATGCGAAGATACTAAAATCCTGACTTGCTGATTTTTGATCCAGAAATCGAAAGAACTGCCAGGAGATTAAGGAAAGCAAGAAGAGGGTAAATTAAGGCAATTTTCTGAGAACAGAGATAATTAGAATGAACCCTCGAGAGGTGCCAATCCGAGAACATTTCCGCCCAGTCATCAACGCTCATTATTCTGGAATAGCTCGTGGAACCATTGCTGCTAATAACTTCGAGCTAAAGCCTGCACTCATCAACATGGTTCAACAGAACCAGTTTGGAGGAGCAGCCACTGCAGATCCCTATCTCCACCTCAGAACTTTTCTGGAGATCATGGACACGGTAAAAATTAACGGTGTTTCTGACGAAATTATTCGATTGCGCCTGTTTCCGTTTTCTCTCAGGGATCAAGCAAGGAGTTGGCTCCAATCTCTACCTCTGGGAAGTATTACTACATGGGCATATTTGGTTACGAAGTTTCTGTCAAAGTATTTTCCTCCTGCCAAATCTGCTCAGCTGAAAATAGATATCACCAATTTCAGGCAGAGGGAAATCGAGGTGTTATATGAGGCTTGAGAGAGATACAAAGAATTGCTCAGGAAGTGTCTGAATCATGGATATGCATATTGGGTGAAAATTGAGCTATTTTACAATGGTTTAGATGAGCTAACTAGAGGGAATGTGGATGCAGCCACTGGAGGTACTATTTTCTCCAAAACACCAGATGAGGCCTATGAATTGCTTGAACAGATGACCATTAACAGTTACCAGTGGCCTAGTTAGAGATTTGGATCAAGGAAACCTGCTGGAGTATATGCAGTAGACCCGATCACATCACTTACTGCACAGGTCTCGGAATTGACCACACAGATTGCAGCAATGAACAAGGCATGCCAATCTACGTCAGATGTAGCACTGGTGGCTGCCGAAGAAGAGCCTGTTGTGGAGGAAGCTCAGTACATCAACAACAATCGTGGCTATGGAGGATATCGAGGTAACCCTCCCCCTAATACTTATCATCCAGGTTTAACGAATCACGAGAATTTCTTTTATGCGAAAAAAAGAACGTGTTTAATCCTCCACTGGGGTTCAATACACAGAAGGGGGAAGGAAAGCCATCTTTTGAGGATCTAGTCGGGACGTTTGTGGTTGAGTCTGGGAAAAGAATGGCGAGAACTGAGTCTCGTCTTGATAGCATGGAGACACACATGGGGAATATGGGTGCCACGATGAATTCCTTAGAAACACAGATTTGGCAATTAGCTAATGCTTTGAAGGATCAAAATAGAGGGCAGTTCCCAGGCAATACGGAGGTGAATTCTAGGGAGCAATGCAAAGCTGTCACACTGAGGAATGGCAAGGAAATTGGAGTCCCAGACCCTATTGAAGAGAATGTGTAGATTCTTGTTGAAGAAGATGATGGAAAAGATGTAACTGTTGTGAAAGAAAAAGTAGAGGAACCCAAGAAAGCGCTTGAACATCAGCCTTTACCAAAGGTGAATCTTCCATATCCACAGAGGTTCAAGAAGAAAGGGTTAGATGATCAGTTTGCGAAGTTCCTAGAAATCTTCAAGAAAATACACATTAACATCCCATTTTCAAGAATTTGAGACCGTGAAACTAACCGAAGAATGCAGTGCCATACTCCAAAGGAAGCTACCACAAAAACTCAAAGATCCAGGGAGTTTTACTATTACTTGTGTTATTGTTGGTTCTAGAGTAAATAGAGCTTTATGTGATTTAGCTGCCAGTATTAATTTAATGCATTTTTCTATTTACAGGACCTTGTAGCTTGGCGAGGTGAAGTCTAGCACTATTACTTTGCAGCTAGCGTACATATCACTTACATATCCACGAGGGATAGTAGAGGATGTGCTGGTAAAGGTAGAAAAATTCATACTTCCTGCTGATTTTGTCATTTTAGATATGGAGGAAGACCAGTAGACGCCACTTATCTTTGGAAGGCCATTCTTGGCCACCGAGAAGGCCTTGATTGATGTGCACAAGGGCGAACTCACACTGAGAATAGGTGGAGATGAAGTGGTGTTCAACATCTACAACACCATTAGAGGACCAAATGAGGTAAGTATTTGTAACATTATTGATATCATTGATTCATACGTATCTCAAGTGGGTGCAGGTAAGTTGACGAAAGACTCTTCGGAGATATGCTTATTGGAATCAGCTTCCATGGTGGATGAAGAGGACTGGGATGTGCGAGAAGAGTTACTTGCTCTCAATGTGCTGTCTAAAGAAAAGATTGATGCCCAGCATGAAAAATTACCTGAAGAGGCGAGTAAAGAGGTGCCAAAGCATCTCCTGAATTGAAGGAATTACCGAGTCACTTGTGTTATGCATTCTTAGACGAGAGTTCGTCCTATCCGGTAATTATATCTTCTGCTCTTACTATTAATGAGAAAGATTGGTTGTTGAGAGTATTGCGAGAGTTTAAATCTGCTTTGGGATGGACAATTTCTGATATAAAGGGGATTAGCCCTACTGTTTGTATGCATAAAATCTTGATGCAGGAATCTTATTCCCCCTATGTTGATAATCAGAGGAGGCTTAATCCAGCCATAAAAGAAGTGGTGAGAGCTGAGGTATTAAATTTGTTAAATGCTGGTGTTATTTATGCTATATCTGATAGTTCTTGGGTTTCACCTGTGCAAGTAGTGCCTAAGAAAGGGGGTATAACTATGGTGAGGAATGAGATGAATGAATTAATTTCAACTCATCCAGTGACTGGTTGGCGAGTGTGCATAGATTACAAGAAATTGAATGATGCAACTAGGAAAGATCACTTCCCCCTCCCCTTTATTGACCAGATGCTTGATAGGGTAGGTGGTTATCATTATTATTTCTTTCTAGATGGTTATTCAGGTTACAATCAAATTGTCATAGCACCGGAGGATCAAGAGAAGACTACTTTCACTTGCCTCTACGGTACATTTGCTTTCATGAGAATGCCATTTGGACTTTGCAATGCACCTGCTACGTTTCAGAGGTGTATGATGGCCTTATTCTCTGACATGGTGGAGGAAATCATGGAAGTTTTCATGGATGATATATCTGTATTTGGTTCATCAATTGACCACTGTTTGCAGAATCTGACCCTTGTTTTGCAGAGATGTCAGGCGAAGAATCTAGTTTTGAATTGGGAGAAATGTCACTTCATGGTGAAAGAAGGTATTGTGCTTGGGCACAAGATTTCAGCCAAATGAATGGAGGTGGACAGAGCCAAAGTTGCAGCAATTGAAAATCTCCCACCACCGAAGAATGTGAAAGCGATCAAAAGTTTCTTGGGACATGCCGGGTTTTATCGTTACTATATTAAAGATTTCTCTAAAATTACTAGACCTTTATGTAATTTGTTGGAGAAAGATTCTACATTTATTTTTTACGATGATTGTTTGCAGGCATTTAACAGGATCAAGACGGCGCTGATTTTTGCACCCATCATGATAGTGCCTGATTGGAAGAAGCCCTTTGAGCTCATGTGCGATGCTAGTGACTATGTTGTGGGCGCAATATTGGGACAAAGGCGAGAAAAGATGTTCAAAGCTATCTACTATACAAGTCGCACACTTAATGCAGCCCAACAGAATTACACAACCACTGAGAAAGAGATGCTGGCAGTGGTGTTTGCATTCGACAAGTTCAGAACATATCTCATTGGCACCAAGGCAACTGTTTTCACTGACCATGCAGCTATTCGTTACTTGTTTGCCAAAAAGGATGCAAAGCCCAGGTTGATACGATGGATACTCCTACTTTAAGAATTTGACTTTGAAGTCAAAGACAAGAAAGGCTGTGAGAACCAGGTGGCAGATCACTTGTTACGCCTAGAGCTGGAAGAAAGATCTGAAAGCAGAGCTATCAATGAGTCGTTCCCAGACGAACAACTCTTCAAGGTACATGTTACACATCCGTGGTTTCCAGATATAGCTAATTTTCTTGCTGCAGGTGAATTACCACCATATTTAACTTATCACCAAAAGAAGAAATTCCTTCATGATGCCGAGTTTTCTCTGTGGGAGGATCCCTTCGTGTTCAAGAGATGCGCTGATCAGATAATTAGACGATGTGTAGCAGAGGAACAAGCAGGTACGGTCCTAGAGAAGTTTCATTTCTCACTCTGCGGTGGACACTTTGGAGCATCTAGAACATCAGCTAAGGTATTTTGGAGGTGGAACTTTTTGATGTATGGGGTATTGACTTTATGGGTCCATTCCCATCCTCTTTTTGTCAATCTTATATCTTACTTGATGTTGACTATGTTTCTAAATGAGTGGAAGCAAATGCCACCAGTACTAATGACGCTCGAGTTGTTGTTAAGTTTGTCCACAGGAACATGTTTACAAGATTTGGAACGCCTAGAGCCATAATCTGTGATGAAGGTACACATTTCTGTAACAAAATTTTTAACTCATTGTTGGCTAAGTATGATGTGAAGCACAGGGTGACACTGGCATAACGCCCACAAGCTAATGGGCAAGCAGAAATATCCAACCGGGAGATCAAGCAGATCTTAGAAAAAACAGTGAAGACAAACCGAAAGGATTGGGCGATTAAGCTAGATGATGCTTTATGGGCGTACAGGACTACATACAAGACACCTATCGGGATGTCGCCTTATAGGTTGGTCTTTGGGAAAGCTTGCCATCTACCTTTGGAACTGGAGCACATAGCCTTCTGGGCTGTAAAAAAGCTGAATTTTGATATGGGGGAATCTGACGAGCAACGATTGTTGTAGTTGAACGAGATGGAGGAATTCAGGAACGATGCATACGAGAACACAAAGATATACAAAGAGAAGACCAAGCGATGGCACGACAAACAGATTCTTCGACGAGACTTTGAACTAGGACAATAAGTGCTATTGTTTAATGCTCGACTAAGGTTGTTTCCTGGTAAGTTAAAATAACATGGTCTGGACCATTCACAGTGGAAACAATGTATCCACATGGGGCAATTGAGCTGAAATGCAACAACGGTCAGACATTTAAAGTGAATGGTCAAAGGGTCAAGCATTACTTTGGAAGTGAAGTGAGACACATGGACAACATTCCACTTGGAGACCCAAAGTAGAAAGGAGAAAGTCAGGCTAATGACTATAAACCAAGCGCTGTGTGGGAGGCAACCCACAATTATTTTAGCCTTCGTTTTGATTTTATTTTATTTTATTTTAAATCTTTATTTTGTTTATTTTCATTTTCTTTAATTCAATTATTGATTTGAATATTTTATTTTTGCAGGTATTTAAAAAAAATTGGAAAAATTGATGGACAGTGTGCCTCGCGCATATACGCCATTTATTTTCGCGCACATGCGCGAAGCCCAACTCGGAAGGCAGAGGGTGCCGCGCATAGGCGCCACTCAGGGCGCGCATATGCGCGAGAAGACAAGGCAATTACACTCGGAAGGCAGAGACATCGGCGCATATGGGCCACTGAGGCGCGCATATGCGCGATATGACAAGACAGAACATGCGGGACATTAGCCTTCGTGCATATGCGCCGTTGTAGGTCGCGCGCATTTAAAAAAAAACGTATTCGCGAACCCTTCTCTCAGAAACACACAGTCGTATCCCTTCTCTCAGAACACACGGCCGCCGCTGCACAGCTCGAAAAGCCGACCACCGCCTTCAATCACCACCAAAGCTCCGACCACAGTCCGATTTGCCGTCACTTCCTGGTACAAGTAAGGGTTTTAACCAAATTTTGTTCAATCCTATGTAATATTTGGAAGTGGTGTTCGATCTATTTAGGGAGCTTTGATATTGTCAATTGGGTACTTCAAATTGTTCAAAAGTATTTTGTGACTGGGTTTTTCTTGGCATTGATAGTGAAGTTGTTCTAATGCAAGTTTGGGGTCCGATTATCTTTAATTTTGGATTTTCGGTTGGTTGGGTTTAGTGTGTGGGTGTGAGCATTGGATTATTGATTACATGGCGCCGAAAAAAAAAATCAAAAAAGGGTGCTTATTCCTCTTCAAGCTTTGATTCTCACAGATTTGGGAATGAGGAGGCACAACAAGTATATGATAGCTCTATGACAAGTCCCATCATCCCAGAACGGGGATTCAATTTGTCAATTCCGTGTGGTGTTATAATAGAGGAACTGTAATGTCGAGGATGGGTTGAATTTGCACAACACCATTTGGATGCCGTAATCTCGGTTGTGCGAGAATTCTATGCAAACCTCCGAATTCGGCATGACGAGCCTAAAGTCTTGGTGCGAGGTCAATTGGTGTCGTTCGACTCTCGTACGATCAATATGATATATCAGATGCCCAACCTAGACCATGACGAGTACAATGAATTTCTCGATGCGGGTGTTGATTATACAGAGGTCATCCGGACCATATGTCAAGCCGATGCTGCCTGGAAAATAAGCTCGAGCGGGCCTATTTCTCTAAAGAAATCCGACATGGGCCCTAAAGAAAGTGCTTGGACATCCTTTACATTATTCCGGATCCTGCCGTCCTCACACTATTACGATGTGACAGAAGTCAAAGCTGCGTTGGTCTATGCTATTTTGATGAGAAAATTGGTTGATTTGGGGAAAATTATCTATGGATCAATTATGAGAGCAGGCGCAGGGTTAGCCACGGTTGCTCTTCCTTGCCCCCATATCGTTACGAGCTATGCCGACAGGCCGGCGTAACATGGGCCCCTGATGAACCAGTGCTAAATCCGAAGGCCCCCATTGTTTCTTTCTTTGGAGCTGCCTCCTATGTTCCCCATGAGTTTTTTGGATGAAGAGGAGATCCCACAGCCACAGCCACCACCACCAACTGCAGCATCCAGACAGTGCAGGGGAGACAAATTTCGGCGGCTAGAAAACGAGATGCAGAACCAGAGAAGGTTAATGGTTGAGCAGCACCAGGTGCTGGATTCACTTCAGTTCTGCACCGACCATTTTATGGGATATATGATGGACTTCACTTCCGTGCTTGATCAGCGGTTTCCACTTATAGGTCCAGAGGATCCGATATTTCCCCAGCCACTGGTATGGCCACCCTAGTAACTCGGAGCTCCTTACCAGGCCCCACCCCAGAACATAGATGAGGATGACGACGATGGTGACGGCGAGCACTGACGCTCGTCGTGGGAGGTATGATTGTTCCGTTCTTTCCTGTTTATACATTGAGGACAATGCATACTTTAAGTTTGGGGGGTGATTTGATTTCGATGTTGATGTTGTGATGACATTTTGATGCTTCAGTATGGGTGCATTTTTTTTACTGAGTTGGTAGTTCTATTGAAACAAAAAAAAAATTTATTTATTTGCCCTTTTTTAGTGCTTACATTGTCATAGTTGTGGAATTAAGGTAATAGTCAACCAATGATGAGATTTGACCCGACATAGATGTTGTCCATGATTACGAGTCTAAATACATGCTATTTTTACTTAAACGTTTACATCCTAATTCACGATTGCTATCTTGTTGATACATCCGATGTCAAGAGAGTGTTATGTGATTTGTGATTTGGAATTTGTGAATGGACTCTAAAACCTGCATGTTGATTACTTTTTGTTGAGTTATGTGTTAACTAACACAAAGATGATGTAGGCAGTCTTTGAATTATATTGGGCCTGTCTTCCTGGAATAATTTGTCAATTGCTAGCCTTTGAGCCTAAATGAGAATGAGATGGGTGATCTGTTCTGTTTAAGTATCCCCAAAATCATGATCTATCTGTGTTTGTTGATTGGTAGACTGAAGGTAGTCTAGAACTTGGTTTGGCACTCTTCGAGGCGAGATACGGGTATTGTGTGACTTATGGATGATTTAAGCAATTTTTGGAACGTTTGACCCTTTCAAGCCTACTCATAACATTGTATTAGACCCTAGTGTCCCATGTTTGAGCTTAACGAAAATCGAATGGAGTGTGCCAAGGCACACAGGAGCCCCCATTCGTATCAATTCTAAATCCCTGCCTCAACTACCAACTTTTGAGCATATACACTAGTACTTACCGAAAACTGTGAGAAAATGAATCTGTGTATCACTCTTCTCCCTTGTGCACGTATAAGAATATCATCGAAAAAGAGGAAAAAGATGAAAAAAAAAGAAATAAGTTTCTGTGAAAAGAAAAAAAAATGTTGAGAAAATTGAGAAGGAAAAAGTTGAATAAAAATAAAAGAGTATGACGTGTTGATGTGAAAAAGAGGAAAAAATGGTGAATATGTTGTGGCAAGGCAAGTGGAAGTGAAACAAGAGGAAGCGGGAGAAGCGTGTGGAAAAATAAATTGGTTTGTGTTGTGATCGATCAATCAAGAAACCGATTATTCCAGCAATTTATCTCTTGTTAGGACCAATGGAATCCGGATATCTCCACACTGGTATGATATTGTCCACTTTGGGTTTTAACCCTCATGGTTTTGCTTTTGGAACCACCCAAAAGGCCTCATACCAATGGAGATATCATTCCATCTTTATTAACCCATGATCTTTCTCTAGATCTTCTAATGTGGGACTTTGATTGCATCCCAACAATCCTCCCCTCAAAAGAAGTTCCACTATTATTCTCATGGTCCGAGCCTCCCCTCAAGCTTTATTCGTCCTCCAATCGAGGTTACTCCACTTCACTGCGTTGGAGCGCACGCCTTACATGAATACTGGGAGCATAAACCACCACGAGAGTTTAATCAAGGATTTTTACCAGGAGCCCTCCCCTCCTTCGTTTAGGTATCGAGGATTCTATCCACACGGCTCGATCTAGACCATGGCTCTGATACCACTTGTTAGGACCAATGGAATCCGGATATCTCCACACTGATATGATATTTTCCACTTTGGGTTTTAACCCTCATGGTTTTGCTTTTGGAACCACCCAAAAAGCCTCATACCAATGGAGATATCATTCCATCTTTATTAACCCATGATCTTTCTCTAGATCTTCCAATGTGGGACTTTGATTACATCCCAACAGTTTGTTTCTCTCACTTTTGATTCCCTATCTTCATTTGTAGCCATTGGCTATAATCTAACGTTATAAGCTTAAAAACTATTAACCAAGTCATATGTACCCAATATACTAGTGGAGAAGAGTTGCCAAAATTAAGCCTATGGACACTTGAAAAATACCGTCGATAAACAGGGAATTTGATTGTATACATGTATACATCTCATGGTATTAGATTTTGTTTGGTTAAATATGTCCTTTTAATAGCCATCTTGTTTAGCCAAATGATACCCTATAAGTCTTGTTGATTTGTGAAGGTAAATTTGTATCTCAATGACTTTGTTAATTACATTTATGTCAAGGAGTCTAGAATTTTATGAGATAAAAAATTATGAACTTATTTTGGCATATGGAGTGGGTAAACGAGAATAGCAAAACACACACGCACGTGAACTGTGAGTAATATAGCATGTGTTTGATTCAATATGATGGGACTGTAATCTCTGAGGCTAGTGGCTATCCTTTTATTCCACAACTCTTGTTCGTTCAGTAACATTCTTTAGGAAGCGTTAAGTTTAGTCTAGCTAATGTTTTTTTTATTATTTTATTTTGCTCGGGACTAGCAAAAGTTCAAGTTTGGGGGGATTTGATAAGTGCATTTTGTGCACTTAAATTATCCTTATAATTCAGATAGATTGTTAGTTTTCTTGGGCAGTATTATGCGTCTTTTGTTATTTTTGATGTACTTGCAGGAATATAGGTGAAGCTACTACATGGGCGTAAAAAGGAGCGAAAATGGCGCTTAGAAGAAAATGGTGAAAATGGCCCTTATCTGAAGACAGCAAGACCCGCGCACATGCGCGAGTCATAGGCGCGCATATGCGTGCAAGATTTCGGAAGACAAAGCAAAATAGAAAGGTCCGCGCATATGTGCCGGTCTAGGTCGCGCATATGCGCGCAAGAAAGGAAAGCAGATGCATAATCCAGAGAGTCTCGCGCATATGCGCGGAGCTTGGGCGCGCATATGCGCGAGAGAAGAAGCTCATACACAGAAGGTCTCGCGCATATGCGCGAGTTTAGGGCGCGCATATATGCGCGACGCGAATGCCAAATTCTGTAGGTTTCTTCGTGGGCTTTATAAGGGAGGAATGAAGAAAAATTAGAGAGACGACCGACATACGAGAAAAAGGAACAAAAGTCAGAGCGCACGGAAGACGGAACGCAAAGAACTGAGACAAAAGACTCTTAATCCGGACACGGAGACGGACTTTCATCTCTCTTCAACACGTTTCTAATTCGGTTCTTTACTTTTACGTTTTTAATGATTAAAAACAGGTTTTGTATTAATTTAGATTCGAGTATGAACTAATTTTATTTTCTAGAGATTGACGTAGTCTTGGTTGAACTTATGTTATTGACGTTTCGAATTTTCATTGAATTAATTCATAGTGTTTATTTGTGATTTCTTGTCGTTAAAGCCTTTGAATTACTAGCTATAATTCGATTGATCAAATAATTAAGATCTAACACTCGAGAGAGGGGATTTAAATTAGGACATGAGAAATCACATCGTCACATGTTTATAACGTGCAAAAGACGTATAACTCTGACGAATCCATAAGAGAACCTTGTTTGCATTTGTTACGTGTTGCGTGATTTTGAATAGACATATTAAAATCGGTAATAGATAATACAGTTCTATTTATCACTTTAAAAAGGGAATATGAAAATTGCGAGTTCTTGGTTAGTAAACATGATGCAATTTAATAACATGTTACTCAATTTTAATTTAGCATAGGGAAGACCAGACGAAATCATATCTCTAGATTGACCTACTCATTGAATTTCAACTGCATGCTAGAAATTAATAGGATTCGTTATTTGATTTGAATTGATTATCAACTATACCTTTGATGTCTCTAAATAAAGTTGAACTATGTCAATTAAGGTACTTAATATACAGTCTTAAATAATTACTCTTCCTGGGATCGATATCTGTACTAAAACTTGACATCGTACACTTGCGATAGTGAAAATACGCAACACTGGTGGAGAGAATTTTTGATTTGTTAGGAGAGTGGGGAAAAAATCCAACACTGAAAAAAATTACGTCCCGGCGTATAAAATCACCTCAAAACCCCTTATTTTTCAAAAATAATAAATAACATCACCCATATTTTAAATAATTAAAAACAATTATTTAATAAAAACATTTTCTATTTTTCAGCCTTCGGTCTCCATTCCTCGATCGCAACTCGAATATCTTTTAAAAATACATTTTAATGCAACCATGTAGAAAAATATATTTTAAACATTTAAATATGCACAACATAATTAATTAATACAATTACTTAAAATACTAGAGAATTTAATAATTGCATGCATGTGGTTAGCGTGATCTTTAAAATTTTCGGGGCGTTACACAAAGCTTCCCACAGACAACGCTAAGTGATACTCATGAAAAATTTAGGGTCCGATTCCAGCAAGTGTCACTAGTCCAGATTCATGTTTCGAAGTTGACATATGTCAAAATCACGAATAAGACCGTTAGAACGGGGCCGGGAGGGTGTCCCGGCATAGCCTCTCCGACGCTCAAGTCAAAGACTGATGATATAAGTGGAGAGCAACTAATAGTGCTGCTGAAAAATAATATAGGGAATGAATGAATCGTACGCTCCAACCTGACATTTATAGGAGAATATCTGGGCATTGCTGGGCCCTCCTACCTGGGTTAGGGATGGGCCGGGAGTTTGGGCCTGATTTGGATGGGCCCATCCATGGGGTATCACCAGCCTCTCTTGCCTACCATCTCTACGTCTCAACTCAAAGCTTACCACAAACGACGCCAAGTGATACTCACGGAAAATTTAGGGTCCGATTCCAGCAAGTGTCACTAGTCCAGACGCAGGTTTTAAAATTGCCCTGAGCCTGAAATCATGAATAAGACCGTTAAAAGGGGGCCGGGAGGTTGTCCCGGCGTAGCCCCTCCGACGCTCAAGTTAAAGACTGAGAATATAAGGGGAGAGCAGCTAAGGGTGCTGCTGAAAAATAATATAGTGAATAAATAAATCGTACGCTCAAACCTGGTATTTATAGGAGAATACCTGAGCCTTTCATGGGCCCTCCACCTGGGTTAGGGATGGGCCGGGAGTTTGGGCCCGATTTGGATGGGCCTATCCATGGGGTATCACCAGCCTCTCCTGCCTACCATCTCCACGTCTCAACTCAAAGCTTCCCACAGACGACGCCAAGTGATAATCACGGAAAATTTAGGGTCCGATTCTAGCAAGTGTCACTAGCTCAAACGCAGGTTTCGAAATTGTCCCGAGCATGAAATCACAAATAAGACCGTTAGAAGGGGCCAGGAGGGTGTGCCGGTGTAGTCTCTCCGACGGTCAAGTCAGAGACTGAGGATATAAGACGGAAGCAATTCTCGTTAAAAAGGGTTTCGATCAAGGCACCGGCCTTCTCGTGCCATATCAACATTAAAATCGAAATTTGTTTTAATACCATGATTGATATACTAAGACATCCAACCCTTCCCAGCTGCAAGTGCTGTCGGCTGGAGTTCACCATACTTTTCTCAATATCGGCGGCACGTGCATTACGACTCCTTAGACCCTAAATCGCTTTTGTCTAAAACCCTAACTATCATTTATAAATTTGTTCTTCACTATAATTTGCGTGATGAATTTCGCCGAGAAGAATTTCGAGCTGAAAGAAATTCAGAAACTCGAAGGCCACACCGATAGGGTTTGGAGCCTTGCCTGGAAACCGGCCACTGGAGTTGATGGCGTCCCTGCAGTATTATCTTCGTGTAGTGGAGACAAAACAGTCCGCATTTGGGAACAGAGCCCCGCCACTGGCTATTTTCAGTGCAAGGTCTTTAGTTTTCTGAATTTTAGTTGAATTTATAAGGTTTTTAGTTGCCCTATGTGTTAGAGAAAAAGGACTTGATAGTACTTCGTCTCTGGCTTAACGCGAATTTCGCGCATCACAAGTGCTAAATTTTCGAAATTTCATTACGCTGTTTTATAACATGGACAAAAATATGAAAGAAATCTTTACCGGATTTTGGTGTTTGTTTATTTTATTTTGGTGTTAACGCTGATCTGGTGCAGGCTGTATTGGAGGAGACCCACACCAGGACTGTAAGATCATGTTCATGGTCACCGTCTGGTAAATTATTTGCCACGGCTAGCTTTGATGCCACCACAGCCATATGGGAGGATGTTGGAGGTGATTTCGAATGTGTGTCCACTTTAGAGGTATTTGTATCTGATGTGATCAAGTAAGAATCTTTTTGGTGGCGGAATTCTGTTGAGTGATTCGAAGTAGTGACAATAATTATGTTTGGTCATTAATATGTTATATATTTCTGAGATTGATGTATAAAAATGGTAAATTGATGTCCAGGGTCATGAAAACGAAGTTAAAAGTGTCTCTTGGAATGCATCTGGCTCATTGCTTGCGACTTGTGGGCGAGACAAATCAGTCTGGATATGGGAAATATTACCACATAATGAGTTCGAATGTGTTTCTGTGCTGCAAGGACATACACAGGATGTTAAAATGGTCCAATGGCATCCGACAATGGATATTCTGTTTTCATGTAGCTATGATAATAGCATTAAGGTACCGTGAATGTGAAATTAGAATTCTGTTTATGTTTAGGATATTTAAGCATCTGTTAATCCTTGTAAAGCCGCCTGGTTGTTTGTGGCTGTTGGTTAGTATTCTTTATATTTAATTTAATCTAAAAAATGTATCAGACTCATTAAGCTGTTGTAGGTCTGGGTAGAGGATGGGGACAGTGATGATTGGCATTGTGCGCAAACTTTGAGTGAATTAAACAGGTAGTTTTTAACTCTCTATTAAGTCAACAGCCTTGAAATAATGGCACTATGTGATCCATTATCTTTCTTGTTTGATACATTTCGACTTTTTCATTTTGCTATATCACCAGGCCCGTTGTATGAAGTATAAATAATTCCTAGTTTTAAATGCTCTTGATGAATGCGATAATAATTTATTTAAATGGGCGAGTCGTGTTCATAAGACTCAACAATTGTAGCAGATAAAAGTTTCAGCGAAGATGTCAGGTGTTAGTTTGTTCACTGATCATTCTACAGAGCTTGCCAAAAATCGAAGTGTTATACCAAGTATTTTGATTATCACTGACCTAATTCAAGTAACCATATTGTCAATATGTCTAAGTAAAGAGTTCAAATCTGCTTCTTTTCTCTTTCCTTCTTTGTGGTTTTCTAATGATACGTGCTTTGTTCTGTGCTGTAAGCTTTTAGTTGTTTAATGTGCAATCTATACTTTTCGCATTGGATGTATAAATGGAGATTATTTAAAATTCTCGTGAAATGTAACTCCTTTGTTTTCTGTCTTTTTAGTGGCCACACTTCTACAGTCTGGGCGTTATCTTTTAATGCTATTGGGGACAAAATGGTTTCCTGTAGGTATGCCCAAACTTTCTTTTAATGCTTGCATATTTAATGACTAACATTTAGTTAACCACATGTAAGTCCAGTCTTATAAGTAGTGCCATAAAGAATTTTATGTTTCAATGACAGGAAAATAGAATAATTGTGATGTTAGGTATAATGCAGTAATTTTTTCTTTTTCAGTGATGATCTTACCATTAAAATATGGGCTACTGACATCATACAACTGCAGTCTGGAAATGGAAATGGCCCTTGGTGAGCAATGCATTAAAATTTGTGTTTGATCCTTCTTTTTTGCTAGATTTTCTTTAAGTTTAGTTTCAGGATTGTTCTTTTTGTTTCTTGATTTGGATGACAAAGAAGGTTTGTTGTCATATCTTAAAAATGATATTTCCTTTTTAAAGCTTGAATCAAATAGCCTCATGTTTCATTTAATTTACTCTTGCCTACAAATTCCCAATCAAGAAAATGTTAACGAAGACAAATATGAAATTAATGGATATTGATAATACAACCATTAACATGGTGAATTCAGTGTTGGTTATTAAGTCAATTATATATATTTTTTCTTTTTATGAAATGTGAGAATGTTGATCGATTCTTATGGGGGGCAACACATGCCATTGTTTTACACTTCTGCTTCACAATATTCATCAAGCACCGCAGTTCCACTCTCCTATATACTTGATCATTTATTGATTATTTTTTATAAGATTTTGTTATAAGATTACAACATTATTTATTATTTAACCATTAAAGGCTCAGGGTTTTTGAAATATTCTTTATGAATTATGTTTAATCAAGTTGCTGAAATCCAAATCATAATATATAGTTGGATGATAATTTTACGTTTTTCTCTTTGCCAGGACACATATTTCCACTCTCTCAGGTTATCACGACCGAACAATTTTTTCTGTCCATTGGTCAAGGTAGCAGATACCTCTCTATTTCTAATCTCATTCTCTTAGTTTTAAAAAATTGTATAATGTTTGCATTTCTGTTTGTCATATTTTTTATTTCCTTTTTGAGCTGCGAATATGACAGGGAGGGAGTAATTTGCACCGGATCTGCTGATGATGCTATCCGTTTATTTGTTGGAAGTGAAGGCGGCCAGGTATTAACGAAAAGTTATACTTGTTCACTGGATTGGTTTTCTACTTATTCATTTTTTGGCATACTCATTTTCATGATGAGATTGCACAAGACCTTTCATCATCTTCTGCTCACATTCTGATTGCGTAAGACCTTCCATCATCCTGCACTCCAAGACATCATATCTCCTCGGTGTAAATTCCAATTATTTTCCTGTACCTCTGGGCTCTGGTCCTTCTGAGAACTGTATAAGATGTTGCCTGTTATTTGCCTACCTAATTCTTTGCGAAAGCTTCCGCTGATTTTAGCCCCTTTTGTGGCCACTCCTTTAGCATGCAGGAGATGACTAGTTTTCTAGTTGATCAAAGAAAAACTGAATCGGATTGAGTGCTAATGGAATAGGTAAGGCTAGATGATATCACTAGTTGCATGAATGAGTTTTCAAATTTACAGCAAAACCAATATTGTTGAAAATTAACTCAAGGAAAAGTTGGATTGCCTTGAATGGCATTGACATAATTGTCTCTGTTAAGCCCATATGTGTAATCATGTGAGCTTTGATTTACTACTTTACCATGCTCTGCTTTCATGTCATACCTGGATGGCACTTGCATTGAATATATTCTTATTAAATATACCTGAAGGGTGTGCTCTAATAACTACTGACGAACATGTCTAACTTGTATGATTTCAGTGAGCAACCTCTTGAGACTCTGGTCTATGCACTTTACTTCTTAATATTATTTATTCAAGTTCATCTTTAGTTTGGAGCCAGGGCCTTTAGTGTGTATTTCTGAGTAAAGAAGTATTTTATGAATGAGCAATTCGATTATTTACAGGTTTTGAATTCATTGCTCTGCTTTAGGTAAAGCATTCGATATTTATGTAAAGCATTAGCTGTTATGCTGTTCCTCGGTTTTCTTAAGTAATGTATATACTTCGTGTTCTTTTACAGTAGCAACACTTCTCTCATCCTCCCCCCTCCCACTTAACAAAAAGGAAGGTAATTCACGAACTAAAAGTATTGTTATAAAGCACATCCCAAAGCTATGGGTCCCATGTTTTTGTACTGGTATTGCTTGTTATGACTGGACGATAGAATTGGTAGTTTCAATCGGACACTCTGATTTGTTTACCTATAGATGTTACGTTCCTTTAACACATTCCTTTTGTTTTTGCGTGGTACTACAGGATGGTGGATCTACATACAAACTGCTATTGAAGAAAGAGAAAGCTCATGACATGGATGTAAACGCTGTGCAGTGGAGTTCCTTGGTAAATTTTAAAAGTGGATTGGGTATTTGTCTATACATGAGTATTCAACCAGTCACTCTTATTTAGGCATTAGTGCCATAAATATTAGTTTCCCGAATTGAAATCCCTATAGTTGGTTATTAGTAATGTGATTTTTACCTTTGGCATATACTTGTCGGTAGTTCCAAACTATTTGAAGAGCATGAGTTTAGAAATTGTTAAAACTGAAAATCCTGTTCGTGTACCAGGGCCTATAGTAGACCTCTTTTGAACTACCGGACATGTATTATAGTTTTCTGTGATCTCCATCATCTAAATTTTGGTGTTTGCTTACCCCAATCTCTTTTTATGTAGATAATTAACTCCGATATTTTCTTTATCTCGTAACGAAACAGGGAAACAAGTGTCTGGCCTCTGCAAGTGATGATGGCACTGTCAAAATATGGGACTTAACAACTACAACTACTTCGCCTGGTCAGAAAGTAACAACTACTTCACCTGGTCAGAAAAAACTGCTTCCATAGTCCTATACATGTTTCAATCAGCAAATGCATTTGCAAATCTTTTGCATAATTTATGTGTGCATGAGGTTTTTGTAAGTTAATACCTCAGGATATGAACAGCAAAATCGGTGTAAATTTTTTTCACTAAAATATTTTAGAATTCTGGACATAATCATGTGATGTCACCCTGACCTAATTTTCTTTCCTGCGAGATGCTACCGTCAACTGAAGAATCCCAAATCCTACTCTGTTTCAGGGATTGATTAGTTAACTTCCTAGACTTGATCTTCTTTGATTTCCCCTTCCCTATCGTTGCTTCTTTTTTTTTTTTTTTTTTTCTATTTTTTATACATAATTAGGTATAATCATCCAATGCAATTACACTCTATATAATATTATATACGGTGCGAATAAATATATAAATGCTGCAACTATCAAAATAGTTATTAAAAATTCATCATCATATTAATATTAAAGATTCATACAGTACAATTTATATCATCATATTAATATTAAAGATTCATACAGTACAATTTATTAGAAATACACGAGCTAACTTAGTCGCTGGCGGTGGCCGTGGTTGGTGGTTCGAGGCAGGGGTTGTGACTGGCTAGGCTGGTACCGAGTGAGACGAAGGCGGTGTGGTCGGCGGTCGCCATTTAGAACATTGGGTGCCATTTATTAAGACCAAAGATATGATGTATTCGTAAGAATTATCCTAAAAATACAGATACTACGGTAAAGGGCAAGTATTTTCACAGCAGGATATACCATTCTAGAAGAAACACAAAACCTTTAGCCTATCATCATCAACCCGTTCTTCATTGCAGTTGAATTGACTCTTCCTCTTTCTCTCACCAAGGCCGCTCTTGCGGAAACAACAGCGTTGTTCGCCAGCTTGGAGTCAAATGCCTTGCAATCAATCCAATCTTTGAGGAAACCCTCCTGTCCCCATATCTCCGGTACCTGAACCCGACCCACCACCTCCACTCCGTCTCTCTTCAATCTCTCCCACGCTGATCCTTCATCTAACTTCGTGTCCTTTGGTTCTGTCTTCGGATTATGCGGAAGCATGGTAGGGAATATGAATCGATAATGGAAGCAGATTTGTTGTCACTCCAATTGTTTTTATCTACTCCATTTCTAGAATGCTTCTCCTATTTATAGGCGTCGTTTTCTCGGAAAGCGTTTCGGTTTACAAGGTAAGTGACAACCCGGGGTGTATTTTGCTGTGTGATTCAGATTCTTGTTCCTGTGTTTTCGTTGTCATATGTATAAGTAGATCCGTATCCAGTGGTTTAGATCAAACTATACTGGGCCAAACACTATATTAAATACCATCAGATGTCCAGGTCCCATATATTTTTCTACGTAGGACACATATTTGTTTTAATGCATCCAACGATATTTGGTAGAATGTTTCTCACTACAATCAGGGGAAGCCACTTGAGTAAATGAAAGCAGTTATTTTTTGGGAAAGGGATTGAGATTTTTGGTGAATGTATTGTGAAGTCGATATTGGTGTGGGGAACTTTGGTTCGTTTTCTTGGGATGAAATCGAGATGTTGATTTTGTTGAAATTTGATGTTGAGCCTGGAGAAGATATTTTGTTGAGGTAGACTAACTTTGGTGTCTTCCATTCAAAAAATTTAATCTTTCCATTTTCAAGTTGATACGATCCATTCGTTCGTGGAATTTGCTCAATCAATGAGATTTTTGAAACATCTCTGACAACCAACAAACAGCCTCGATCGATGAGATTTCTGGAACACATGATAGACAACAAATAGTAAATTTTGAATATGAATATTCAGTTCTTTATAAGTTGTCCGATTGATCTCCATCAAATTATACTTATTAAATTCAACTCCTTAAGTTTGACTCTCAGCGAGAACACATGATCCAATACTTGTGTGACTTTCAATGATTCAGAGATACAGCTAGCCCTGAGTTTACAACTACATGTGATTAAAAATAGCATTTGTTCTTATTCAGGCTTACTCTAATTATCCCCATTGTTTTTTCGACCCCTCGATCAATAAACTTAGAAATCAAGTTAGATTGCACTCAACGGATCAGGATAAGAGCTTTTAGTAACATCGTCTCATGATCTCCTAGATATCACTGATAGTGCCCGCAAGAACCTTAAGTTATGGTTAGTGTACAGTATGGTTCCTTCAACTTATATATCACGATCGAATCTGCAATCATTGGTATATCGAGAGTTGAAAATGAATCTGATAATGATGTGACATATCTTTCAGTAATAATAGTAACATGGTATGTGCAACTGAGTAACATCTTTCCAAAAAGCACATGTCTTACCCTGGCCAGAGATTCTTTGCATTATTAACTCTCAATGGAGTCGGTAAATGGATCAAAATACATGTTAGTACGTAGAACCTCCATATTGTCCCAAGTCAAAGGACCAATGATATATAGCCATAACTGCAGACTATTTCACTCGATAAATGATAACCACTTGGATAGTCCGATGGGAGGGTTGTTCAGTCCATCATCAAATGATTACCCATATGTAAGATTGGATATCTTCATGCCCTTATCAATTAAACATGGCGTTTACATCACATATACTAGTTTCAAGTTCAAGTGATGTTTATCCTTATTTTTAGGCGGCTGAATCAATTAGGAATCTGTTTAGAATAAACGTTACGCTTCCTAATGAGTTTTATGATCTTACGTTGCGAGACAAACCTCATGGTATCTATTGTATATTCAAATACTTTAGTTAACTGCAACATCCCTATATCATTCGCAATGAGTAGTGTTTCATCAACATAAAGTATTAGGAATATTAATGTACTCCCAGTGACCTTCTTGTATCACAATATTCCTCGGAGTTTTTAACAAAGTCAAACTCTTTGATATTGTTGTCAAATATGTGGTTCCAGCTCCTTGATGTCTGTTTGAGTACATAGATGGATATCTGAAGTTTGCATACTTTATGCTCACTTCCTACTATTGTGAATACTTCAAGTTGATACATATAAATCTCTTCCTTAATGTTTTTTTTTAATGAAAATGACTTCATTAAAATATGGTAAAAATTTAAAGTACAAGTACACCGGGCATACCCGGGAAAATTAATCCCCAACCACCCGAATCACAAATCAATCCATAGTATCAAACATGTCAGTAGAGCTAGGAATACAACGAA
Organism: Primulina tabacum; assembly: GCF_025594145.1. Lineage (NCBI taxonomy): Eukaryota > Viridiplantae > Streptophyta > Magnoliopsida > Lamiales > Gesneriaceae > Primulina > Primulina tabacum. Next base: position 31,034,142 of record NC_134559.1, read on the forward strand.
AAACAATAATCTTAATCTGACGCACCAAGTCTTCAATCCTATGATCTTCTTCATCGAACATGGTCCTATTCCGAGCATTCCAAACGGTGTAAATAGTTGTTGCAAGAGGCGATAATCGCATCCTAGCTAGAACCGATTTCCCACCATAAGTTGTTCTGAAGGCTCTCAAAATTGTCGTTGGAGATTCCATTCTTTTAGACATGCCTAGCCACGCTCGAATATCCTTCCAAATTGCCGAGGAGAAAGAGCATTTGAAGAACAAGTGCTGTACTAATTCAGGCTCGCTTTTACATAATACACACGATTTCTCAACAACAAATGGAAGCCTATCTCTTGTCAGGAGCTTCGCATGAGCCAGAAGCCAAAACGTAAATCTGTGTTTGGGTAGGATGAACGATCGGCTGATCAGTGGTTTCCAAGGCCATTTCCCAGTCGAGTTGTTGAAGAAGTCATATGCACTACGAAACTCGTGATTACGAGCAAACCAAGAATTCAGCAAAGTAGAAGCAGCAGCCACCGAACCTGATCTACGAAGGAGCTCATCCCGTAATGAAATGATTTGCTTAATTAAAGGCGATTCATCCTTGTGCCATCCCCAATGCCAAACGTCTCCAAAGTGGCTATAAATATGATTAACCCATTTGATCCACAAGCTCTCCTTTCTCAATTGTATCTTCCAAAGTGTTTTAGCAATTAAAGCTTTGTTCCAAGCCATCAAATTCTTTAGTCCAAGTCCCCCATCCTCCAGTGGCTTACACAGATTTTCCCACGCAATAGGAGGATGTTTGGAATGCCAAACAAATTTTCGGCATAGAGAATAAATGGACGAAATTACACAATTGGGGATTGACAAAATAGATAACCAATAGCATTCAATACCTTGGACCACCGATCTGATTAACTCAATCTTACCTGCATATGAGAGGGAGTGCCTAGGCCATGAATTGATCTTAGCTGCAATGGCATCCACAAGTTTGCAATAATCTGATGATCTCAATTTCCTTGCAGCAAGAGGGATGCCGAGATAGCGAAACGGTAGTGTACCAGGCGAGAAACCAGTGATGCTAATAATATCTTGTTTGGTTCTTTCATCCATCCCCGACAAGTATATATTCGACTTGAGTAAATTGACTCTCAATCCAGCCATGTCCCCAAACTCATTCAAGCAATTCATAACCAGCCCAACACTCACAGCATCACCCCGAGACAGTAGTAGTAGGTCATCAGCATAAGCCAAATGCGTAATATGAAAGTTAAGGCACTTAGGATGAAAACCATACCTCTCTAGACATACGTTTTAACGATCGAGAGAGAACTTCAATACAGAGAGTAAAAAGGTAAGGAGATAGAGGATCCCCTTGTCTTAATCCTCTCTGTCCCTTAAAATGACCATAGAAATGTCCATTGAGTGCTATGGAGTAGGAAGTGGTTGAGACATTCCATAATCCATTTAACGAACTTGGGAGGAAAGTTGTAAAGGATCAGAATCTCCTCCAGAAAAGTCCAGTCCACAGTGTCATATGCTCTCTGAATATCTACCTTCAAAATGCACCGGGGAGAGCCTCTTTTACAAGCATACTTCCTCAAGAGTTCTTGAGCTAGATGGATGTTATCCACAATGGATCAGTCCTTAATAAACGCAGCTTGAGCATTATCGATCAATTCTCCCACAACAGATGAAAGTCTATTCGATAGTATCTTCGAGATGATTTTGTAAAACACAGTGCAACAAGAGATGTGACGGAAATCAGTAACTGTCGAAGCATCTACCGTCTTAGGAATGAGAGCAATGTCCGCATGATTGCACTGTTTTAATAACCGACCAGTTGAGAAGAATTCACTCACAGCTGCCGTAACATGATGTTGGATAATATCCCAAGATTTTTTGAAGAAGAAAGAACCGAACCCATCAGCTCCGGGGGCTTTATCATCATCAATATCAAAGAGTGAGTTCTTAATTTCATCATAAGTAACATCGGCAGTCAATGAATCCCATTTATCAAAAGGCAAACATGATCCATCAACGATGGTCTCCCTACCAACACTCTGCCGAACAACCTTGCTCCCTAACAAGCTTGAATAATATTCAACAAACAGGTTCGCAATTTTCCTAGGATCGCACTCAACATCACCTGCAGAATTCTTAATGGCAAGAATAGCATTTTTCTTGTTAGTTCTCTTAATTAAATCATGGAAAAATTTTGTGCACCTGTCACCTTGTTGAAGGTAAGTGAGCTTAGCTTTTTGTGCAATGAATGATCTCTGCGCTTCCATCAACAATTCAGTCTTTCTCTTACAATCTTTGTACTCAATCGGTATAGAACCCGAAGAAAGCATCTCTTCTTTCATACATTGAAGTTTCTTTTTCTCTGCACTAGCTCGAGCTGAGATATGGCTGAAATGATACTTGTTAAGTGCTGTTAGAGGCTTCTTCATCTTTTTAAACAATTCTTTGAGTCTATATTGCGCAGTGCCATAACCCGAGAAATTCCAATTGTTCCTGACAATGTCAAGGAACCGATCACTAAGAGCCCACATATTGAAAAATTTGAACGGCTTATGCTGCTGCTGCCTGAATTGAAGGAAAGAAACAATACTGATAGTATGATCCGAGATGCAACCTGAGGCCACAAATTCAGCTAAACCTTGTAAATTCGAAGATAGCCATCGATGATTAACAAGAACACGATCCAGTTTGCTACATACTTTCGGACTATACCTGGTAAAGAGACAGCCGATGTAATTAAGATCTAATAAGTCCAGAGAAGCAACACACTCGACAAAATCTTTAATGTCATAATCCCTAACAGCCAAACCACCCTTCTTTTCATTCGGTGATAAAACGGTATTGAAATCACCTAAAACTAGCCAAGGAAGCGAGCAAGAATCACCAAAATTTCTCAAATTATCCCACAATGGACGTCTTTGCACTATTTTATTCAACCCATACACAAACGAGACAAAATCTGATATTAGTTGCCACACAATCAATGTTGACATGTATAGATTGTTCACACATACCAACAATATCCACATTAACCTTATTTGGGTTCCACAACACAAAAATTCTTCCGTTATCATTCAAAAGGAAATTATGAACCACTTTCATACCTGAAAATCGAATACGCATCATATTTTGAAGCGCTTTATCATCAAACTTAGATTCAAGAATTCCTACCACATCAATCTTACGGGAGTGTATCAAGGATTGTACACTCTTTTGTTTTGGAGGCTTATGAAGGCCTCTAATGTTCCAACAAGCAACTAACATTGAGATTTGGAGGCAATTCCGGGTTGCCGCCCCTTCTCCATATTCCCAAAATATCTGTTGTTGTCATTCTTATTGGTCAAGTTCACAAATTCAGTATCACAAGATCTTCCATCTTCCATGTCTGCGAAGAATTCGGCCATTTCTCTATTCTCACCCTGATGTTTCATATCCACACTCTTCCCTTTCTTCTTTTTCTTATTGTTTTTCTTATTAACAACTGTCTGATAGCCTTCTGAATCCCCTGCATGTTCATTGCTCGGGCCTGCTGCATTAGATTCAATATTATCCATAGTTCTCTTACCTTTATCCCGTGGCTGTGTTTCAAGTAATTGCTCGGTTCTTGTATCCAAAGGAACAGTATCAGGAAGGTTCATTTTATTCGAAGAACTTTCCAGTACAGGCATTTCAGCGCTCTGCTCTACAATAGGAGTGGTGGAGGATTTACCACGAGCTGGTGCATGAGAGTTTCTTTGTCCAAATCTCGATCTACCTCTAGAACTTCTTCTATTCCAAGTCACACTACGCGATCTAGCTCTGGTATTAGGATTATTAGGAATTACCTCCTCGGCAGTTCCATCAAAATTAATTGTAGCAGTACAGTCCTTAACCACATGCCCTGACTTATTGCAATTAACGCAGAATTTAATGTCCTGTTAATAAAGAAACTTCACCTCTACCTTCCCAATAGGCAGTACAACACTAATATCAGTCATTTTCTGTTTTGTGGTCTCAACTTCAACAAGCACTCTCGCATATTTAACACGTTTGCGATCATGGGTAAGCATATCCATGTGGATTGGATTTCCCACCCTCGATGCAAGCTTGCTCAGAATATTAAAGTTCCAACAATCCGGAGGCAGCCCATGGATTTTGTCGAGGCCCGAAACCCCTTTCTTGAAAATTTGCGGAAAAATTAAAAATTTTCTTTTAAAAATAAATGGAGTGCCTCATTCATAAAATCAACTGATAACTCAAGTTCAATGTTTAAAATATAGCAGCGGAAGAAAATAAAGTTTGCCGAAAATAACAATTTAAAAAAATATTCAACAGCTGATAAAATGTCAGAGCATAAAAAAAAAGTGGCAAGTGCTGAAACTGAGGTCCTCGGGTGCCACTACTGTCGACCCAAGCTGGCTCACTGGTCCCCGCCCTCGGCCCTGGCCTCAACAGTACCTACAACAATCAAGTCTAGTGAGCCTAAAGACTCAGCATGCAAATATTGTAGGTAACGAGTAAATACTGAAGTAAAATGTGCATGGGATAAAATATCATGTCATGAGGCATACTGAAAATAACTTGTACTGAGCAATTATAATACGTGCATAACTGAACTGAAATCATAGTAAAAATGTTTGCTCCTTGGAGCCCTGTACTGAAATAACTGGTAAAAATTTTCTGTTGAGATTATGGTCTACGCCTGTGGCCCCTGCACTGAACTGAACTGATCGGTAACTGGCTACCGGGGAGTATAAAACTGAACTGAGCTGGCCGGTCACTGGCGACCGGGTGGTACCAAACTGAACTGATCGGTCACTGGCGACCGTATAAAATAATGCTCACATAATAGTGAATTGACCACAAGCCATATCGCATAAATCTCAAAAATAAGTATTTTCTATTTTTCATGCACGTAATATAATTAACTGGCATAATGAAAAATCCTGTAATTTTACCAACTGGATTGGATTGGATCGTCCCCAGGCTCGCTGCAACCTAACTGTCATGAAAAATATGCAATAGCTTAAACTTGACCAACCATGCAATTTACGTTTGAAAATGCGACAATTACGTCTACCGACTTCGTATTTAATCATGACTCCGAACCAACCCGAACCAACACTGAACCGACGTATAGTCATGATTAAAATACGCTTAAAATTATGAACTAATGCTCCTAAAATGATGAGGGTCGAAATCTAGGTGAAATGGAGGCCAAAACAAGAAACGCTCTTTCGAGAGTCAATTTGGCACATCGCACCGTAAATTCTCGTACGACCTCAAAAATGATCCGAATCACGAACGGTCAAAAACACGACCTTCCTAACTCGATGAGGCACTGTCCAGTCCAAGGCCACAGGCTAAAAGTCAACAAAGAACTCAAACGAGCCTCCGAACCGACACAACAACTTGCTGTAAATTTCCAGCAGCTGCAACCTTGCTTGCATCGCGTCGTTTGCGAGACTTTTGGCCATTGGGGCTTGAACCACCGACCAAAGCCTCTCCACAACGTCCCAAGGAATGATTTGAACCATGGCTAAGGGCCCTAGGCCAGCCACAATTCGCCTCATTCCAGCAACCACCCGAAAGTTCTTACCGAGGGCCCTCATGCGTGCGTGTGTAGTGTTTTGTTTTGATTGCTGTCTCGTGTCGTTCGAGTGGCCATTTGAGTGACCATGGCACGATCTAGACATCTAGGGGCATGGCATGAACCGTGGTTAAGGGCCATAGGCCAACCAAGATCCACACCAAACCAACCAACTCGAAGTACATGTGCTGTCAAAACCGAAGGGGCCGAGAGGGGAGGGGGCTGTTCTTGATGTTTTATGTAAAAACCGATGAGCCATGGACCAAGCCACCAAAAGGGCGACTTAGTCACGTCTTAGACATGCTAGGGGAGTTATCCAACCAGGGCTATAGGCCCCTAGGGCAGCCATGATCAGATCCTTACCCTTGGACAACAAAACTGAATTTTCGAACACAACTCTGCACCTATGGGGAGCTTGCTGTGATTTCGGTTTTTCCAGCAAGCATGGGGACTGAATGAATGGACCAACATGGTCCTAATGCATCCTATTACATGTCTAGGAGCCGCCTTGGGAGCCTGGAGTCGAGCCATCCACCTGAAACGTCAAAACAAGAGAACCCGTGAAGCTTGCCAAGGAAAGTCAAAAAAATCTGCACCATGGTTTCGAAAATATTTGGACATGCATCTCGATTTTTTTCTTGATAAAACATGATCACATACTGAAAAATAATTGCTAATATGACTTGATTGAGGTTTGAAAGAATCTAGACATGCCTGGTTTCGTTTCGAAAGAAAACGAACGAAACGACGACGACGCGGCACGGAGGAGTGGAACGCTTCTTTCCTTTTCTTACTTGCTCTCGACTTTTCTCTCTTGTTCTAGGCTATGAAGGTCACGATTTTACCTCTGAATACACTCTGAATTTCGGTGGTATGGAGGGGAAATAAGTGGTTAAAAGAGTGGAGGAGAATGGTGCAAAATATAAGGCCAAATCAAGACCAAGTCTCCCTCAAATTTGAATTTGAATTGTGGTTTGCTATCAAATCTTTGTTCGATGCTTCTAGAATAGGGTGGCCGAATATACATAATAAAAATGAATGGGGAGTGTTGTTTATTTACTAAATTAATAACTCTTAAAAGCCTCACTAATCCCTTAAATAATTTAGTGAATAAAACCCTTAATTAAGTAATTTAAATGAGCTTATTTTCTACTCACCTCAAGCAACTTAAATTAAATCCTCAAACCTTCTTACTAACTTAAATTAACTTACTTGCTAGCTAAAAATAAAGTCTGGAAATATTTATCGAATCTTAAATTCTATCTCAAAGCTCCAACTCCAGTCCGGCCTCACTGAAATAACTGAAAAATCAAACTACTGCATGAAATAATAAAATAATTAACTTCAAAGAAATGCCTTTAAAATAATCATGCAATGAAGTCAATTAAATTTTTAAAAATCTAGAATTATGCATGGCTTATACGTAGACTGATTTACGGGTTCTACAGATTTGGACCCAAGAAGGAATTGTGTTCATATCTTCCTCTCTAAATCTGAAACACCGAGGCATTTTTTTCAGAAATAGATGAAAGCCGAATACTAAGTAAGGACCTCCATTCAATATTCTATCTCTCACCTCCGTAGAAGGGAAGGTGAAGATAATCCAGCCACTTTCATGAGTTTGAAAGCGAATATCCGATCCCCAGCGCTTAACCAAATCAAATGATGCGGCAGTCGGGGGTTTACCACTGATGATATACCCCAAAAGACAAATACCATACGTCTGTTCAATGGAATCTATATCTTCTAGACCAAACTCGAGTTGATCAGTGCCCGTATCCATGAACTCAAGTTTGTAGTTAGCATTGGCCATACGATCTCTCTTGAAAAAACTAGCATATGACACTCGATTACCTTTAGAGTGCAATCCAGGTAACTTAGAGTCAACTTTAGTAGCAGCAGTCTTCCCATCAGTGGGAATGGATGATTTGGAGTTTCGAATATCCGTATAAATCTCATTCAAAGTCTTATTCATATCTTCATTATTATCAATATGTCCACACTTATTCTGATTTTCCAAACTCGTATCAGTACTCAATCCAGGAGAATCACCCGAGAGTTGGTGAATGGCCCTAGCCATAGTCTTAGTTTCTGAATTATTCATTCAGACAATAGTTCAAACACTTGGGCAACAGGAATCTAGAGACCTCAACACTGATCTGAAAAAGAGTTGCCCCCCACACAAATTTATGAGAATCAACACAGAAGACAGTAGTAGATAGCAAATCTCAGTCGCGACAGAACCCTAGCACATAGCGAAAAAACGCGATGTAAAGCACAAATCTAGAACGAGAATCGGATCTTGAAAGAAAGGAACCCAATAACTTCCTGATGATTTTACTGAAATCAGCAAGAACCAACCGCGAAAACAGAAGGAGAACCCAAGAGAAAACGCGAAGACAATCGAGAAGAACTATCTTGAGCAGCGCGCCATTTTACCTAGTGAGAGGGGAGAGAACATCTCTCTAAAAATGGCTTTCATTCCAAGGAGCTTGCTTCTAGCTTCTAGTCTTCCTTAATGTTACCCTTAAGGAATGTTGTTTTCACATCCATCTACCATATTTCATAGTCATACCATGCTGCTATGACTTACAGTATCCCAATGGATATGAACATTGCGACTGGAGAAAAAGTTTCCTCATAGTCAATACCTTATCTTTGAGTATATTCTTTTGCTACCAATATTGCTTTAAAGGTAATTACCTTCCTATCCATCCCAAGTTTCCTTTCGTAAATCTATTTTCTTATTAAGAGAACAATTCCCTCATGTGGATCTACTAAGGACCATACATGGTTTGGGCACATGGAGTCTATCTCGGACTGTATGGCTTCAATCCATTTAGATGAATCGACATAAAACAATGCTTCTTTTAAATTTCTTGAATCACATCTAGGAATGAGCTCATCTTGCCCTTCTTCAAGAAGTATGCTCATTCTATTAAGTGACCTTGAGACCCTTCGGGATCTTCTAGGAGTTTGTGTTTTTCAACTGGCTGTTGGGGCATGGGTTATACTATTTCAGGAGTAGGTTTTTCTCGCATCTTCTCGAATTCTATCATCTCAACTTTTCTATCTTATACAAACTCTTTCTTCAAGAAGGTGGCACACCTTGAAACAAATACATTAGTTTCATTCGGATTATAGAAATAATATTCAATTAAGTTCTTTAGATATCCCACAAATTAGCAAACCAATTGGCTTTAATATCCAATTTGTCTCCCATTGCTTGCTTCACATAAACAGTTTGTGAGGTTTCTCATCCATATCTCATATTGAGTGTTATCAACTGCCTTTGTACGGACTTGGTTTAATAAAATTGTCACAGTCTCTCACTGCCTGCTTCACATAATAATATTTGAGAGGTTTTCTCATCCATATCTCATATGGTGTTTTTTCAACTGCCTTTGTATGAAGTTTTAATTTTATTCAATGAATCTTATCATTGATCGAACCATGTTCATCAATGTTCGATTACGACATTCTGACACACTATTCAACTAGGGTATGGTCGATTGGGTACTCTATGAGAGAACCAAGCTCTCCTTAAGGTAGCCTTGAATTTCAGTGATAAGTATTATATTCTCCGTCTCGATCAGATCGAAGTATTTTAATACTATTTCCTAATTGTTTCTCAACTTCAGCTCTGATTTCTTTGAACTTTTCAAAAGCTTCTGACTTGTATTTCATTAAATACACACACCTAAACCTCGAGAAGTCAATAGTAAAGTTAATGAAGTAAGATTTCTTATATCTTGTGCTAACACTTAGCGAGCCACACACATCTGTATGGATTGAATCCAATAAATCATGTGTACGTTCCACTTTCTCTAATATAACCATATTCTTTAAAATCTAGCTATTTTCAGAATACTTCTGGCCTTGATACTTTCCAACGTCCATGCTTCTTGCAATAGAAACAAACGTGTTCTAACTTATTGGGCTTTGTAGGTCCTTTAAGTATTCTTCGGAGCTTGCTTCTTTTTGGGTTTGTTTCTCTTGTGAGGGTCAGAACGTTTCTTTCCCTTACCTTGTGAGACCTCTTTTAGGTCTAGACGAGGAGCCCACTAAGAAAACAACATTTTTCTTCTTTATGATGACCTCGTAAATCTTATGCATATTGACTAGCTCTTCAGGAATAACCTCTATCTTATTCATATTGTAGTTCACCATAAACTCGTTAAAGGAGGAATGATGTGACAACAAAACGTCATGTGACGAACTGTATCTTAAAATGCTACTACTTTAATATTTGCGGAAAAATTTGAAATTTATTTATTATATTATTTATTATAAATATAACTCGTAAAATAAATTAATGGTCACCACGCATACTAAAATAAAATTTATATTAAAACTCCACCATTTAAATACGATAACCACAAAATCCCAAGTTACAAATATCCACCACAATTTGAAAAAGTCTAAGTCTCAACTTACTAGTCACCAAAACCACTGCAATAAAATCAGAGTAAATAGTTTAAAACGTGCATGATAAAATCTCGTAAGCTACAAAGTCCTCGGGTTTGCACTGCCACTGGTTCGAGCCTGCTCACTGGTCACCACTTCCAGCCTCCTCAACTAGATCATCTGCATCGATCAAGTCTAGTGAATCTAATGACTCAGCATGCATAAACCGTGAATAACAAGTAATACGTAATACAAATTTATGCAATTTAAACATAGCTCGTACATAACATAATATATACATAAATATGTATAACACGACTTTTTTAACGTCCCAAAATTTTGAAGGTCAACGTGGACCACATGCATGCAAGTTATCAAATTTCTTAGGTATTTTAATTAATTATTTTTAATGTATTAAATGCATGATTGTGACATAAATGTGTATTTTAATTCTTGGTTCATTAAGATTGCATGATATAGGGTTTTTAGTAGTATTTCACGCTCGAATGAGGAACGGAGACCGGTGATAATTACAAAAATTTTTTTTATTAAATAATTTTTTAATTATTTAATATAAAGTGTAATTAAAGGTGTTTTTCGAAAATGGGCCTTTGTGGGGTATTTTTACTCGCCAGATCATATTTTAAACTGGTACGCAAAATTTAGCTAGTCGGGGAACTTTTTGAGGATTCGGGCAATATTTTCAAAAGCATACCTAAACGAAATATTTTTCGGAAGTGTTTTTGGGATTAATGAGATTATTTAATGAATAATGGGACCAAAATTCTACTTAACCTCATTATTTTTAATTAAGGGCCCATTTTATTACATATTATAATTAACCTACCATCCAAAAACCCTACACTTGGCCACCCCTTCATCCTCTTCCACCAGTCATTTTCGAAAAATACAGCAGCTATTGTAAGGTCCACGAAATTAAATTTACGTAACCTGAATGCATGCAATCTAGGGTTTTAATTAAATGATGTGTTTAATTATTTTATGTATTTAATGTATAATTATTGCATGATAGGATTCATTCCACGATTATTTTAAAAGTTCATGCATTCTGGGAGAGACGGCTAATGAGGGTAGGGTTAGGGTAGGCTTAAGTAATAATTAAATAGATGATCAAAGTGCTAATGGGCCCTAACTTTTTTTTAAAAGGAACAGAAGGGTTTTGAGCCCATTAAGCTTAAAAATAGGCTCATCAAACCCAAACACACTCCCGAAAAATATTTCGTTTTGATAAGTTTTTGAAAATATTGCCCGAGCCCTCAAAAAGTCCTCCGAATTGTTAAAATTTGTGTACCGATTAAAAGTATGCTCTGGCGGGTAAAAATACCCAACAAGGCTCATTGCTTGAAAAATACACTTAAAACACCTTATATTAATAAATAAAAATTAAACATGTAATTAAAATAATTTTCCTGATAATTCCACGGTCTCTGTTACTCGATCGAGCGCGAAATGCCCTCCAACAACCGCATTCTCGTGCGAAAACAGCAGCAATGTCTCCTCCATTGTTTCTTTCAAGCAAGCCTCCTTCCCCGCTCTTCCGATGCTTCCCCAACGCGCAAATCTCCTAGTTTTCGAGCATAATTCTTCAAGGCGCGCCATGTACTTTTACCAGTGTTCTAAAAAGCGGTAGGCGGGCGGTTACCTACCGCCTAGCACCTAGGCGACTAGGCGGGGCCTAGGCGGTTGTCTAGGCGGTTTTTTTTAAAGTTTAAATTCATTAAGTGGTTCATGATTATTATGTTTGTATATGAAAGATATATTATTATAAAATTTAAAATTGTAATAATACATTTTTATATATGAATCATCCACATCAGTTTACTACTTTACTACAACCGTTGTACAATGAACGGGCTGGGCTGCAGACAAATCACAAATGTCAAATATGTTTCCAACATTATTCTTTAAAGTATAATTATTATTTATTAATGTTATTATTTTGGTTTTTTTTAAAAGTAGAAATCCGGTTAGGCGGTGATATGCATATATACGATAATTAGGAATATCATAATTTGTTTTTTTTTAGTGTAAACCGCCTAGGCGGATTTTTAATTGTAAAATCGCCTAGGCGGCTTTCGCGCCAGGCGGCCGATTAATATGATGGCGCCTAGAAGTTTCGACTAGTCTAAAATCGGGGCGGTTTTGGACCGCCCAACGCCTAGGCGGTCCTAGGCGGGGATTTTTAGAACACTAACTTTTAACATAAACCATGGATATTCTTCGGTTTTTGTTCAAGTTCTTGCATTCTTTGCATCCAACTCATGCATGCTTGGTCTTGGTAAGGGGCTGCCGACTTACACTACCTGAGGGCTGTACACGACCATGTTGGAGGGATTTAGGTGCTGGAGCCACGGCTTAGTCGCGTTGAATGGTTATAGGCTGAAGAGGGTCTCGGTCGAGGCTTGTAGTGAGTGGATCGAGGGTTTGTTCATGGAGGGCTGTGCATCGCTTGATCCCAGCCAAGGATCCCGACCCCCAAGGGTCTGTGACGGGGCTAGGAGAGGGTTGAGAGTGGCTGGTCATGGTCCCTAGGTGGTTGGAAGGGCTTATGCCTAGGCGATTCTCGGGTGGTGCGAGGGAGGTGTATTGTTTTTGGGTGGTGCTAACGTCCGAGAGTTTGGGAGGCTAAGGGTGTGCTTTAGCAAGCCTAGGGTGAGTCCTCGGGATGGTCATGGTCCAGAAGTGGGCTTGTTCAGGTCGGGTTCAGTCTAGAGAGGGCTAAGCTCGAGTTGGCTAGGTACGACCTTAGGGTTTGAGGTGTTCAACAAGTTCGGATATTTTCAAGCAGCTATTTGGGCACTTTCGGGGGCCTTAGTGGGTCTGATATGCGAGGTTTAGGGGCGGGTAGGATGTGGTTAAGTTGTAGTAAAAGTTTGAGAAAAATTTGGTAAAGTTTCGGGTCGATTCGGGTTAAAACCGAGACCCTGGTCCATCTTTTAAAACGAATCGGTTAAGTTTTGAAATGAGCTCGAGTTTACGTCTAAGAGATACTTTATATATATATATATATCGGGATGTTTTAAGGATTTTGGTAAACTTCGGGTCGAAATTTAGAGGTCCAGGGGTAAAACGGTCATTTTGGGTTTCCAGGGGCAAAATGGTCATTTTGCACCCGGGGTGAGATTTTAGTCCTGGCAGCGCCCTGAGCACAAATTTATCATGTTTTTAAATGTTTATGCATTATGATAATGATTTTTATGAAATTACGATATACATTGCATGCTTGATTTTAAGAAAAATTTACGCATGTGCATGATTTTGATAAGTGATTAAGAAGATGATGTTTTGAAGGATGAGAATTAGTTGTGGCTATCGAAGTATATGTATATGCTTAAAATGTATTTGTAAATGATGATGATGAGGCCTAGGCACAGTGGATGGATAATACTGTCACTGATGTCCGACAGCCGCTGGGTATCACAGTTCTATATATGATGGATCCATCGTAAATGATGAATGATGTACGACAGTCACAACTAATGAACTGAATTCACCAAAGACAATGATGTACAATGATGTTAATGATGAGCTGTTTTGACATGTAATGATTTCATATGACACGTTTGCATTTACGCTTTTTATGTGCATGAAAGATATGTTGATTACAGTATATTTTCACTGTTGTGTGCTATGTATATGTACTAGTTATTTCTAGTACAAATGTGTTGAGTCTTTAGATTTATTAGGCGTGTGTGATGCATGTGAGCATGCTTTTGAGGCGACTGGAGGTGTCGAACTCTGAGTCAGCATGACTAAATGTGCGCGCACGACCCGAGGACAACGTTTCTTCCGCACATTATGTTTTTGTATAAGTTTTGAGAGGATATGAGTATTTTATACATTGGTTTTGTTACAATGTTGGTTTTAGGATTTCTACTCGTTACATTTACGTATTTTTCTGTTGGTCGGGTTTGGCCATTTTAACTGCATTATTTTAAGTTGTTAAATATTTACGATTATTTATATATGATATGTTTTTCAGTAGGATTGCATGCTTGTTTTATTAAAGCTCACATTTTCGAAATATGCACTTAATTATGCACTGTAAGCTTTTATGTTTTAAATGATTTACTGCTATCACCTACATGCCTTCATGATTTACGATTTACGAGGATTTTCAGTGCATGTTTAACTGCTTTTATGATTTAAAGACTTATTATTTTGAAAAACTAGATTAATTACATGTTGGCTTACGTTTATAAATTGGACTGTTTTCAAATATGCCTCCCAGGCGCGTCCCTAGCACCGACCGTCAGGATGATATTCCTGGAGGCAGCAGAGGCCCTCCGCCACTACCGCCTATGGATGCAGCTACCCGAGTTCTAGAGGGTATGGCTAGGCTCTTAGAGCAGGTACAAAAGGCTCCCAGGCCTCAGGTGGATGTTTATGAGCAGTTCAGGCGACTTAACCCGAAGGAGTTCGGGGGCACTACTGATCCATTCTTGGCAGAGGGATGTATTCGATCACCGGAGTTGCATTTCGAGTACCTACATATGAGAGATGGCGACCAGGCTAGGTGCGCCATTTATTTGTTGAGAGATGATGCATCCCTTTGGTGGGAGGGAGAAGCTCATGCAGTGGACTTGACTACTCTCACCTGGGACAGGTTCAAGTAGTTGTTCTATGGGAAGTACTTTCCATCTGACATCAGGGGCCGCCTGACGAGGGATTTTATGAGTCTCCGTCAAGGGGACTCATATGTGGCGGAGTTTATAAACAAGTTCGACAGTGGCTGTCATTTTGTACCCATGATAGCTAGAGATGCCGCTCAGAAGCTGATGCATTTTTTGGACGGACTGAGACCCACCCTTCACCGGGACGTTATGATGATGAGGCTGACAGGTTATGATGAGGCCACCGCCTGCGCTTTTCAGGCAAAGCAGGCTCTGCGGGACATGTACTTTGAGATGTAGACGAAGCGGCATCAGACTCAGTCCAGCTCCCAGCCTCAGAAGAAATAGTACTCAGGGCCACCGAGGAAGCAGGGACAGCAGAAGCCCCAGGGGCAGGTTAGGAGGCCCTGACAGCAGAGACCTCCTCTGGCGCCAAATGACAGACATCCATGCCCGCAGTGCAACAAGTTCCATGTCGGCAAGTGTTTGTGGAGGACCTACAGATGCTTCGTTTGGGGGCAGGAGGGTCACAAAGCAACAAACTGCCCTAAGAACACGGGCCCCATGACTGGCCAAGCTTATGTGATGCATGCCGAGGAGGCCGATGCAGGGCCAGATTCGACACGGATTACTGGTAACCCTTATGCTTAAGATTTTAATTTATCGCATGATTGCATGAATTTTATGCTTGTATTGGGATTGATAACTTAGAAGGAATTAGGACGCATGATCTACCTAGTTGGGACTAAGAATGTAATTGTTTAATTGGAGAATTTTAGGAACCAATTGAAAGGGGTCGTTTAAGGTGCCCGAATGCGCAATGAAAGTTTCAAAAATATTTTTCTTAGCAAAAACCGAGCACCTGAACCACTATAGTGTGTAGCAAATACATAAAAACACATACGCTATTCGTAGGGTATTTTACAAAATTACCTATCAATCTCAAGAGATTGATGATGGCTTCAACTAAGATGTAAACACCTTAGCTCTTGAATGGCAAGACAAATCTTCAAGCCTCCTTTGAGCACTCCTTGCTCAAAATTAAGTCCACCACCAACAAGCTAAATCCACCTTACACTTGCACTAGAAAATGTAAGGCATTTTACTTTGAGAAAAGATTGTTTTTCTTCAACAATTGAAGAACAAAATTGAAGGGAAAATGAGGCTCAGATTTCGGCCAAAGGGGGGAGAGAAAAGGGGTTGGAAGATTTTTCTTGGTGCTTGAAAAAGTGATAGTAAAAAGTTGCATGTGCATGCCATGCCATTAACTCAAAAGTTGCCTCCAGCCCTTCACCTTCCAAGCATGCAATTTGTTTGGGCTTGTAACAATTACAAGGCCCATGAACTTTAATTTAAATATCTCAAATATTTTTGAGACCATTTTAACCTTACTTGATTTTACTCAAGCCCACTAGTTTAATATTTATCTCTAATTGGGCTCTACAAGGCCCAATGTTATTTAATTAATTCAACACTTGAACTAATTTAATTATTTGGACTCTACTAGGTTCACTATTGTTTAATTAATTCAACAATTGAATTAATTTAATTTAGTCCACAACAATGTTTGTGAAAATCACAATTTTCAAATACATTATTTGTTTGGCCAACTTTTAATTTAGGAACACTTCCTCAAATTAAAAGTCACATTCCCCTTATAGAAGGCATACTTTTAATTTTCCTTGCACTTATAAACTCCTTTATAAGTCGTTCAACACATTGAACTATTTTTACTTCTCAACGGGATCTAGTAAGTTAACACTTGTGTGGCCCTCAATGGTTCATTGATACAACTAGCCGTGGGTTCATATCTTAATGTGATTCGGGACTAAACATGTCCTTATATGAGCATACCCCAATTGCTCCATTCTTAATTATCAACTCCTTGATAATAAGAACGTCAGAACTCAAGTCTGATAGTACCCAACCAATCATGTTAAACGCCTAGCAGCATTGCTTACATGATTCCATAGGTATCAAATGATAGTGCCTGCAAGAACCATTCTATTATGGTTAACGTACAGTACGGTCCCTTCATATCATATATCCCGACCGATTCGACAACTATTGGTATATCGAGAGCTGTCAAAGAATTGATACTATGTGTCATGTCGTAATTGCATCGATGGTGTAATATATGAAACCCTTTTCATAATTACCACCATACTCTGATAAGAGATTTCATGCTATATATACATGAGATCACATAGGATATCCATACCCGAAGGTAAGCGGTGAATCCCCGACTACAATGCATCGACTCCTATATGTTTCGACAAAACACCCAACCTTGCCACTTGATGACCCCATGAGAGTCGGTAAACAAGTCAAAGTGCAATCCTAGCATATAGAGTCTCAATGTTGTCCCGGGTCATAAGGACTAATGGTGTACAACCATAAACTAGGACATTTCCACTCGATAAGTGAGAACCACTTGGAAAGTCCTTTATGGAGGGTTGTTCAGTGCACTCTACAAGGAGCACCTATTTGCATGTTCGGACATCACAATATCCCTTACCAATGAAACATGGTACTCACATCGCAGTTACTAGTCTCGAACTCGAGCGGCCTATATCCTTCTTAGCGGCGGCTGAATCGACTAGGAACTGTTTAGAATATACAGTATTGTAAATATGAGTTTCATGATACTCATTATATGAGCATCTCATATTCTCTCTATTATTTGTATATTCAAGGACTTTATTTATGCAACTAGCATGTGTATATACAGATAAAGATGTGCCAAAACAATAATTTCAAATATTATTAAAATAAAGATTGTTTATATATAGAGTTTCAACATGAACCCTCGGCCAACACTTGGCTCGACGAGCACCTACTCTAACACCAATTGTATTAACCGATAATTCATATGGAATCATTTTGTGTATTTCGAAAAGTTAGAGGACCACAGTGCAATTTTTGAACTTTAAGGGGCTAATTGGCAAATTTTGATTTTTCTAAGGATTAATTTCGAGATTTTGCAGGATATTTGGGTTAATTCGTTGAATTTTTTAGGATTTTGGGATTAATTGTTGATAAGAAATTTCTTAAGCTTCGACTCGATTAGATTTGATAGTCTGTTTTGTCACAGGGAGGATATATATTTCAGGTGTAGCCACGCACTAATTGCTAGATTCAGGATCTACACATTCGTTTATATCCGAATCCTTCGTTAGGCGACTGGGAATCATACCAGTAGCAATGGTTTCAGGGTTCAAAGTATCGATCTCATCCGGTGATCAGATGTTCACTTCGCAGATAGTGAAGAGATTGGAGTTTCGGTTACAAAAATACACGGTGCAGGCAGATTTGATAGTGCTACCGTTGCTGGAGTTCGACATTATTCTGGGTATGGATTGTCTTTCGTTGAACGGAGTTAGAATAGACTTTCGACAGAGGTCAGTGTCTGTCCGACCGCCCAGTGGTAGGCCGTTTGTTTTTGTGGCAGCCAGACACCAGCAGTTGCCACATGTCATTTCCTGCATATGTGCTAGGAAGCTTATGAAGAGAGGCTGCCTGTCATTTTTTGCCAGCATTGTGTCAGTGTCAAAGACAGTCAGCCAGAGGCTCGAGGACGTGGATGTGGTCAGTGCATTCTCCAGTGTTTTTCCTAATGATGTCTCAGGCATTCCACCAGACAGAGAGGCGGATTCTCTATTGAGCTCATTCCAGGTACATTGCCGATTTCTAAGGCACCTTATCGTCTAGCACCTGCAGAGATGAAAGAACTGAAAGACGAGATACATGATTTTCTAGATAAGGGTTTCATTCGCCCTAGCTTTTCTCCATGGGGCGCACCTGTACTGTTTGTCAAGAAGAAAGATGGCAGCATCAGGCTTTGCATTGACTACCGAGAGCTGAACAGAGTCACCGTCAAGAACAAGTATCTGTTGCCGAGGATCGAGGATTTGTTTGATCAGCTTCGGGAGCATCAGTGTTCTCGAAGATAGAACTCCGGTCCAGATTCCATCAGCTGAAGGTTAGAGTGTCTGACGTGCATAAGACAGCTTTCCGAACGCGTTATGGGCACTCTGAGTTTATGGTAATGCCCTTCGGTTTGGCGAATGCGCCAGCGATCTTCATGGATCTCATGAATCGCGTGTTCCAGCCATACTTGGATCAGTTCGTCATAGTTTTCATTGACGATATCCTGATCTATTCGAGTAGCAGGAAGAAGTATAGCCAGCATCTGAGGACCATACTGCAGACATTACAGGACAGACGGTTGTATGCCAAGTTCAGTAAGTGCGAGTTCTGGCTTGACAGAGTGGCATTCTTGGGCCGCATTGTATCTCGAGATGGTATTGAAGTCGACCCGAGTAAGGTCGAAGCAGTCAGAGATTGGCTAGTGTCTAAGAGCGTGACAGATCTGTAGCTTCTTGGGATTTGCTGGGTACTACAGGAAATTCATTCATGGCTTCTCTTCTATCGTGGTGCTTATGACCGCCTTGACGAAGAATAATGCCAAGTTTATCTGAGGACCTGAATTCCAGGAGATCTTTGACAGACTGAAGCTAGCATTGACCACAACTCTAGTTCTAGCTATGCCATCAGGGCAGACAGAGTTTGTGGTTTATACAGATGCATCGAAGCTTGGTTTGGGCGCGGTTCTGATGCAGCATGAAAAAGTTATAGCATACGTGTCCAGACAGATGAAGGTCCATGAGAAGAATTATCCTACTCATGACCTCGAGCTAGCAGCATTTGTATTTTCCCCGAAGATTTGGAGACACTATCTGTATGGGGAGAAGTGCAAGATTTTTACTGATCACTAGAGCCTGAAGTGCTTCTTCAAACAGAAAGAGCTGAACATGTGACAGAGGAGATGACTCGAGCTAGTGAAGCATTATGACTGTGACATTAGCTACCATCCGGGTAAGGCTAATGTGGTTGCAGACGCTCTGAGCAGGAAGAACGCAGTGATCGCTCATTTGTCAGTATAGAAACTGCTGCCGGCGGAGATTCAGAGATTTGATCTTGCAGTTTATGCCAGGGACTGTCACGCCCCGAGACCAAAGCGTCGGTGAAATCCGGCATTGTTTTGTATAAAAACAATAAGCCTTGTAGCAAATAGCCAAAAACCATTCTTTTTCATAAATAACTTTGCCTTTTACATTGACAACAAAAAGAGAATTTATATCAATAGAGTTGCGGAAGCGGAATTCAAAAATATACAAAATCTTGATTTTTGATATTTTGATACGGTCACCAGCCCCAGAACGTCTCCGGTTCATCCTCATTCAATTCCTCTTCATTCTTATCTGGAGAGATGTAAGGGGTGAGTGCTTTGAAAAACACTTATCAAGTGGGGGCCGATCGATTACCACAAATACATATAAAGATAATTTAAAAACATCTTTTAAAAGACTTTCAAAACTTATCATATCAAACATTAACCGAATCAGACTCGAAAGGTGAAACAGAACTTATCAGAACAGAACTTATCAGAACAGAACAGATCAGAAAAAATGGAACACTGTTATTTATCTCATCATCCATGGTCAAATTGTCCCCCATATGTTAGTCCTCTAAGGGGTGTGACCAGAACACAGTTTTATACCCACTGATGGGGGCCAGACATAATTTACAGTCGTCGTTCCATATCCAATTCGAATCATAATAGTGTATTACAGAATCAGATTCATCAAACATTATTTATCAGAATTATGAGAGGACTCAACAGAATCAAAGAACATCGAAAACAGAGGAAACATATTGTACATCGATCGAGATTTTTATCAAAATGAATAGCATTTTTTGAAAAGGGGTAGACACACAAACAAGCATGTCATTATATGCTTACAAAAATTTTAAATTACAAAGGAATACATATAAAAATCCCACTTACTATTTGAAGATGTGGTTCGAAAGTTGCTTGATTATTGAACGAAAACTTGGCCGAACAAGGACAACTCTTTGGCGTGAATTGAGTACTGTCTTGAGTAGGTTTTGGATGAAATTCTTGAGCAGAATAACCCCTTGGGTGTCCCTTAGTTTCTGCCTGAAACGGACTAGCACATCAGCTTCTTTCTTGCTTGAGAGTGGCCGAAATTTGGGAGATTTTTGTGGGCGTTTTTGGTGTGTCATTTCTCAATATATGATGGGGTATTTATAGGTGAAAAATGACTCTTCCCCTAGCCATACAACAGCCGAAATTGGCCTTTCAAATGCCCACAAGTGATGGTTCAAATAGCCTCCAATTGGTCAAAATTTATCCAAATCCAAGGGTCACTTTGGTATACTCAAAGGTCACTCTTTACACATTGAGTATGTCTCATTCTTAGCTCCTCTTATGGCTGAATTTTCTTATTCTTTATGACAAGCATAAATGAGCTTCCTTGAGCTGAGGGTATATGTAACGTCCGGAAAATTTGAAAGTCCACACGAACAAATTGCATACAACTTATTAAATTCCTTGTGTATTTCAATTAATTGTTTCAATTGCATAAATTATTTATATAGTGCATATTGACATGTTTAAATTATATTTTCTACCTGGTTGTATTAAAATGTATTTTTAAAGGTTATTCGAGTTGCGATCGAGGAGCGAAAACCGAGGGCTGAAAAATAGAAAATGTTTTTATTAAATAATAGTTTTTAATTATTTAAAATATGATTGATGCTTTTTCTTATTTTTGAAATTAAATGGGTTTTGAGGTGATTTTATACGCCGGGACGTAAATTTAATCGGTGTTGATTTTTCAACAAAAATACGAACGTTTTGGCAACCCAGCTAATAAATTCACAAATTTTTCTACTCAAAATAATTTTTAATATTTTAATTAAACACTAATGGGCTAAATGGGCCTAATTAACATTGTTAATGGGCTGGGCCTAAGCTAGCAATTAGAGTTTGATTAGGATTTTAAAATTTAAAGTGCAATAAACCTACCCCAACCCATTATGGTACACGCCCCACCCTAGCACTCAAATTCAGAACTCTTTTCTTCCAAGCACAGACACGACACACACATCATAATTGAAAGGAAAATTTGAAGGTTGCAAGGGTTCTTCAAGCCATCGTCTTCGTGCCATCGTTCTGCGATTCGTCAATGTTAAATCGTGCGTTAAATACGCAAAGGCACGTCATATTCTTTTCTTCAAACATCTATCACATCATAGTAATTGTTTAAGCATATTTTGGATGAAAACATGGCACACAATTGTTATTTTCGTAACTTTTCATGAACATTGATAAGGCCAAATCTTACAAAAATTTTAGGGATTTGATTTGATAATATTTGCCCTTATCTAGACTTTTTATCTCTAATTATGTGCTTAATTGAATCAATTATTGTAGATTTAAATAAAAGATGAAAAATGATTAAATTTGGAAATAAAATAAATTTACAAGACTTCAAAAGAAAAAATATTAAAAGAAAGGAAATAAAATATTTTATTATCTTGATATTATTGAAGTTATTGATAAAGATGGAGTCTAATCTTTGAAAATAAAATATACAATTTTATTATCTACAAGGTTTAATTGGAGATGGGCTTAAAAAGAATACAGAGAGAAGGCCCATTAAAAAGAATAAAAGGGGGCTGAAGCGTACAGAAGAAAGGAAGTGCCAAAACAGTGCCGTAATAGCAGACGGAAGAGAGAAGGGCAAAAGAGGAGGAGACGGAATAGGAGAACAGCGCGGAAGAAGAAAAAAATGGAGGAAGAAGGAAGGCAAAACCAGCGAGGAATTCCTCACACGCTACAAATTACAGATAATCTCTTTCCATTCCTTCTTAATCATGTTTTCTGCATTGACTCTAAACAGAGACTTACACTTTTATTTTAAGTTTATGGAGTAAATTTTTATAGACTAAGGCCATGATAGGCCCGAGACATATTATTTTTTGATGTTTTGAGTTTAATTTAATTAGATTATTTATTTTATTCATTGATTGATGTCGTTTATCACGTGTTCTTTTAATCTGGCCAATTAAATAGAATATTTGTTGGTTAATCTAAAACCGGAAGGCGATAGATTAATATTTGCTTCACACATCAATCAACACATGGTTAAATTAACTAGAAATAGTATTCGATTTCAGTGTGCGACTTTAGGTTGAAAAACTGGAATTTCACAGCAATCTAATGCGGTTGAATCTAATTAAATTCAGTTAGAAATAATTGGACTGTTAGATTTAATTAGGTTTATTAATTCGAGGAATCGTTTAATAAATAATTTTGGGAATTCCGTCGTGAATTAAATAATTAATTTATTGAATATGAATTTGACACGTAGATTATAAATTGTCTCGGTACCGTTGTGCGCCTTAGTCGTTTTTAAATAATTTGAATTTTCGTCTAGTTTAATAATTTGGATTTTTTTTGCTTTAGTTAATTTATTTAAATTGTTTAATTTAGTTTTGATTAATCTATCTCTCCCATCATTTGAATTTTATTAGCCTGAATTTGGAAAAATAATTCATATTCTAGTAATTAAACATCGATCTCTGTGGGTACGATACCTGGACTCATCTCCAAATACTATAACTTGACCTAGTCCGCTTGCTAGATTTATTCCCAACCGAAATCGTCGGTCAAGTTTTTGGCGCCGTTGCCGGGGATTGAATTGTTTAATATTAGGATTTATTATTTTCTTGAGATTAGGTTTTTATTTTATTTTGTCGATTCTACCCATATTAGTACGTTTGAAGTTTGTTATTTATTTTCAGGGATTATCTTACTGTGCATGAGCCGTGCTAAAGGAAGGACAGAATTGGAGCCATTTGATCCAGAGATTGAGAATAATTTTCGACGGAGACGTAGAGCACAAAGGGAGAAATCCTCAGACTTTGACGTGGAAGAACAGTTAAAACCAGAGGACGAGGTTGAAACAGCAGGGATGGAAGTAATGTACAACGAGGAAGATGATCGCACTGTCTATGATCTCACTAGACAAACCACTGGAGGTTATGGTTCTAGCATCACTCGCCCTACTGTGGAAGCAAATAATTTTGAGTTGAAGCCATCCATCATTCAAATGATACAATATCAAGTGAGATTTGGAGGATCGCAGACCGAGGATCCTAATGCACATCTGGAGGGATTTCTATCTATCTGTGACACAATCAAGTTCAATGGAGTGAGCACGGATGCCATAAGATTGAGACTATTCCTCTTCTCTTTGCATGGTGAAGCAGCAGAATGGCTTAGAGATCTACCAGCTGGTTCTATTACTACATGGAATGGTTTGGTGGAAATGTTCATGAATCAATATTTTCCACCCACCAAGCTAGCACAACTGCGTATGGATATATCACCTTTTCGCCAGAAGGATGGGGAGACATTACATACAGCTTGGGGAAGATTTAGAAAGATGTTGAGGAGGTGTCCTCAACATGGTTTCTCTTCATCTGAACAAGTTCAGATTTTCTATAACGGAGTAGATCCTTCTGTGCGTTCCATGCTAGATGCGGCAGCCAATGGTAGCTTATACAGGAAGACTCCACGAGTTGCACTTGAAATAATTTCAAATATGGCCGAAAATAGTGCGGGTTGGACAGATATTAAACGAGAAAAGAAGGCTGGAGTTCTTGAAATGGATGTGTTGAACGCACTTACTGCTAAGATTGATGGGTTGGCCCATCAATTCTCTCAGCTTAAATCAAATCAAGCAAATCAGGTCAAAGGAATAGTCATCGAGGAACAACCCATTTTTGATGAAGAAGCAGTGAATTTTGTGGGGAATCAATGGAGACAACAATCAAATCCATACAGTTCCACATACAATCCAGGATGGAAGCATCACCCTAATTTGTCTTGGAAGAATACGGAGAATTCCCTTAATCCAACACATATTCCTCCACTGCTCATTCCTCAACAAGTGAGACAACAAGGATTATTGGTACCTGCAGCACCTCCAGGATTCAAGCAAGAAGATCAACGACCAATTTATGAGGATTTTATGATGAAACATATTGTGGGAATGGAGACGAGACTGCAGAATCATGATGCTATCTTACGAAGGTTGGATGCTCAAATGGGTCAAATAGCCAATCAATTAGCAAATCGACCCCTTGGAACACTACCAAGTGATACTGAGAAAAATCCGAAAGGAGTGAATGCAGTGAGTACAGTGATCAAGGCCGAGGAAGAGGAAACAAAGAGGCAAAATTCTACAGATATAGAGGCAAGGAATGATGGAGGAATGAAACCAAAAATGGAAGATGCTAAGGAACAGAACACTCAGACTACACGGAAGACAGGTAAAAAAGGTAAGGAATTTGATTCTAATGATAATATTGATATTAATACACTTCTTTTTCCTCAAAGAGCAAGGCAACTACAATTGGATCAACAATTTTCAAAATTTCTTGAAGTTTTTAAGAAATTGCACATAAATATTCCTTTTGTAGAGGCTTTGGCTCAAATGCCTTCTTATGCTAAATTCTTCTAAGATATTTTGACTAAAAAGAGGAAACTTGTTGATTTTGAAACTGTTACGCTTTCTGAGGAGTGTTCAGCTATTTTGCAAAACAAATTACCTCAAAAGCTTAAGGATCCAGGTAGTTTCTCCATTCCTTGCACTATAGGAAATTCTAATTTTAACAAGGCATTGTGTGATCTTGGTGCTAGCATAAATCTTATGCCTTATTCTTGTTTTGAGAAATTGGGGATTGGAGAAGTTAAACCAACCACTATTTCCCTTCAACTTGCTGATAGGTCTATTAAATATCCTAGAGGGGTTATAGAGGATGTTTTGGTTAAGGTTGATAAATTTATATTTCCAGTTGACTTTGTTGTGCTAGACATGGAGGAGGATCGTGAGATCCCCCTAATTTTAGGCCGTCCTTTCTTAGCTACTGGAAGAGCTCTCATAGATGTGCAAAAATGTGAGTTAGTTTTGAGGTTGAATGATGAGAAGGTAACTTTTAATGTCTTTCGTAGTATGAAATATCCTGGATCTTCTGATTGTTATAGAATAGATGCTATTGATGATATTGTTGAGTGTAGTGTGCAGGATACTTTGATTGAAGACCCACTGGAAAAGCTTTTGGTGAACCCAAAGTCCACGGAATCAGACAGAGAAGAGGTGGAGGAATGTATGAACTATTTGGAGGGATCAAAGCCTCTGCCAAGATCGGTGAATTCAAAGATTTGGGAGCTTGGACATATTCCAAAATCACTTAAACCTTCCATAGCTGAACCCCAATTCCTCGAACTCAAACCACTTCTTCCTCATTTAAAATATTTATTTTTGAAGGAAGAAGAATTCTTCGAGGAATTCCTATGCGAAGATGAGGCAGAAGAGAAGTTGGAGGATGTAGAAGAACACAAGTCGAAGGATTTTAACTCATATATGGTCTTAACATATATTCCACCAGCAGATTATTTATTTCCATCAACGCAAACTCAAGAATATTACATCCTCTACGAGCTTTATCATAGATTAGATTGTTCTTCCCCTAATAATCAGTCTTTGTCGAGTGTTGTTGGAGCGACGAGCGTGCAATGTCAATATCATGCCAAGCTTGAGGGCACATATAATCAAGACCCATATGTAATATTGTATGATATTTACTATGGGCGGAAGCCGCTATTTGATGGATGCTTCTCCGTTGTCTAGCTATAGACAAGAAATTTAGCGCTTGCTGGGAGGCAACCCAGTGATTTATTTTATTTCGTTTCATTTTATTTTTTTTATTTTTTTACTTTTTCATTATATTAGGTTAATTCTCTGTGATTTTGGTATGTGTAGGGAATATTGGAATGAAGGAATATGATTTAGATTCTGGAAAAGCTAAACTGTTGAAATAAAAGATTTTCAGCACTGAGGAATTCTACCATCCCCATGTAACAGTCCATGGAATTTAAAGCAACACTGTCAGGGAAGTGTTCTCTTGCTATTCTGCACCCAACTTTTATATTCTTTTTGAATGGCATGACACTGAGGGCAGTGTAAATCTAAAGTGTGCGGGGGAGATTTGATTTGTGTTTATTTCACGTCACCACACTTAGCATGTGCTTCAATGTTTAATCCTCGAGCATGAAATTTTTTTTTTGGTTATTCTTTGAGAAACTGCACTTGTGATTACATGACACACTAATTGACTTCCTAGATTTTTTATCACTCGAGAGATTGAATCACACCTAGAATTGATTGAGATGAGCTGTAGTTGTAGCCGAAGGATTTGAGCACAAACTAGTTTTGTATCATATTTTGAGACATAATCTATGCACTTTAGGTCATACTTATATGAATTAATCGTGAATTAGTAAAAGGTGAGCTCATAAAAAAAAAGAGAGAGAAAAGAAACAATCTAGAACTTGTCTGATTATCTTTCGAGGCGAAAATACGGAGGAGAATGACTTAGGGATGATTTAAGCGATCTTTGGACCGTTTGAGCCTTTCGAGCCTACCCAATGCATCATTTATATCCCTAGTACCCCATTTTGAGTCTATAAAAAATCGAATGGAGTGTGTCAAAGATATACAATTAGCCACCATTCGTATTCTTTCAAAATCCCACATCAACTACCCAATTTTAGCATATACAATATTCCTCTACCTTAATTTTGAGAGAAATAAACCCCTTTAACGCTTTAAAATTTTCAATAACTCTCATGTGTTGATAATTGATAAGAAAAATTGGAGGAGTTTGAAAAAAAATCATGAAGAATGAGATAGGGATTGATGAAAAGATACATAATGAAAAAGAAAGGAAGGAGGAATATTGATGTGATGATTGAAAAACCTAAAAGGGAATGTTGTTGAAGATCGAAAAAAAAAACTGGAGGAAGAGAAAGAAAATATGGGGGAATATGAATGAAAGTACAAGGAAGATGAAAAAGTTACGTGGATGAATGGTGAAATTCCATAAGGAAAGGAAGATAAGAGATAAAGGAGTGCGCTGTATGATTAAATTGTTTATTTTCTCTCATTTTGAATCTCCCTACCTTTATTGTAGCCGTGAGCCGTGGTCTAACGTTATAAGCTTAAAAAGACCTATTGACCGGGTCATATTCCTCCAACATTTAGTGGAGAAAGATATGAAAGATAAACTTATGGAGAGTTTTTTATTTAAAAAAAAAAATCCAGAAAATATGAGCATTCCTTGAACTAAAACACCTTTGATGAATATGAGTTTTGACTTCCACACTACACACGTCTCATTATCTTGATCTTTTCTAGTGAATGCTTGAGTTTTAAAGTTGCAACGAAATTGAATTTTACGATTTTCGAAGTGTGATCTTTTGATTGAGTTTGACGGAATTTGGTAGGTTGAAAAGTGTTGATTGTGTCATTTGTTGTGGTGAATCATTGAATATTCCTCGGTTATATTTTTATTCTCTAATTTGCTCGAGGACGAACAAAGGCTTAAGTGTGGGGGGATTGATAAGGCCAAATCTTACAAAGATTTTAGGGATTTGATTTGATAATATTTGCCCTTATCTAGACTTTTTATCTCTAATTATGTGCTTAATTGAATCAATTATTGTAGATTTAAATAAAAGATGAAAAATGATTAAATTTGGAAATAAAATAAATTTACAAGACTTCAAAAGAAAAAATATTAAAAGAAAGGAAATAAAATATTTTATTATCTTGATATTATTGAAGTTATTGATAAAGATGGAGTCTAATCTTTGAAAATAAAATATACAATTTTATTATCTACAAGGTTTAATTGGAGATGGGCTTAAAAAGAATACAGAGAGAAGGCCCATTAAAAAGAATAAAAGGGGGCTGAAGCGTACAGAAGAAAGGAAGTGCCAAAACAGTGCCGTAATAGCAGACGGAAGAGAGAAGGGCAAAAGAGGAGGAGACGGAATAGGAGAACAGCGCGGAAGAAGAAAAAAATGGAGGAAGAAGGAAGGCAAAACCAGCGAGGAATTCCTCACACGCTACAAATTACAGAGAATCTCTTTCCATTCCTTCTTAATCATGTTTTCTGCATTGACTCTAAACAGAGACTTACACTTTTATTTTAAGTTTATGGAGTAGATTTTTATAGACTAAGGCCATGATAGGCCCGAGACATATTATTTTTTGATGTTTTGAGTTTAATTTAATTAGATTATTTATTTTATTCATTGATTGATGTCGTTTATCACGTGTTCTTTTAATCTGGCCAATTAAATAGAATATTTGTTGGTTAATCTAAAACCGGAAGGCGATAGATTAATATTTGCTTCACACATCAATCAACACATGGTTAAATTAACTAGAAATAGTATTCGATTTCAGTGTGCGACTTTAGGTTGAAAAACTGGAATTTCACAGCAATCTAATGCGGTTGAATCTAATTAAATTCAGTTAGAAATAATTGGACTGTTAGATTTAATTAGGTTTATTAATTCGAGGAATCGTTTAATAAATAATTTTGGGAATTCCGTCGTGAATTAAATAATTAATTTATTGAATATGAATTTGACACGTAGATTATAAATTGTCTCGGTACCGTTGTGCGCCTTAGTCGTTTTTAAATAATTTGAATTTTCGTCTAGTTTAATAATTTGGATTTTTTTTTGCTTTAGTTAATTTATTTAAATTGTTTAATTTAGTTTTGATTAATCTATCTCTCCCATCATTTGAATTTTATTAGCCTGAATTAGGAAAAATAATTCATATTCTAGTAATTAAACATCGATCTCTGTGGGTACGGTACGATACCTGGACTCATCTCCAAATACTATAACTTGACCTAGTCCGCTTGCTAGATTTATTCCCAACCGAAATCGTCGGTCAAACATGTTCTAAACTCTTGCTTTTTGGTTCCAAAAATATGTTTCTATGTGTTAGAAGAGGCTGCCATGATTAGGAAATGATCAAGGATGGTTTTACACAAAATATAGAGTCCTAAAACACAACCAAAAACTTTGCAAAACAGGAATAACAAAGCTAGAACCACCTTGCTATCATGGTCTTGTAGGGTTTAGCTTTTAGGGAGTTTAGGCTGGGCTTGGGTTTGGATGGGACCGGGGCTTGGATAGGGTCGGTGAGGGGTCAATGGAAGAGTCCTAGACAAGAGGCTGGGGAGGAGTCCTAGCAGGCTAGGACTCCAGCCGAGAAGCATACGAGTGCAGACGCAGGTTTACAGCTGGTGCAGGGAAGAGATGGCTCAGACTGGGGGCTTTAGGCTGGCTAGGTTAGGTCCTTAGGGTCCTAAGAAGGGGCACAAGGGGCTGGTTCAAGGCCTGGGACGGTTGGCTAGGTCCTAGCAACAGAAACGTAGAGTCCATGTCATATGGGTTTCCTCGGCTGCTGCTTGCACCTGCTGGTGTGGCTTCGGTTCGAGCCTATGGTAGATTCCTAAGGGTTATAAGGGTCCAATAGGGTCCATCGGGGGTCTGGGTCGAGGTTGGCTCATGATGGTTCGAGCTGGCTCGATGAAATTTCAAGATGGCTCAAGGGTAGGCTAGGTGGGTTTCTCGGCCATAATATGCTACTGTTGTAGAGCTTCGGTTTTGGAGCTCGGGGTCGAGTCCTTAGGTTCTAAGGTTCTAGTAGGGTTCCTAGATGGGTTGGCTCGGCTTTGGCTTTGGGTGGCTCGGGCGTGGTTTGAGTAATTGGGGAGATGGTTCGATGTGTTTGAATATGTGCCAAAAACGAAAATTTAAGAACTAAATTGAAACCAGGGGCCAAGGGTTTGGCTCATGATTTGGAAGGGTAGAATAAATAATAAAAATGTTATGTTTAAAATTTGGGATCAAAATAATGAGTTTTGGATTTATCCGGGATATAATCGCCGCATGAAACTTTAATTAAAGAATTAATTGAAACACCAAGATTTAAGCATAATAAAATTATGAAAAATTTGGTTTAAACTTAAATAATTATTAAAAGTCTAATTTTTTAATTTGGGAATTTTATATTAAAGTTTGGTTTAATTCGAGTTTAAAACGCATTAATATGTTAATTTTAAAGATTAATTTAAAAGTCATGTAAGCTTAAATAATAATTTGGGACATGTTAGAGTCAATTAAATAAAGAAAATGTCAAAACGTGAAATTTTACGTCTAGGGGCAAAACGGTAATTTTACACCCGAAAATTAGTAAATGTCACGGCAATGTCCTGAATGCTGTTTTATATGCTAATATGATTATTTTAAAAGTTGTTGGATTTTCATGAATTTTAATATGTTAAAATGTTGGTTTTAAATGTTTATGGATTTTATGATTTAATATGTTATGATTTATTATTTTAAATGTTTATGGATCTTACGATTTTATGATGTAAAAATGTTTATTTTAAATGTTTATGATTTAATATGTTAAAATGTTGATTTTAAAACGTTTACGGCTTTTTATGATTTTATATGTTAAAACGTTTATTTTAAATGTTTACAGATTTTTATGATTTATTATTGACATTTAAAAGATATGTTGCATGCTTGGTTTAAAAGAGAAACGTTATATGCATGTTTAATTTTTAATAAGTGATGAGAATATGAAATGTTGAAGGAAGTGAAGTAATTATGACTAAATATGTTGAAGATATCGTGAGGGTGAAGGTCCCAGGGGGAGCCCGACGATCGTATTTCCATTTATACGAATACGATGATATGTTAATACGTTGTCCAAGGCTCAGTTGACGGGTGAGAGTGTTGGCTGAAGTCCCCGCCGCCCACTACTGTGGTTTTTTATAGATGGATCTATCGCCCAATACGAATACGAATACGAGTCACAATTATCGATCTGAATTCAACGAAAGGAATATGAATATGTTGATACGAATACGAATATGGATACAGATATGAATATGAATATGTTTATGTTGATATGAAAATATTTATGAAAGTGTTTATGAAAAAGTTTACGAAAAAGTTTATGTTTAAAGATGATGCATCATTATGAAAATGTTTTTATTTAGAGTTTATGCATCATGAAAATGTTTACGAAAACGTTTATGTTTGAAGTTTATGCATCTTCATGAAAATGATATTTTAAGTACAAATATTTTCACTGTTATATGTGATCTGTATATGTAGTAATTGTTATCAAGATTATGGTGTGTTGAGTCTTTAGACTCACTAGGTGTGATTGATGCAGGTGATTATGACAATAATGTTAAGGGGTATCTTGATGGTTGACTTTGCTGGACTGAAGGTACACATAACCCGAGGACCGACGCTAGTTTTCCGCACTAGGTTTGGTAAAACGTTTAACGATTTTATGATTCAAACTATTGTCCATTGGATTTTTAAATGTTAGTTGGTTGTTTTATTTCAAAATGGTGTCAAGGTATTTTAAAGTATTTTTATATATGTATATTTCAAATTATGGAGATTATGAAGGGAAAAAAAAATTTCTAGCACGTTTTAAGAAAACGAGTAGTGGACGTTTCAGTTGGTATCAGAGCAATGGTTCCTGTAAAGGTTTGTGCCAGCATCAGTGTCGGGAAGCTCAATCGCCAAGCCTCAAAATTGTAAGTTTACATGCTTTATATGATTTATATGTTGTTACCTGCATGACTATATGAACTATATGTTTATGTCACATGTTTAATAGTTTATGATAATATATGATTTATATGCTTTAGAATTTTTATACGTGATATGATATGAAATAAGAAATTACATGATTCAACGCATGTTGGCTTTGTGGTGGAATTGGACTATGTTGATTTTTGGGTTTTAGTATTGACGTTCAATTTTTGGGCCATAAGTTAATCGTGAATTTTATGAATGCTTTTGGGACACGTAGATTTTTCTAAGAAAATACTGATGACTCATGGGTACTAGTTGAATTAATTGTGGGAATTAAACATAAGAAATAATGATTCGAAGATTGCGATGATCTTTGAAAGTAAGAAATTGTATAAATTGGGATTTTGAGTTTTGATGAAAGGTAAGATTAGTTATAGGAATTGATTTTTGGGTAAATAAGCTGAAATTTTTTGAAAATTATGTCATGGGAAACCTATAATAAGGGAATTAAGAATTTTAAGAAATTATGGGTTAATTGTAGGATGTTCGGAATTAAGGATCAATTGGATATTTTTTGAGAAAATTAAGAATTAATTTTGCAATTGTTAAGGAATTTGGGGACTAGTTTAACAATAATGAGAATTGAATGGTTTAAATAATAAGAATTTTGATGATTTAGACCTGTAAGGATATTTAGAACCTTGGGATATCTTTGTTATAATGTTATAAGGAATGTTAATCAAGGGTTTTTAATGATGAATCAATAATAGGCTTGAAAATCTAAGCGTTAGTGGATGCGTTCGAGATTTTAATGTTGAAATAGGATAAGTTGATGAACATTTTGGGTATAAAATAAGGAAAGTAATATACGATAAGTATGGTCATCCATATTTTAATATTGAAAATTGTAAGAAAAATTGAAATTCGAGGTTATAATAGTAACATCACTATGTCATTATGGGTCCTTTTAAGTTGGAAGTCGCAAATAAGGATTTAGAAGGAAAATTTAATTGGGATCAAGGAGACGTAAGGACATTCTAGAACTAAGTTTTATCAGAGTAGCGCAGGGGAAGCGTGTATATTAGGGATACTAGAATAAAGTATAAACTTTTGATTATCAAGGATAATCAAGGACAAAATTCAATTTAAGGGGAGAAGATTGTAACGCCCCGAAAATTTGAAGGTCCACGCGAACCACATTTATACAATTTATTAAATTCCTTGTGTATTTCAATTAATTGTTTTAATTGCATAAATTAATTATGTAGTGCATATTGACATGTTTAAATTTTATCTTCTACCTGGTTGCATTAAAATGTATTTTTAAAGGTTATTCGAGTTGTGACCGAGGAACGGAGACCGATGACTGAAAATAGAAAATGTTTTTATTAAATAATTATTTTTTATTATTTAAAATATGATTGATGCTTTTTCTTATTTTTGAAAATAAGGGGTTTTGAGGTGATTTTATACATCGGGACGTAAATTTTATCGGTGTTGGTTTTTCAACAAAAATACGAACGTTTTGGCAATCCGACTAATAAATTCACAAACTTTTCTACTCAAAATAATTTTTAATATTTTAATTAAACACTAATGGGCTAAATGTGCCTAATTAACTTTGTTAACAAGCCTAAGCTAGCAATTAGAGTTTGATTAGGATTTTAATATTTAAAGTGCAATAAACCTACCCCAACCCATTATGGTACACGCCCCACCCTAGCACACAAAAAATTCAGAACTCTTTTCTTCCAAGCAAAGACACAGAACACACATCACAATTGAAAGGAAAATTCGAAGGTTGCAAGGGTTCTTCAAGCCATCGTTCTTCGATTCGTCAACGTTAAATCGTGTGTTAAATACGCAAAGGCATGTCATATTCTTTCCTTCAAACATCTATCACACCATAGTAATTGTTTAAGCATATTTTGGATGAAAACATGACACACAATTGTTATTTTTGTAACTTTGCATGAACATGTTCTAAACTCTTGCTTTTTGGTTCCAAAAATATGTTTCTACGTGTTAGAAGAGGCTGCCATGATTAGGACATGATCAAGGATGGTTTTACACGAAATATAGAGTCTCAAAACACAACCAAAAACGTTGCAAAACAGGAAGAACAAAGCTAGAACCACCTTGCTGTCATGGTGTTGTAGGGTTCGGATTTTAGGGATTTTAGGCTGGGCTTGGGTTTGTATGGGACCGGGGCTTGGATAGGGTCATGAGGGGTCAAGGGAAGAGTCCTATCCACGCTAGGACTCGAGACAAGAGGCTGGGGAGTAGTCTTATCAAGCTAGGACTCCATCCGAGAAGCATTGGAGTGCATGCGTAGGTTTGCAGCTGGTGCAGGAAAGAGATTTTTCGGCCTGGGGGCTTTGGGTTGGGCTAGGTTAGGTCCTTAGGGTCCTAAGAAGGGGCACAAGGGGCTGGTTCAAGGTCTGGGACCGTTGGCTAGGTCCTAGCAACAGAAATGTAGAGTCCATGTCATATGGGTTTCTTCGACTGCTTCTTGCACCTGTTAGTGTGGCTTCGGTTCGAGCCTATGGAAGGTTCCTAAAAGTTCTAAGGGTCAAATAGGGTCCATAGGCATCTGGGTCGAGGTTGGCCCATGATGGTTCGAGCATGGCTCGATGAAAATTCAAGATGGCTCAAGGGTAGGCTAGGTGGGTTTCTCGGCCATAGTATGGTACTGCTGTAGAGCTTCGGTTTGGGAGATTTGGGTCAAGTCCTTAGGTTCTAAGGGTCCAAGAGGGTTCCTAGATAGGTTGGCTCGGGTTTGGCTCTAGGTGGCTCGGGCGTGGATCGAGTAATTTGAGAGATGGTTCAGTGTGGTTGAATATGTGTCAAAAACAAAAATTTAAGAACTAAAATTGAAACCATGGGTCCACGGGTGAGGCTCATGATTAGAAAAGGTAGAATAAATAATAAAAATGCTATGTTTAAAATTTGGGATCAAAATAATGAGTTTTGGATTTATACGGGATTTAATCGCCGCACGAAACTTTAATTTAAGAATTAATTGAAACGCCTAGATTTATGTTTAATAAAATTATGGAAAATAGCTTTAAACTTAAATAATTATTAAAAACCTAAGTTTTTAATTTGAGAATTTTATATTAAAGTTTGGTTTAATTCGGGTTAAAAACACATTAATATGTTATATTTAAAGATTAATTTAAAAGTCATCGATTTAAGCTAAATAAAAATATGAGAAAATTTATGTAAGCTTAAATTATTATTTGGGACATGTTAGAGTCAATGAAATTAAGCAAATGTCAAAACGTGAAATTTTACGTCTAGGGGCAGAACGGTAATTTTACACCCGAAAATTAGTAAACGTCATGGCAGTGTCCTGAATGTTGTTTTATATGCTAATAGGATTATTTTAAAATTTGTTGGATTTTCATGGATTTTAATATGTTAAAATGTTGGTTTTAAGTATTTATTGATTTTATGATTTAATATGTTATGATTTATTATTTTAGATGTTTATGGATCTTGCTATTTTATGATGCAAAAATGTTTATTTTAAATGTTTATGATTTAATATGTTAAAATGTTGATTTTAAAACGTTTATGGTTTTTTATGATTTTTATATGTTAAAACGTTTATTTTAAATGTTTACGGATTTTTATGATTTAATATTTACATTTAAAAGATATGTTGAATGCTTGGTTTAAAAGAGAAACATTATATGCATGTTTAATTTTTATTAAGTGATGAGAATAGGAAACGTTGAAGAAAGTGAAGTAATTGTGACTAAATATGTTGGAGATATCGTGAGGGTGAAGGTCCCAGTGGGAGCCCGACGATCGTATTTTCATTGATACAAATACGAATACGAATATGATGATATGTTAATACGTTGGCAAAGGCTCAGTTGATGGGTGAGAGTGTCGCTGATATCCCTGGCGCCCAGTACTGTGGTTTTTTTTTTTATCGAAGGATTCATCGCCCAATACGAATACGAATACGAGTCATAATTATCGATATGAATTCAACGAAAGGAATATGAATATGAATATAAATATGTCGATACGAATATGGATATGGATACGAATATAGATACGGATATGAATATGAATATGTTTATGTTGATATGAAAATGTTTATGAAAATGTTTATGAAAAAATTTATGTTTAAAGATGATGCATCATTATGAAAATGTTTTTATTTAGAGTTTATGCATCATGAAAATGTTTACGAAACGTTCATGTTTGAAGTTTATGCATCTTCATGAAAAAGATATTTGAAGTACAAATATTTCTACTGTTGTATGTGATCTGTATATGTAGTAATTGTTATCAAGATTATGGTGTGTTGAGTTTTTAGACTCACTAGGTGTGATTGATGCAGGTGATTATGACAATAATGTTAAGGGAGGTCTTGATGGTTGACTTTCCTGGACTGAAGGTGCACATAACCCGAGGACCAACGCTAGTTTTTCGCACTAGTTTATGATTATGATTTATGTTAAGAATATTTTTACGACTATTTATTTATGTTTATGACAGATTTTTGAGAGGTTATAGTATGAGATATACTTTTCAAATAATGCTTTTAGGTTTGGTAAAACGTTTAATGATTTTATGATTCAAACTATTGTCCATTGGATTTTTAAATGTTAGTTGGTTGTTTTATTTCAAAATGGTGAAGGTATTTTAAAGTATTTATATATATCTATATTTTGAATTATGAAGATTAAGGAGGAAAAAAAAATTCTAGCACGTTTTAAGAAAACGAGTAGTGGACGTTTCAGTTTTAGCCCATGAGCTAGGGGTTTCCTGCCCGACAATCAATGAGCTTACTTGAGCTGAGGGTTTTAGCTTATGAGCTAAGGGTTTCTTCCCGAGAATCAATGAGCTTCCTTGAGCTAATGGTTTTAGCTTGTGAGCTAAGAGTTTCCTCTTCCGAGCGACGTCCCCTCAATTTTTATTGTTTTGCATTGCCTCGACTTCTTTTTGAGTTACTTTCCAAGATTTTGAGCTTAAAATTTACGTATATTGTTGTGTTTCTTTAATTAGAAGTTTTGGATTTCATTGCTTACGTGATTTGCTTCGAAAATCCGGATCCTCACATCAACCCTCCTTATTGGCACTACAACAAAAACGCCAAACGACAACGGATTTTATCCGTTGTTGTAGGCCATTTAAAACTGTTGTAACTGAGGGTGTTGTTGAAAGTGTCTACCCAAACGACAACGGATTTCTATCAACGACAACGGTTTTGCAACGGTGTTAAACCGTTGTAATTTCTACCAACGACAACGGTTTTGCAAGGGTTTTAAACCGTTGTCTTTTATACCAACAACAACGGTTTTGCAATGGGTTTAAACCGTTGTATTTTCTACCAACGACAATAATTTCGCAGCAGTTTTAAACCATTGTTATTTAGCACTATTGACAATAGTTTTGCAACGGTTTTTAATCTGGTGGCTAAAAAAAAAATAGCAACGGTCAAACCGTCGCTAAAAGGTTGTAGCGACGGTTATATGTCAGCCGTCGCTAATTTAGCGACTGTCATAAATATACCGTCGCTATATTAAAACCGTCGCTAGATATAGCGACAGTATTTTAACAACCGTCGCTATTGTAAGCAACGATATAACAAAAACCGTCGCTATATTAATCGGCGGATTTTTATAAAAACCGTCGCTTAATATAGCGACGGTGTTTAACGAAATTCGCAATTGATGTGTGGAAAGATATTAAATTTACGCAAAAATTAAAATCAGGTATTAAATTTACAAAAAAAACTACTACGCAAAAATTAAAATCAGACATTAAATTTTCTGTAAAAAAAAAGCTTTAAAACCTGATGTTGCACGAAGACATGTAGTTCCACGTAACGCAGGTAAATCGCACCGAGTAGCAAATCTACAAAATAAATACGAAATAGTTAGTACAAAATAAAAACCGAAACTTCGAAAAATTTATAGAGATTCGTTACTACCAGAGAAAGGCGAAAATCGTTTACAAAAAATGTTTGCGAACCTCGGTATATATAGAGTTAGAGCGACGGGCTACAATAAAACCGTCGCTGGTTGCGACGGTAACTTCAAACACCGTCGCCGATCTAGATCGGCGACGGTTTATAGAAACCGTCACATATAGATCGGCGACGGTTTTCGCTAATCCATATCAGTGACGGTTTATGTATATTCGTCGTCGTATATTGCGACGGGTCGTGTTATACCGTCGCACATGGCGACAGGTACAAACCCTTCGCCTAATATTAGCGACAGTTGTCCAAAAAACTGTCGTTGCAGTAGCGACGGTTGACTACAAACCGTAGCTATAAAAGCGACGGTTTTTAGAACCCCGTCGCTTATTTTGATTAGTGGATAAAACGTCGCAATATTAGCGACAGTTTATGTTAAAACGTCGCTAGAGTAGAGACGGTTGTCGTTAAACCGTCGCCAAAGAAGGGACGGTTTTTTGTAAACTGTCGCTACACAAGCGACGGTTTTTTTTAAACCATCGCTTGTTTTACATAGCGACGGTTTTATTAAAAATCGTCGCAGTAAATTGCGACAGTTTATTAAACCGTCGCAATAATTACGACATTTTCGTACTTACAGAGTTGGATTCCAAAATGGCGATTCCTTATCCAGCAATATTCGAATCAAACCTATTTGAGTAGATTCGTCACCCACCCAACATCCGGATTCGGATTCAGATCAAGGAGATTTTCCTTGCATAGTTTCTCGAGCATCTTGGCCCTTAAATCCCTAACAGATTCGACCCTCTGCATCACCGGAAATGCTTCCTCCCATGCGTCAAAATAGCTAATCTCAGTTTGGGTCAAGATCTCGGTTGGAGTCGTTGGGAGGCTGAAGTCAACATCATTAACAGTAAACATATGAGTGTTTTATTCACTGAATTAAATTTGACATAAAAAAAAATATTAACTTAAATTAATTACAAAAAAAAGTAGTGCTGATGCACTAGTTATTTATATAGCCTAATTAAAGATAATAAAATTATATAACATTACAAATTTTTTTTAAAAAAAATTCTACCACAACGGTTTTTGTAAACCTGTTGTCGTTAACCGTATAAAACCACTAAGAAAAGACAACGTTTTAAAAAACTGTTGTTGTAGCTCTAATAAAACCAGCTGAAAGACAACGGTTTTTAAAAACCGTTGTCGTAGCTAAAAAAAAAACGCTAATAGACAACGGTTACCGTTGTCGTAGCAAAATAAAACACACTAATTTACAACGGTTTTTAAAACCGTTGTCGTAGGCCAACAAAAAACAAGCTAATAGACAACGGTTTTTAAAAACCGTTGTCGTAGCCCAAAAAAAAAGCTAATAGACAACGGTTATTAAAAACCGTTGTCGTAGTCCAAAAAAAACACGCTAATAGACAACGGTTTTTAAAAACCGTTGTCGTAGCCCAAAAAATAGAAGTTAATAGACAACGGGTTTTAAAAACCGTTGTCGTAGACATATCAATGACAACAGTTTTTAAGAAACTATTGTCTATGAGCGGGTTTTTTGAGCCTACGACAACGGTTTTTCTTGAAACCGTTGTTGAAAGACAAAGCACAACGGTTTTTATAAAAAACTGTTGTCTTTGATGTGTTGTTGAATTAAGATTTTCTTGTAGTGTGGAAGTTTCGTCCTCGAAACTCGAGTTTGCTCTTTGAAAAGGTAGGGATACAAGGTGCGCATATTCTCCTCTAGCTCCCATGTTGATTCTCGCTCAGTATGGTTTGACCATTGTACTTGTACATACGGAATGGTCCGGTGACGTAACACTTGTTCTTTGATGTTCACTATACGGATAGAGGCCTCTTCATATTTCAGTTTTTCATTCAGGTTGCCATCATGTAAGAGGGGTGTGACCTCGAGAATAAGACTCGAGTCGGGAATGTATCTTCTTAGTTGCGAAACGTGGAAGACGTTGTGGATTCTTGACATGTCCGATGGCAAGGCTAGTCGATAAGCTATGCTTCCAACTCTTTCAATAATCTCGAAGGGTCCGACGTTTCTTGGGTTTAATTTTCCGAATTTGCTGAATCGGACTACTCCATTCATAGGTGAAACCTTGACATAAGCCTTTTCACCGACTTCGAACTCTAACGGTCTTTTTTTCAAGTCAGCGTAGCTCTTTCGTCGATCTTGTACTGCCTTGAGTTTATCTAGATGATAACTATTTTATCAACAGTTACTTGAACAGTTTAGGTACCGTGAAAGCTTTCTCTCTGATTTCAATACTTCCATGATAATTATTGTTACGCCAAATTCAATCAAAGGGGGTGTTTACTTCAATTTCGTCTGAAGTCTATGGCACATGCCCTAAGAATATCTTCAAGTGCCTGTATTTTTATCTCAGTTTGTCCATCAGTTTTGGATTGACAATCCGTGCTGAGAGCGATCTTGGTACCCATAGCTTCGTGAAAATATTTCCAAAATCGGAAAGAACTTTGGGTCTCTATTGGAAAAAATGTTTTCCGTAACACTATGTAGTCCTTTTGGCTTAGCGCATCAGCTATCTTGTTAGCCTTATGTCCTAATATTTCAATAGTTCGATCCACCATCTTTGCCTCAAGTTTAATTCCTTTTGTGTGAACGGTATTTGCGGCTTTGGTGATCGATAAATATCTCACATTTGATACCAAAGAATTTGATTCTATGGATCTTTCGCACAAATACAATTGTGGCTAATTCAATATCATGTATTGGATAATTTTGCTCACATGGTTTTAATTTCCTCGATGCATAGGCAATTACTTGCCCCTCTTGAATATGAAGACATCAAAATCCTCATTTGATGCATCATTGTAAATTGTGAAATTCTTGCCTTCTTCGAGAAGTACTAATACTAGCGTAGAAGCAGATTCTTTTTCAGGATCTAAAAACTCTTCTCACATTCTTCACTCTAATTGAATTTGGAATTCTTCTGAGTGAGCTTGGTGAGCGGAATAACTATTGAATAAAATACTTCAACACATTTTTTTTATAATAGCTGACTAATCCCAGAAAGCTTTGAATTTCTATTCTAATTTTAGGTCAAGATCAGTCCATGATTGTCTCCACCTTCTTGTGACCACTGATATACCCATTTCAGATATTATATGACCCAGGAATGTGACTCTTTTTCATCAAAATTCACATTTCTTAAATTTAGTATATAGTTATTTATCCTTGAGCATCTGTAGAGTAAGATGAAGATCTTCCTTGCGGTCTTCCTCACTTGTTGAATATGCAAGAATATCATTAATAAATACTACCACAAACCATTCGAGGTATTCCTTGAACACTCTGTTCATGAGTTCTATGAATGTTGTTAGTGCATTGGTCATAATAAAATAAATTATTATGAACTCATAGTGTCCATACCCTTTTCTTTGTTTTAGGAATATTCTTTGCCTTGGCCTTCAATTGTGGTAGTCTGACCTTAGATAGAGCTTTGAAAGGATCTTGGCTCATTTTAACTGATTGAAAATGTCATCTATTCTTGAAAGATGACATTTGTTCTTGATCTTATTGAGTTATTTGTAGATCGATACACTATCTTGTACCTTCACCATTCTTCTGTACCAATAAGATTGAAGCTCCCCAAGGAGAGGCACTTGGTCTGATTTGTTTTTGTCTAACAAATCTTGGAATCGATCTTTTTGCTCATTGAGTTCAACTGAAGCCATTCACTAGGGTTCCTTAGATTTTAGTGTAGCACGAGCTATCAAGCTACTTTTGAATTCTACTTCACGGTCTGAGATAATTCAAAGTAATGCTTCCGGAGCTCTCGTACCACATAAATATTTTATATCTTGAGCTCTATTCCTTCTTTTGCTTCTCTCATTATTGCTGGTTAGAATTTTTTGCCATACTCCATGGCTTTCTAGGTTTGAGAAACAGAAATGAAGGATTTGTGTTCCTTGTTCTTGCCATGAAATACGATTTATTCTTGGATTGGAGTTTGACATTCTTACCCCAAAAATCTACCATTGCATGATTCTTGTCCAACCGATCAATTCTCAGAATGAAGTTGAAATTCACCATAGTTCACAGAATAAAATCGGCACTGAATATATGTGTATTCATACTTATATTATTCTATCTTAAATTTATCACGATTAATATCTCAAAACTTAAAACCAATATAGAATCTTAGAACATAACTCCTTATCAGCATATTGACTTAAGTCCCAATAATTATAACCTAGTTAAAATTTCTTTCAACTTTGTACGGAAGAAACTAATTCCTTAAAAATTCTTCTTTTACTAAATCTTTCTTTAATCAAGACTATGAGCCTAGCATTCTTTAACACAAACAAGTTTTGTTGGATGTCTTTCTCCTAAAATCTTCGCCCTATTTTTTTTGTACTATAAGAAGAGTCAGAACTTATTATGTATATTACACTTTCCTTGATGTCCACCAATATCTCATTACTCTCTTAATTTACCTAAGGTAATGACTTTAATTTCTTAAATTAATTTATTGTTTATTGCCTTCATTAAATATTCCAAACTCCTACATATTTAAATTTATACGCTTAAAATCCCAAATTTAATGTCCATGACGTTAATTATTGACACAAAAATCAAATTCTATATCTGAATATCAGAATTTATATAAATCTTATCTCATATTTTCATTAATAATTTATTATCCTCGAGTCAAACATTTCATCTTAAGTCGGAAGCTTATCTTCAATATATAAATTCCCAAAACTTTAAGTCAACTTATATCAGATATTTGTATTCCTAAAATTATAAGTCAACTTATATCTGGTAGGTACATTCCCAAAAATATAATTCAACTTATCTGTAAGGCCCAAGAATGTGATTATTGTAATCTGAAATGAATTGTGGATAATTGATGCACTTATAGACAGAACGGATCAGACCGGGAAAGCCGGAAAGAAATTAAAATTATGTACGAGGACAAGACCTCGCGCATATGCGCGACCCCGCCAGGCGCATATGCGCGAGGCAGACAGAGCACCTCGCGCATATGCGCGACATGAATCCGCACATGTGCGCGAGGGTACCCGAGAGTTGTGAAGAATTTTGAGGGACCTCGCGCATATGCGCCATAGGAGGGAGCGCATATGCGCGAGCCACTGTGATGCTACGCGCCGGGCGCGCATATGCGCGAAGGAAGGGCGTGCATATGCGCGAGAAGTCCAGCATGCATACGAAGTTGACACATGTATTAGGCACCACTTAATATGCATTGTGATTCATTTCTTCAGCATTTCTTCAGCAGAGAACCTCCATAGAATCCATGAAAGAATAGCTCCTCAAGCTCCAAGTTATATTAGAAAAATGATTGTGAAGAATCTAACCGCCCGATTTTCGATCCGAGTTTAGATTCTTGCTTCTCTCATCACAGGCCACGAAAGGATGTAAGTTTTATTCCGTTTCAGCATGTTTCGAATTTTATGTATGGGAGGAATTATAATTTGAACTCTAAAATATGTTCTTGAGATTACGAGATACGTATATTAGCAACCGAATCGAAGAACGGATAACCTATGCAATTGTTATTGATTCTTCAGCATATATGAATGAGATTATACAAATTTTGAGCTTGTGGATTGATGTTTGTTGAGGATTATGATTGTTGTTATGAGTGGGTGATAGCAATCTTTGATATGTCGATTGATCGGTATCGCGAGATTACGCCGCTATGCCATCGAAATGTACCGAGATTGAATATTGATCCGTATATGTATTCCTTTGAGTTAGAGGTTGATATAGTACATTATGTATATGTTAATTCAGATTGGTATTGACAGATTTGACATCGAGATTTCAAGACTTCGACTTGTTCAAACCGAAACTACGACAAGAAAGATATAATTCAATGTTGATTCGGAAAGACACAACTCGAATTAGATCCAATTTGAGTTTCCCAAAATCACATACTAGATTGTTTATAATTTTATATGGTTATGCCTTGTCTATAGAGTTGTAGCAATGCACATGAGATAGGTGAGTCGTTGGCAGATATGCCAAGATACCGGATGTTCGGTGATGTCGATGTACGTAGGAGAATATCGACTCCTATTGTAGATATTCGATATAGAGAGAGGACCGAAGTCCGGGAATAAGACGTACCGCCACCCCGATTGGGAGCGTAGGTGGGAGATTATTACGTCATATTCACACCGGGATCCCTAGACTTAGATTGGAGTCGAGTCAAAGATTTGAAGTTCAAGATTTGATGTATAGCATTCTTTTGATCTATGTTCTAGATTCGATACATGTTCTTGATTTATGCTTTATATCTTATATATGCTTGCATGATATGCATGATACATTGTGTTATACTGGGATTTGTTCTCACCGGAGTATCCGGCTGTTGTTGTGTCTGTATGTGTGCATGACAACAGGTGGAACATGATCAGGATCAGGGTCAAGGAGAGCGTGACTGAGATTGGATAGCGTGATGATTTC
This sequence comes from Primulina tabacum, assembly GCF_025594145.1. Taxonomy (NCBI): domain Eukaryota; kingdom Viridiplantae; phylum Streptophyta; class Magnoliopsida; order Lamiales; family Gesneriaceae; genus Primulina; species Primulina tabacum. The sequence continues at coordinate 31,078,552 of NC_134559.1, forward strand.
GGGCGTAGAAGATAAACTAGATGTTCTACATGTGATATTTAGTTTGTTATTAACACTAGTTTGTGTAAATGAAAATAGAACAAGACATGTATTTATTTTAATGATCTAAGTAAAGTTATTACATGTGTATGATTATATACAATAGTTTCTACTGTTTAAAAGAAATTTTTTTTAGGACCCATTTTCTAGCAAAGATCCACTTAATCCCAAAGATAATTGAATTAGAGCCTGGGTCCCCACAATAGGTGGTATCAGAGCAGTAGGTTCTGTAGACTGGAATAGAAGTGAATGAGCGTGGTAGATCGAGCATGCTATTAATTGTATGTTGATTTACATATGTTATATATGAAAGCATGTTTCTTGCAGTAATACATGTTTACCTGCCTATCTGATTGATTGCGACATGTATTAAGAATAAAATGAATCAGACCCGATTCTGGATCAGAGGTATATGATCAGAGGAGGACTGAGACAGATTGTATAGATTGTGTACTAATCCGTTTGATAATCAGATATGCCTCCTCGAAGAGCAGCAGTGCCTGTGCGTCCGGTACCAGAACAGGGCAGTACTTCCAACGATCCGATGGATGTTACTGCAACACCGATGGAGACACTACTAAAACGATTTCAATCCTTCAAACCGCCGACCCTGAAAGGTACTGAGAATGCGATTGATTGCGAGAGCTGGTTAGATGACATTGAGATGTTATTTGAGTCCCTTGATTATACCGATGAGCGACGATTGAAGTTAATTGGCCATCAACTGCATGAAGTCGCAAAGAATTGGTGGTTTACCACAAAGAGAGTGTTGGAGCATCGTGGCACAGAGATCACTTGGAAAGTTTTTAAAGCAGAGTTCTATCAACGCTTATTTCCAGTGTCATACCGAAAAGATAAAGGTGCCGAGTTTGCCAATCTGAAACAGGGACAGTTGAACATCGAAGAATATGTGGCAAAGTTTTCGACAGTGCTCCGATTTGCTCCTCACGTTGCAGAGAATGACGAGGCCATTGCAGATCAGTTTATCAATGGCTTGAATCCTGATATCTTTACACTGGTGAATACCGGCAGACCGAAAAACTTTGCAGATGCCTTGAACCGAGCCAAGGGAGCGGAAGCGGGACTGATTAAGCAACGAGGACTTTCGTATGCTGCTCCGATTCCAAGACCACCACAGCCCTCATTTCAACCTCCTCCTAGATTCGAGAGTGGTGGTAGTAGCAGTGGCAAGAAAGATCAACTGAAAGCCCGAGAAAGACAGTTCAAGAAGTCGGGTAGCAGTTCATCAAACTCAGGAGGGTCACGACAGAGGGGTCCTGGCCAGAGTTCAGATTATACAGGAGTGTATTGCAGTACTTGTGGAGGCAGACATCCTACAGATCAGTGTCAGGGAGTGGTTGGGCGATGCAATATCTGCAAACAGCAAGGACATTTCGCCAGAGTCTGTCCACAGAGAGGGTCACAGCGATTTCAGAGTGCAGGATCATCTGCATCAGTATCTCAGCTTGAGAGGCAAGCATCATCTGTCCATTCCTTCCAGCCGCCACCTGCACAGTCCCAGTCGAGGCAAGGAGGGAGCCAGACTGTGAGCCAACCTCCCAGACAGCAGGCTCGAGTATTTGCACTGACAGAAGAGCAGGCCCAAGATGCACCAGACGATGTGATAGCGGGTAAATGTTTTCTTTGCGGTTATCCTGCTTATGTATTGATAGATACGGGTGTATCTCATACCTTCATTTCTGAGCGCTTTGCATTAATGCATGCTTTACCTGTCGAGTCATTATCTGCCGTAGTGTCTATTTCTTCTCCTTTGGGGAGTGGTTTGATATCAGTGACATCGGTTAGACATTGCATGCTACAGTTTGAGGGTAATGAGATTGAGTTAGACTGTGTTGTGCTTGGGTTGTCTGATTTTGATTGTATTGTCGGTATCGATATGTTAACCAAGTACAGAGCCACCGTAGATTGTTTCTAGAAGATTGTTAGATTCAGACCAGAGATGGCTGATGAGTGGAAATTCTACGGTAAGGGTTCCAGAGCTCGTATTCCCTTGATATCTGTGTTGTCTATGAGTCGATTGTTGCAGAAAGGAGCAGAGGGGTTCCTTGTATATTCAGTAGATCTACTGAAATCGAGCCCGTCCTTGGCAGACCTGCCAGTGGTATGTGAATTTGCCGATGTATTCCCAGACGAGATTCCAGGGTTACCTCCCGTTCGAGAGGTAGATTTCAGCATCAATCTCATACCAGGTACCGTTCCTATATCTCGAGCTCCCTATAGAATGGCACCTATTGAATTGAAAAAATTGAAAGAACAGCTCGAAGAATTATTGGCCAAAGGTTACATTAGACCAAGTGTGTCTCCTTGGGGTGCTCCGGTACTGTGTGTCCGAAAGAAGGATGGTTCGATGAGACTTTGCATCAATTATCGACAACTGAATAAAGCAATGGTAAAGAACAAGTATCCATTGCCTCGTATCGACAATTTATTTGATCAATTGCAGGGTTCTTCTATATATTCCAAGATCGATATGAGATCTGGGTATCACCAGCTGAGGGTCCGAGATTCTGATATACCGAAGACAGCTTTTAGAACCAGGTATGGACATTATGAATTTATTGTCATGCCATTTGGTTTAACAAATGCTCCAGCTGTATTTATGGGTTTAATGAACCGTATCTTCCAGAAGTACCTTGACGATTTTGTGATTATATTCATTGATGATATTCTGATATATTCAAAGAATAGGACTGATCATGCTAATCATTTGAGGACTGTGTTGAGAACTTTGAGAGCAGAAAAATTGTACGCCAAACTGTCGAAATGTGAGTTCTGGCTGAAGCAAGTTGTATTTCTTGGGCATATTGTATCGGGAGAGGGTATTTCTATTGACCCTAGCAAAGTCGAGGCTGTGATCAGCTGGCCTAGACCCACATCAGTGCCAGAGATACGCAGTTTCAAGGGTCTAGCAGGCTATTACCGGCGATTTATCAAAGATTTTTCTAGTATCGCAACGCCGATTACACAGCTAACTCAGAAGAATGCTCTGTTTGTTTGGTCAGAGGCTTTGAGTCCAGTTTCCTGGAGTTGAAGAAAAGGTTAACCAGTGATCCAGTGTTGACTATCCCTTCAGGTACAGGTGATTTCATTGTATATTGTGATGCATCTCACAGAGGGCTAGGATGTATTCTTATGCAGCGAGGACATGTAATTGCATATGCTTCGAGACAGTTGAAGCCACACGAGACTCGATACCCAATTCATGATCTTGAATTGGCGGCCATTGTATTTGCTTTGAAGATATGGCGACACTATCTCTATGACGAGAAATTTGAAATCTATTCTGATCACAAGAGCTTGAAATACCTGTTTTCGCAGTCAGAATTGAATATGAGACAGCGTAGATGGCTCGATTTGTTGAAGGATTTCGATTGTGAAATCAAGTACTATCCAGGGAAGTCTAATGCAGCAGCCGATGCCTTGAGTCGAAAGGTATATGCTCTATCCTTATCGACGATAGGTATTTCAAATTTGATTGAAGATTGCTGTTTGTCTGGATTAGCATTTGATACCGATAGTAGACCATTGCGACTTGCTACAATTCAAATGGAACCAGATTTGATTGTTCGCATTAAAGAAGCACAGAAAAATGATCAGAATGTTCAGAAGTCGATTGAGATGGTCAGAACCGGACATCAGTCAGAGTATCAGGTACATGATCATGTTTTGTATATGAATAAACGTCTTGTAGTAATAGATGTTTCAGATTTGAAACAACAGATTTTATCAGAAGCGCAGTGTAGTCGGTTCAGTATTCATCCTGGTGGCAGAAAGATGTAAAACGACCTAAAGATACAGTTATGGTGGAAACAAATGAAATCAGACATTTCAGAGTTTGTATCTAAGTGCCTGAATTGCCAACTGGTGAAGGCCGAGAGGAAGAAACCCGGAGGTTTACTTCAGAGTTTATCTATTCCCGAATGGAAATGGGATCACATTTCCATGGATTTTGTTACGAAGTTACCACGATCATCCCGGAGCTGTGATGCAATTTGGGTCGTGATTGACATATTGACCAAATCAGCATGCTTTATTCCATACAGAATGACGTAGCGACAGGATCAGATGGCAGAGATATATGTTAGAGAGGTGGTCAGATTGCATGGTGTGCCGAAATCTATCGTATCAGATCGTGATCCCCGATTTACTTTGCATTTCTGGCACAGTTTACAACAGGCTTTAGGTACGACATTGCACCTGAGTACTGCATATCATCCTCAGACCGATGGACAGTCAGAACGGACTATCCAGACACTAGAGGATATGCTGAGAGCTGTAGTGTTAGATTTTGGCACTAGTTGGCAAGATTCACTACCACTTTGTGAATTTTCGTACAACAACAGCTATCAGACAAGTATCGAGATGGCATCGTTTGAAGCATTATATGGCAAGAAGTGCAGATTTCCTCTGTATTGGGATGATTTATCTGAGGTACCAGAACTTGGTCCTGATATGATTCGTGAAATGACTGAGAAAGTAAAACTGATCCAGAAAAGAATGAAGACGGCGCAGGATAGACAAGCCAAGTATGCGAATGTACGTCGTCGACCGTTAGTATTTGAACAGGGAGACAGAGTATTTTGAAAATTTCTCCTTTCAGATGCATTGTCAGGTTTGGCAAACGTGGGAAATTGTCTCCTAGATACATCGGTCCGTACGAGATTCTTGAGAAGATTGGTGATCGTGCATATCGACTTGCTCTTCCTCCTTTTCTATCCGGGATACATGACGTTTTTCATGTGTCAATGCTAAGGAAATATCTGCTAGATACTTCTCATATTCTTCAGCCTGATGAAGCTGAACTCGAAGAGACTTTGAGCTATTTAGAGCATCCGATTCAGATTATTGATCGGAAGAACAAACAACTCAGGACGAAGACTATTCCGTTAGTGAAGATTCAGTGGAGTCGTCATGGCATCGAAGAAGCTACCTGGGAGACAGAGTCAGATATGAGACAAAGATTCGCAGATTTATTTCACTGATGTAAGTCTTCTATATAGCTGTTTCTATTTTACCTTCTTATTGATATGATTTAATTGCCCGTGATTTCGAGGACGAAATCATATCTTAGGGGGGTAGAAATGTAAGGCCCAATAATGTGATTATTGTAATCTGAAATGAATTGTGGATAATTGATGCACTTATAGACAGAACGGATCAGACCGAGAAAGCCGGAAAGAAAATAAAATTATGTGCGAGGACAAGACCTCGCGCATATGCGCGACCCCGCCGGGCGCATATGCGAGAGGCAGGCAGAGCACCTCGCGCATATGCGCGACCCCGCCGGGCGCATATGCGAGAGGCAGGCAGAGCACCTCGCGCATATGCGCGACATGAATCCGCGCATGTGTACAAGGGTACCCGAGAGTTGTGAATAATTTTGAGGGACCTCGCGCATATGCGCCATAGGAGGGCGCGCATATGTGCGACCCACCGTGATGCTACGCGCCGAGACAGAATGTCTCGCGCATATGCGCGAAGGAAGGGCGCGCATATGCGCGAGAAGTCTAGCATGCATACGAAGTTGACACATATATTAGGCACCACTTAATATGCATTTTGATTCATTTCTTCAGCACTTCTTCAGCAGAGAACCTCCCAAGAATCCATGAAAGAATAGCTCCTCAAGCTCCAAGTTATATTAGAAAAATGATTGTGAAGAATCTAACCGCCCGATTTTCGATCCGAGTTTAGATTCTTGCTTCTCTCATCACAGGCCACGAAAGGATGTAAGTTTTATTCCGTTTCAGCATGTTTCGAATTTTATGTATGGGAGGAATTATAATTTGAACTCTAAAATATGTTCTTGAGATTACGAGATACGTATATTAGCAACCGGATCGAAGAACGGATAACCTTTGCAATTGTTATTGATTCTTCAGCATATATGAATGAGATTATACAAATTTTGAGCTTGTGGATTGATGTTTTTTGAGGATTATGATTGTTGTTATGAGTGGGTGATAGCAATCTTTGATATGTGGATTGATCGGTATCGCGAGATTACGCCGTTATGCCATCGAAATGTACCGAGATTGAATATTGATCCGTATATGTATTCCTTTGAGTTAGAGGTTGATATAGTACATTATGTATATGTTAATTCAGATTGGTATTGACAGATTTGACATCGAGATTTCAAGACTTCGACTTGTTCAAACCGAGACTACGACGAGAAAGGTATAATTCAATGTTGATTCGGAAAGACACAACTCGAATTAGATCCAATTTGAGTTTCCCAAAATCACATACTAGATTGTTTATAATTTGATATAGTTATGCCTTGTCTATAGAGTTGTAGCAATGCACATGAGATAGGTGAGTCGTTGGCAGATATGCCAAGATACCGGATGTTCGGTGATGTCGATGTACGTAGGAGAAGATCGACTCCTATTGTAGATATTCGATATAGAGAGAGGACCGAAGTCCGGGAATAAGACGTACCGCCACCCCGATTGGGAGCGTAGGTGGGAGATTGTTACGTCTTATTCACACCGGGATCCCTAAACTTAGATTGGAGTCGAGTCAAAGATTTGAAGTTCAAGATTTGATGTATAGCATTCTTTTGATCTATGTTTTAGATTAGATACATGTTCTTGATTTATGCTTTATATCTTATATATGCTTGCATGATAAATTGTGTTATACTGGGATTCGTTCTCACCGGAGTATCCGGCTGTTGTTGTGTCTATATGTGTGCATGACAACAGGTGGAACAGGATCATGATCAGGGTCAAGGAGAGCTTGACTGAGATTGGATAGCATGGTGATTTCGGGCGTAGAAGATAAACTAGATGTTCTACATGTGATATGTAGTTTGTTACCAACACTAGTTTGTATAAATGAAAATTGAACAAGACATGTATTTACTTTTAATGATCTAAGTAAAGTTATTACATGTGTATGATTATTTACAATAGTTTCTACTGTTTAAAAGAAATATTTTTTAGGACCTATTTTCTAGCAAAGATCCACTTAATCCCAAAGATAATTAAATTAGAGCCCGGGTCCCCACATTATCTTTTTACATTCCCAAAGAAATATTACACTTCTTTCTTTTCGTATCATATAATCATAATACCAGTCTAGCCTACCTTACCATACCTCCATTATTATTGTTCTTTTCCACTACATTCGTAGGTGTTTCTTTTTCTTCTTCCATGTTTTCCACGACAAGGTGCATATAGTTATTTTGTTCTTGCAGTCTAACCGTAGCGCCATGAAACTTGGTGATGTAACGTTCTTGCTAGCTAGCAAGGTCTTTATGTTGATGACGAGAGCGGTTAGAAGGATTCTTCTCAGTTTCAATCCTTACTATCAACTTTTGATTAGGGGAAATTAGTCGTACCACGTGAGATGGGTTACATAGGGTTAGGGCGAGCTGGCTCTCTGCTCGATCAAGGTGATGGGTGAGACGTTGTATATTAGTTTGAAGCAGGTCCTTCATATCCATGAGTTCTTGTTTTCCTCTTGCGAGTTGAGCCTTTATGGTTGCAATCTCTCGTGTTTGATTTTCAATGGTAATTTGATGCATGGAAAGGGCGGCTTGAGCACGAGTACGAGGGGTGGCCATTTCTAATACGTATCGAATGAAAAAGGGATCAAAGTTACATTATCAGAAAAGCAAGGTATTTGGATCGAACAGAGTGAGATTATACAAAATTGGAAAGTTTAGCAATTTTTGCATAGATTGAAAGCAGTTGATGAGATTGAATTTCGAAATTCTAGGCGAAAGTATAAGCTATCCAATTATGGCGATAGCTTGAATTTGAAGATTTAAACAAAAGGAGATGAATATGATGTATCAAAATGATTTGGACAGGAAGGCATGGGCTTTTGCCAAAATTTGATTTCGCCAAATTTTCTATCAAAATCACAGCCGGATTATGAACATGGCGGCGCTGATATCACTTAAATGTCATACCCCGAGATCGAAGAGTCGGTGACATCCGGCATTGTTTAACAATTGTATGAAAACAATAAGCCTCGTAGAAAATAGCCAAAACCCAGTCTTTTTCATAAATAACTTTGTCTTTTACATTGACAACAAAAAGATAAATTACATCAATAGAGTTGCGGAAGCAAAATTCAAAAATATACAAAATCTTGATCTTTGATATTTTGATACGGTCACCAGCCCCAGAAAGTCTCATGTTCTTCCTCATTCAATTCCTCTTCATTCTTATCTGGAGAGATGTAAGGGGTGAGTGCTTTGGAAAACAATCAGCAAGTGGGGGCCGATCGATTATCACAAATACATAAAAGATAATTTCAAAACATCTTTTGAAAAACTTCCAGAACCTATCATATCAAACAGTAACCGAATCAGACTCGAAAGGTGAAACAGAACTTATCAGAACAGAACTTATCAGAACAAACGGAACACTGTTATTCATCTCTATATCCATGGTCAAATTGTCCACCATATGTTAGTCCTCTAAGTGGTGAGGCCAGAACAATGTTTTATACCCACGGATGGGGGCCATGACATAGTTTTATACCCACTGATGGGGGCCTAGACATAATTTACAAACGTCGTTCCATATCCAATTCGAATTATAATAGTGTATTATAGAATAAGATTCATCAAACATTATTATCCAGGTGAGCATGTTTTTGAGGGGACTGGAGGTGCCGAACTCTGAGTCGGCAAGACTGGATGTGCGTGCACGACCTGAGGAACACGTTTTCTCCGGACATGATGTTTTTTTAATGAGTTTTGAGAGGACATGAGTATTTTATACATTGGTTTTGTTACGATGTAGGTTTTAGGATTTTTACTCATTACGTTTACGAATTTTTCGGTTGGTCGGTTTGGCCATTTTAACTGCATTGTTTTAAGTTGTTAAATATTTACGATTATTTTTTTATAATGTTTTTTCAGTAGGATTACATGCATGAAATATAATTAAGTGCATATTTTGAAAATGTGAGCTTTTAAATATATATATATTTAAATAAGTAGAAGTTTCAGCTATCCTCCTTAGTTTCTCAATCTTTTTCAAAAGAGTTCTTCCACGTCTCTTCGATGCACGTTTAACGCGATTATCTCAAATGTTTCGTGCGTATATACGCAAAGGCACGACCAAAATATTGTTTTTCTCATTATTCACATCATCATATGCTGATTTGTGTGTTTATGCATGAGAAATTATTAGTTCTATTACGTTGCTTCGTTTTTGCAAGGTTTGTCATGAACTATGCATACCAATTTACATATAACTCACGTTTTTCCATGGCTTTCGTGCAAGGGCTGCTAGACCTAGGTTTCAAGGGACTAAACATGTCGAGGTCTATGGTGGATAAGGTTGAGAGGGCTTCGATTCAGGTCTAAGGGGAGAGGCCGATCGCTTGGGTCCTAGGAAGCAGATAGCGGCTAGATCGGGTAAAGTAGATGGTGTGGCCATGCATGGCTCGTTCCAGGAACTGGCTTGGAACGTGTGTGGTCCATGACAAGGACTTGGACTTGTCCATGATCGGCTGGTAGAGTGACAATGCATGGATCGAAGCGAGGAGGCGATTTAGGGCAAAATGGTGGCTAGATCGAGTGTTTCATGGTGAACCGAGGGTTGCGCGTACATGAGGCTGACAGTAGTGGTTAGGTCGGTCCAGGAGGGTCCAGAGGTGGGCTAGGAGTTGTTGGTTGGAGGCAGTTCCGATCTGGTTTGGGCTAGGATCAAGTTCTCGAGAGTTAGTGAAACTAGGGTTTTCGGTGCACACGTACAAGAAATTCCAGCAACGTTTCAGTGGCATACGAAGGTCTTAATTGGGCGGGTTTAGGTTGATTAGGTGCTGGTAGGGTGTGAATAAGTGTTGGTTAAAATTTGGAAAAGTTTGGTTAAGTTTCGGGTTAAAACTGGGACCCCAGTCCAAGTTTTAGAACGAATCGTAAAAATTATGGAACGGGCTCGAGGTTACATCTAGGAAATGATTATGAATATGCTTTGAGGTATTTTAAGGAGTATGGTTGGCTTCGGGTCGAAATTTTAAGGTCCAGGGATAAAATGGTCAATTAGGGTTTCCAGGGGCAAAATTGTCATTTTGCACCCGGATCGATTTTGTAACGTCTACTCGATTTAAAAGTGCGGAAATATTTTTTATTTTTTTTATAACGTTCACATTTTCCAAATATCATTTAAAATAATCGTATTTATTTGACTATAAAAATAGCGCATTATAAAATAACCAAACTCATCCATAATCATACAAAAACATAACTAATAAAAATCTTAAAATCATCAACGTATGAAAATATTCATCTCCTCTTAATCTCATAAATCGTAATGCGGAAAACATGTGGTCCTCGGGTCGTTTCATCCCACCAGGTCTGCCTACTCAGAGTTCGGCACCTCCAGTCTCCTCATCATGAAGCTCACCTGCATCACACACGCATAATGAGTCTAAAAACTCAGCACACCTATACGAGGAATAACAAGTACATATACAGGCACACAACAGTGAAAAATATCATACTCAACATATCTTTCATGAACTTAAAAAACTTAATGCCAACATACCTTTCATGAACTTAAAAGCATAATGTAAACGTGTTGTGTAAAATCATATCGTCTCAAAGCATGTTATCTCATGTCATCATATACATAAACGTGTCGTGTAAAATCATATCGTATTAAAGCATGTCATCTCATGTCGTCATATACGTATACATTTTCTTTTTAATTGAATTCAGTTCATTAATTGTAACTTTCGTATCAGCTCTATCAATAAATCCATCTATAAAACCGTGGTACCCGGCGGCGGGGACATCAGCGACAGCATTACCCGTCCACTGAGCCTTGGCCTCAGCTCATCATATCTCATACTATCGTATACATATACATCGTCAGTCACAACCAATTCTCATCCTTCAAAAATATCATTATATTCATCACTTAATAAAAACATGCATATACGTAACTTTTCTTTTAAACCAAGCATGTAACGTATATTTTCATAAAATCTTAAAAATCATGATCATGATGCATAAACCTTTAAAACATAGTAAATTTGTGCTCAGGGCGCTGTCTTGACCAAAATCTCACCCCGGGTGCAAAATGACCATATTTCATTTGAAAATCCAAAAATTACCATTTTGCCCCTAGACGTAAAATTCCATGTTTTTGACATTTTCTTAATTCCATTGACACTAACATGTTCCAAATAATTATAAGCCTACATGAATTTTCTCATATTTTTATTTTGCCTAAATCGATAACTTTTAAATTAATCTTTAAATATAACATATTAATGCGTTTTAATCTCGAATTAAACCAAAACTTAGCATAAAATTCCAAATTAAAACTTAGACTTCTAATAATTATTTTAAGTTAAATATAATTTCCCATAATTTTTATTAAGCTTAAATCTAGACGTTTCCATTAATCCTATAATTAACGTTTCGTGTGACGATTAAATCCCGAATAAATCCAAAACTCATTATGTTGATCCAAAGCTTACTAAACTCCTTAAGATGTCCCAAAACATATTTAAAAGCATCCCTAGATGTAAACTCGAGCTCATTTCATAACTTAACTGAATTGTTTTAAAACTTTGGACCGGGATCCCGGTTTTAATCCGAATCGACTCGAAACTTAACCGAATTTTTCCAAACTTTTTGTCATATCTTAAAACACTATAATGGTCCTACAATCTTAATTTCAGACCCTTCTATCCACGGCTGATGGTCCAGCATTTGATTGAATCTCTCGGTCCTACCAACTTAAATCACCCTTGTGCACTAACCTCCAAGGTCACGTTCTAGCTCACCACCGACGGTTCAAGCCTCGACTCCACCTTACCTAGACCACCCTAGGACCTTGATGTACCCACTAGACTCACGGCCCCAGCTACATGCAGGCTGCAACCTGCTGAAAGCCTAGAAATAAAACAACCCATCATCCGAGTCCTAGCCCCTCGCACTTGCACTCGATCAAACGGCCTTGAGGACTGTTCCAGCAGCGGTCAAGCCTCTCTAAACCATGTCTCAGACCCAGCAGAGCCTGATCCAAGTCTTGGTTCAGCCCTCTCACCGTCGACAAACCAAATCTCTCGATCTTGACCTCACACACCCTCACATGCGCTTGACCGAACGAATTTCCCTCGAGCTTGGCAACCCAAATCTCCAGCACCTATACATCATTAAACACAGCCTGCACAACCCTCTAACATCACTAACTTGACAGCCCCTTGCACAAAAATAGGAAAAACGTGAGTAGTTGATCAAAAGATGCAAGAACATATGTAAAAACCAAAGATTCTTCATGAATAATCCAAAACCGAGAATTCCACCTACAAATAAACACATAACAGCATATATATAGCGTATATGATGCAGAAATAAAAGTACGTGGCGTGCCTTTGATGTATATGAACGAAACTTTGAAGAACCGCGCAACGGAAAAGCACCGAAGAATTTTCTTGAAATCAAAATGCTATGGCCGATGGTTTGCTGAAGGGAGGCTGCTGAATTGATATAATGAGAGTGGGGATAAACTAAATAAAGAGGTGTCGGTTGGTGTGGCAGAGAAGGATAGGTGTAGGGTTAATTGGTTATTAAAGTATCATTAACAATTAGGTTAATTAGCTTTTATTTTAAATTAAAAAGGAATTAAAAGAGTTTAAGCCCAATAAGCTTAAAAATAGGTCCATTAAATCCAAACATACTCCCGAAAAATATTTCGTGTTGGAAAGATTTTGAAAATATTAACCGAAACCTCAAAAAGTCTCTCGATTCGATAAAATTTGCGTATCGGATAAAAATAAAATCCTACGTTATAAATACACAATAAAATCCCATTTTTGAAAAATACACTTAAAAACATCTTATATTAATTAATAAAAATTAATCATGTAATAAAAATTATTTTCTTGAAAATTCTCCAGTTTCCGTTACTCGTTTTAGCGCGAAATGAAACTTAAAAATCTTTAATGCATAAACCTTTAAAATTTCGTGAAATAAATTCTATCATGCGTGAATTATGCATAAAAATAATTAAACACATAATTTATTAAATAAAAATGCATTTAATGCTTTAAAACAAATTAATAAAATACAAAAGAAATTTAATAAATTACATGCATGTGGTTCACGTGGACCTTCAAATTTTTCGGGACATTACAATCTCCTCCCCTTAAATTGCATTTCGTCCCCGAAATTCGCTTATTCTTGATAATCACAAAGTTTAGACTTAGTTCTAGTATCTTAATACTCTACGCTTCCGCGGCGCTACTCTGATAAATAATAAATCTTAAGGTGTCTTTATGTCTCCCCGATCCTAATTATTTAGCCTATTGAAATCCTTGTTTGCGAATCGCAACCTAGAATGACTTATGGCGACTTAGTTCTATTCTACTCAGACCTCGAATTATGATTTTTCTCAAAATTCCCAATATTAGAAATGGCAGTCCGAATTTTATTGCGTTTTACTTTTCTTATACCATACACGTAATGTTCATTGATCTATTACATTAGTATTTTTGCAGTTCAACTTAAGAAACCTTGGCACCAAAAGTTACTGATCGACTTTTATCCTCGGTAAAACACTTAAAAGTTAAACTTTATCTCAATCTCATAATAATATTAGTCTAAGATCCTTGAATCGAATCTTTATCTTACGGCACCAAACTTACATAACTTAATTATTTACGAGTACACCCGGAGGTAAAATTGTTGCAAATCTTAAACCTCGAATAACGTTAATCCATAAAACCCAATTATAAAATAATGATCTTCTACCTAATTAGTAAAACACCTCTCGCATCAGTTGCATGCTTAAATTATTCTTTTCCCAATTACAATATAGTTGAGGCCTAAGACTCTTAGATTTTCCTCCTTGAAACGAATATCGCATTCTTACGTATCCCTAATGCTTAATTAATATTAGCGTATAAAACTTATTAAGTTATCCCATATACTAACTTTAATCAATCAACTTCACTTATAACCCATAGAGTTCTAGAATCTCCATATCAATATTTTAGATTTTTTACTCGATAAGAAACTTAATATTCGTTCATTGGTAACATATGCTGAACACCGCAAATTCCCTTTTGTTTTTATTTCACCCAAAATTTCCTTACGAACACCTATTTCATAAACTTAAAATTTCAAGCTTACGCAACCCAATTAGTATTAGATAAAATAATTTCAACACACATATTCACTTATTCCCAAGTTTCTTAATGACTTACCAAAAATTTCTCAAGACAATGTGTCTACCTCAATTCTTACATGCGTCTATCGAGTAACCTAACCATCAATCACATCCAACCTTCTAGAAAAATTAAATTCAAACAAAGTATAATAACTCTTAAGGTCACGATTAAAAATTATGATACATCAAACTTAAGTTCTCAAAATTTTGTTAGCTCCATGTCTACTTTTATAACTTAATTAACTGATCAACTTCACCTTAAATTGTCATCACTTTAAATTCTTAATTTGCCACATCATTATTTCACTAACACTTAAATTTTCAAGCCCAATATTGATTCATCCTACTATGTCCTTGATTACCATTTCTTATAACATTATAACCCAATTGTTTCAAGCTTCTAGATGTCCCTTTAAACCTAAATCATAAAAAAAATTCTTGTCGTTTAAACAATTCAATTCTCACTTACTGTTAAACTAGTCCCCAGAATTTCTTAAAATTGCAACATTAACTCTTAATTTCCTCAAACATTATTCAATTTGTCCTTAATTTCAAGAATTCCACTATTACCCATAAGTTCTTGGCGTTCTTAATTCCATTTTATGGGTTTCTCGTAACATAAAGTTCCATGATTTTAAGCTTATTAGACCCAAAATCAATTCCCATAACCTTGAAAAATTATTTATTTAACCCAAGCGTTCCTCTAAAGTTCGAATTTAATCCTCAAAAATTCCAGAATTTGCAATGTGGCCCTTAAAGTTCTCAAAAATTACATTTTTGGCCCTATAACTCTTCGAAATTTGCGTTTTTGTCCACCTAAAATTTTCGACTTAGCCTCCTTAAACCTTAAAATTCTCGAAACTCAAAATTTAATCCCAAAGATTGGTAAATTCGAAAATAGTCCCTTAGAATTTTATTTTTGCACTTAGGTCATCAAATTATTGGTTATTACAATTAGGTCCTTAAAGTTCCCAATTCATACAATTCAATCCTTAAATCCAACTAGGTAGAGCATGCATCCTAAATAAATTCTACGTTTTTATACTTCCAAAGATCAACGTAGTTTTCGAATCATTAATCCTTACATGGAATCCTCAATAATTAATTCAACTAGAAAACACGAACCATCAGTAATTTCTTAGAAATTCTACAAGTTCAAAAGCATTCATAATTTACAAGATTAACTTATTAACCCAAAGAGTAGAACATCAGTACTACTACCCTAAAAATCATATAATCAAATCGTTATCAATCTCTCCTAAAGTCCAATAATCGAATTCTTAGACACGTCAAATTCCAAACGTAACCAACATGCAATTTAATCTAGTTTTTTTTTAAAACAGTAAATCCTTAAATCATAAAAGCAGTTAAACATATACCACAGATCATCATAAAGCGTAAATCATGTTAACATGCAGGTGATAAGAGTAAATCATTCAAAAAATTTAAATCATAAAAGCTTACACACTTGAGGCTTGAAGACTGAGCGGCAGAAGCTGGCGGTGGCACAACCCTATACAGGACACTTGTTCTGATACCAACTGTAACGTCTACTCGTTTTAAAGTGCGGAAATATTTTTTTTTTATAAAGCTCACATTTTCCAAATATCATTTAAAATAATCATATTTATTTGACTATAAAAATAGCGCAGTTTAAAATAACCAAACTCATCCATAATCATACAAAAACATAACTAATAAAAATCTTAAAATCATCAACGTATGAAAATATTCATCTCCTCTTAATCTCATAAATCGTAATGCGGAAAACATGTGGTCCTCGGGTCGTATCACCCCACCAGGTCTACCTACTCAGAGTTCGGCACCTTCAGTCTCCTCATCATGAACCTCACCTGCATCACACATGCCTAGTGAGTCTAAAGACTCAGCACACCTGTACCAGGAATAACAAGTACATATACAGGCACACAACAGTGAAAAATATCATACTTAACATATCTTTTATTAACTTAAAAAACTTAATGCCAACATACCTTTCATGAACTTAAAAGCATAATGTAAACATGTTGTGTAAAATCATATCGTCTCAAAGCATGTCATCTCATGTCATCATATACATAAACGTGTCGTGTAAAATCATATCGTATTAAAGCATGTCATCTCATGTCGTCATAAACGTATACATTTTCTTTTTAATTGAATTCAGTTCATTAGTTGTGACTTTCGTATAAGCTCTATCGTATCAGCTCTATCGATGGATACATCTATAAAACCGTGGTACCCGGCGGCGGGGACATCAGTGACAGCATTACCCGTCCACTGAGCCTTGGCCTCAGCTCATCATATCTCATATCATCGTATACATATACATCGTCAGTCACAACCAATTCTCATACTTCAAAAATATCATTATATTCATCACTTAATAAAAACATGCATATACATAACTTTTCCTTTAAACCAAACATGCAACGTATATTTTCATAAAATCTAAAAAATCGTGATCATGATGCATAAACCTTTAAAACAAAGTAAATTTGTGCTCAGGGCGCTTTCTTGACCAAAATCTCACCCCGGGTGCAAAATGACCATATTTCCTTTTAAAATCCAAAAATTACCATTTTGCCCTAGACGTAAAATTCCATGTTTTTGACATTTTCTTAATTTCGTTGACACTAACATGTCCCAAATAATTATTTAAGCCTACATGAATTTTCTCATATTTTTATTTGGCCTAAATCGATAACTTTTAAATTAATCTTTAAATATAAGATATTAATGCGTTTTAATCCCGAATTAAACCAAAACTTAGCATAAAATTCCAAATTAAAAAATTAGACTTCTAATAATTATTTTAGGTTAAATATAATTTCCCATAATTTTTATTAAGCTTAAATCTAGACGTTTCCATTAATCCTATAATTAACGTTTCGTGCGACGATTAAATCCCGGATAAATCCAAAACTCATTATTTTGATCCAAAGTTTACTAAACTCCTAAAAATATTCCAAAACATATTTAAAAGCATTCCTAGATGTAAACTCGAGCTCATTTCATAACTTAACTGAATTGTTTTAAAACTTGGACCGGGGTCCTGGTTTTAACCCGAATCGACTCGAAACTTAACCGAATTTTTTCCAACTTTTTGTCATATCTTAAAACATTATAATGGTCCTACAATCTTAATTTCAGACCCTTATATCCACGGCTGATGGTCCAGCATTTGATTGAATCTCAAGGTACTACCAACTTAAATCACCCTTGTGCACTAACCTCCAAGGTCACGTTCTAGCCACCACTGACGGTTCAAGCCTCAACTCCACCTTACCTAGACCACCCTAGGACCTTGATGTACCCACTAGACTCACGGCCCCAGCTACATGCAGGCTGCAACCTGCTGAAAGCCTAGAAATAACACAACCCATCATCCGAGTCCTAGCCCCTCGCACTTGCACTCGATCAAACGGCCTTGAGGACTGTTCCAGCAACGGTCATATAAGGGCCCGAAATTTCGTGTTTGAAAATTTGCGGAAAAATTAAAAATTTTCTTTTTAAAATAATTAAAATGCCTCATTCACATAATAAACTGATAAATCAAGTTTAATGTTTAAAAATATCAGCGGAAGAAATTATTGCTCACAAAATAACAAGTAAAGTAATCCAACAACTGATAAAAATGTTTGAGCATAAAAATGGCAAGTGCTGTAAATAAGGTCCTCGGGTTCCACTACTGCCGACCCAAGGTAGCTCACTGGTCTTCGCCCTCGGCCCCGACATCATCAATACCTACAACAATCAAGTCTAGTGAGCCTAAAGACTCAGCATACATATATCGTAAATAACGAGTAAATAATATAATAAAGTTGCATGGGAGTAAAAATATCATGTCACGAGGCATAATGTGAAAATAACTTGTCATGAGCAATTATAATACGTGCATAACTGACTGAAAATCATAAATGAATATTTTATATTTTTATGCACGTAATATAATTAAATGGCGTAATGAAATATCCTGTATTATTTTATCACATGGATTGGATCGTTCTCAGGCTCGCTACGACCTAAATTTAACATGAAAAATATGCAAATGATTTTCTTGACCAAACTTTGTAATTGAATAAAAAAACGAGACAATTACGCCCAACGACTTCGTATTTAATCATGACTCCGTGCCAACCCGAAACAACACCGAACAATCATATAGTCATGATTAAAATACGCCTAAAATGATGAAATAATGCTCCTAAATTTACAGTACTCGAATTTAGCGAATGGAGGCCAAAAACATGAAACGCTCTTTCGAGAGTCATTTTGGCACATTGCACCGTAAATTCTCGTACGACCTTGAAAATGATCCGAATCACGAACGGCCAAAAACATGACCTTCCTAACTTGATGAGGCAATGTCCAGTCCAAGGCCATAGGCTAAAAGCCAACCAAGAACTCGAACAAGCCACTGAACCGAAGCAGCAAGTTGCTGTCCAGAAATTCCAGCAACCGCACTTGTGCTTACATTGCTTCGTTTGCGAGACTATTGGCCATTGGGGCTTGAACCACCGACCAGAGCCTCTTCCCAACATCCTAAGGGGTGGCTTGAACCATGGCTAAGGGCCCTAGGCCAACCACAATCCAATCCAACACCCAAACCATCAGCACGTTGCACCCGAGAACGCATAAGGCACGCGTGGGGTGCGGCGCTTGATCTTGTTGTCATGCGTCATTTTAGTGGCCATTTGATCAACCATGGCATGACCTAGACATCATGAGGTATTGTCTGAACCATGGCTAAGGGCTAAAAAGCCAACCAAGATCCATACCAACCTCAAATCCGAAAGCCAACTAAATGCAGAATTTTGAAAACCGATGGGACATTTGCCTTGTTTGTTTTAAAAACTGATGGGACCATGAACCAAGCCCTGAAAGGCCGACTTAGTCATGTCCTAAACATGTCAAGGAGGGGTTCTGACCATGGCTACAGCCCCTAGGGCAGCCAAGGTCCGAATTCTCCCTTAGACTACACAAACAAGAAAATCGAGACACAAAAATTTCAGCATGGAGTGTTGCTTGTAAAAAACGTTTTTTCTGGGGCGAAGGGTTGAACACCAATGGAAAAATCCCTTCCTAAACACCCCTATATCATGTCTAACAGCAGCCTTGAGCCTGGAATCGGACCACCACTTGAAGGCATCAAAAACAATGAAACCGTGAAGCATAGAGATGGCCGAGAAAAACTGTGCAGATTTTTCTTTGCATAAAGTTGCTGTCAAATTCGATTTCCACTCTTAAATCATGAACATGTAAGGTTTTAAAATATTTAAATGACTTGAATGAAGAGCGAAGATTGATATAAACATGCCTGGAAATTTTGTTTTGAATAAAAAAAACAAATGCGACGAACGCGGCACGACAGATTCGGATTTCTTCTTTTTTTTTTCTTTTCTTTTCTTTTTTACTCGCTTACTCTCTCGTTTTTCTGCTGGTGAAAGTCACGATTTGGCTGCTGTTTGCTACTGGAACTATCGAAGGGATGGTGGAGATGGTGGCTAGGAATGAAGGGAGGAAGTTTACTAAATAAATTTGAGGTTTGAATGGCAAGACAAATCATTCTATCCTAGTGTTTGTTAAATAAGGAATAAGGTGTGATATGATTTGATTTGAATGGTGAGGTGGCCGAGATTTTCATTCAAAAAAATAAGGTAGAAGAATTTGCTTAATTGTTGAAGATTAATTGTGATAGAATTATCTCTCAAGAAAAGAATAAGGAATGGTATCAAATGTTGAGTTGCCAAATAAAATTTAAATCTTTTAAGAAATGAGGTGGCCGAATTTTGAAATTAAAAATGGGTGGAAATATTGTTTAAATATTGATTAGTGAGGATAAAATTTGAAGGGATTATTTACCATGAAATGGGTATGGAAAGGAATCAAAGTTTGAGTTGTAAATCAAAACTAAATCCTCTAGAATGCATTGGCCGAAAATTGTAAATAAAATGGAGGGGAAATATTTCTTAAATCTTGTATTTTAATTCTTTAGAGTTTTATCTACCCATTAATTAGTTTAACGAATTATTAAATTAATTAAGTAGAGTAATTATCCTTGCATGCATGACAACTTTTTAAATTATATTTACTAACATGCTAAATTACCACTTCTTAAATAAAATAAGTTTATATTAACCTATCTCAATTGGTCATATATTTAAATTTAGGCTTTTTAATTAATTGTTGCACGCTGATGAATTTATCTACTATTTATCTCTAAATAATTAGTTAAATTTCTAAACTTTCTTTTACATTAAATTTTTTTTTTCTTAATATTAAAATTTATTTATTTACTCCAACTCCAGTCCGGCCTCACCAAATTAACTGAAAGCTAATAATTATAATACTGCATAAAATAATTAAATTTAAAGAAAAGAAATTAAATACTCATTAAATAAAAATCATTCTAATTTAAATACTAGGAATTATGCATGGCTTATACATAGTCTAATTTACGGGTTCTACAGGTCAAGCATATCTAAACCATGTCTCTGACCCAGCAGAGCCTGGTCCAAGTCTTGGTTCAGCCCTCGCACCGTCGACAAACCAAATCTCTCGATCTTGTCCTCACACATCCTCACATGCGCTTGACCGAACGAATTTCCCTCGAGCTTGGCAACCCAAATCTCCAGCACCTATACTGTAAAGGCCCGTATTTTTGTATTCATAATTTTGCGGAATTATTAAAAATTTTCTAAATAAATAATTATTTTATCTCATTTAATTAAAATAAGCATGTAAATAATTATTAACTTTAAAATAACAACGGAAGCGAATAATGTTTTCAACCAACATTTTAAGAATAATCCAACGTAAACATCAATTTAAAATAATCCAACATATTAAAACTGAGTTTGCATAATAAAAGGTACATAAATTAAATCATGAGGTCCTCGGGTTTACTACCGCTGTCCCAAGATCGCTCATTGGTCTCCGTCCGCGGTCTCGACCACATCAATACCTACAACAATCAAGTCTAGTGAGTCTAAAGACTCAACATGTATATATCGTGAATAACAAGTAAATATATCATAAAATCGCATGCAGCATAAAAATAAAGTATCGTAAAGCGTACGGTGAAAAGCGTATCATGAATAATTATAACTACGTGCATATCTGAAAATCATACGTAAGAGCTTTGCTCAATGGAGCTCTGTCATAACATATAATAATTTTCTGGTAGAGATAATGTTTCTAAGCAAGTGGCCAATAACATAGCGTAAGCGCCTGATCAGACTAAACCACAGTATACTGGGCGGTAGAGATCAATCACAGCCCTTGGACTGGATGTCCGTACCCATACATAATCATAAACCGGTCGTAAGTCACCGGGCGGAGAGGTCCTCGGTTGTTCCTACCGACTTCTAAACCCATAAGCATAAGGTGGCCACAAGACATATAGCATATATCTCAAAAATAAACATTTTATATTTTTATGCACGTAATATAATTATAACCTTATTTTTACCGGATGAGTTAGATCGCTCCCAGGCTCGCTGCGACATAATTCTAATATGTGACACATGCAAATAATTTTAACTTGACAAAAACTTAACCACTAAACCAAAAACGAGACGATTAGGACCAACAACTTTATTTTTAATCATGGCTTCGTACCAACCCGAACCAACATTAAACCGACGTTTAACCATGATTAAAAATACCCCAAACATACTGAAAAAAAATTCATAAGAATTCCAAACCACGAAAATAGGTGAAAGAAATCCAAAAACATAAAACACTCTTTCGAGAGTCATTTTGGCACCTTTCACCGTAAATTCCCGTACGACCTCTAAACTTGACCAAATCACGAACGGCCAAAAACAGGACCTTCCTAACTCATTGAGGTACTGTCCAGTCCAAGGCCATGGGCTAAAAGCCAACCAATAACTCAAACCACCTCCTAAACAGCTACGCAAAGTTGCTGTAAAAAGGCAGCAATATCAGCTTGTGTCTTTTGTAGTGAAAATCCTGAATTTTATGACTATGGGCTTGAACCACCGCCCAAGGACTCTTACCAACATCCTAAGGCATGGCTTGGACCATGGTTAAGGGCTAAATGCCAACCATAAACCGAGCCAACACCTAGGACAATGCATCATACTAGCCGAGAAATACAGCATGCTGTGTCTTGAGATGTATTAATTTGTTTTACTGTCTAGGGTCGTTCCAATGGCAATTTGATCAACCATGGCTCGACCTAGACATGATGGAGTATTGTATAAACCATGGCTATGGGCTATAAGCCAACCATAATCCAAACAAAACACCCAAAACCGAAAGTGTGCTCATGCAGAATTTTGAAGAAACATAATGCAGCTATATTGTTTTGATGAAATTATGATGGATCCATGAACCAAACTTGGAAAGGACTCCTTAGCCACATACTAGACATGCTAAGGGAGGGTTCTAACCATGGCTACAGCCCCTAGGATCGCCAGGATTCGAACACATCCCTTAAACAATCAATGACAAAAATGTTTGACACAAAGCTGTAACTCCTTGAAATGTTGCTGTCAATTCTTTGTTGTGCGTGTATGGACTTGAACCATTGCCTCAAAAACACCCTAACACATTCTAATTCATGCCTAGTATCAGCCATGTGAGCCTGGAACCGAGAAACATCCTGAAATCAACAAAACTTAGCAAACCCATGAAGTTGGAAACAAAAGAGTTTAGGAAAAATATGTGCACATTTTGCTTGGTAAACCTTGCTGCAATTTCGTGATGTCTAATGATTCTTGATCATATATTGTTTTAAAATAGCTAGTATAACTTGATTGAAGAGCAAAGAAGTAATATATACATGCCTGGAATTTGTTTTGAAGAAAACAAATCAATACGACGCGACGGAACGGAGTCGAATTCTTTCCTCTTGTTTTTGCTACTGTTTTTGCTGTTGCTTTCACGATTTTTCAGCAGATGTTTTCTTCTAATATTTCGTGCATATGTGTGTAGGGTATGTAGGTAAGGAAGAGGAATGTTAATGGTGGGGTTAAAGGTGTCTTGAAGTGCATTTAGGGGAGAGTTACAAGTGATGAAGTTGGATGGAATTTGAAATACAATTTCATTCCAATTTTCTGCCGATCCCTTTCCCTTATTCTTGCTGCTAATTTATTTTATTGTTGCTGATAATTTTGAGTATATAGGATGTAGGGGTGTTATGTAAGGGAGATGAGGGTTACAAGAGTTGTTAAAGATGCCATAAAATGCATTAAGGTGGGGGTTACAAGTCAAGAATTTGAATGGGTTTGGAATTGTTTCTTATTTCCTACTGCATGCACGTTAATTTACTTAGATAATGGTTTGAGGAAAATAATGTGGATTATAGTATTTGAATTTACTACTACTTAGTGAATTAAAGTTGGGACATGAATCCTCCATGAAGTGCAATTAGGAGTGGTTTTAAATGGGGTGTTACTAACCTTTGAATTATTTTTAATGTTGGACTCAAAATTATTATTACTAATTTGTATGGTATTTTATTGTTTAAATCTTGTATTTTAATTGGTTAAAGTTTAGCACCCTCATTATATATTTTAGTGAATTTACACATTAAATTTAAGTTAGAATATTGCATGGCATTCATGACCTCAAATTTAAATATTCAAATGCTATGATTAATTTCTTGAATGTATTATACTTAGATTAATTCATTCTCTCTTGTTTACATATTTTAATTTAAGCTTTAATTAAATATTAACCTAAAGAACTTATTTACCAACTTAGCTCTAATTAATTTATTAAATCCCAAGGACATTCTTTTTCTTTAAATTAAATTATTCCTTGACTTAGATTAGATTTAGGGATATTTTTCTTATTATTAATCTTATTTCTAATTTTCAAACTCCGGTCCGTCCTCGCGTATTTAACTGAAAAAATAAAACTAAACTTTTGCTTTTAAAATAAATAGTTATGACTTGTCAAATATCAAAATGAATTAGACCCTTCATATATATATATATATATATATACATAAAAATCATTTTTAAATTTAAATAGTAATAATTATGCATGGCTTATACATAGTCTGATTTTCGGGTCGTTACAATCTTACCCCCCTTAAATTGAATTTCGTCCTCGAAATTCGCTAATCCTCGGTAATCCAAAAGTTTAGATTCTTAATTCTATTATTCCAACAATCCACGCTACCGCTGCTCTACTCTGATAAAAATTAAGTCATAGGCTGTCCTTACGTTTCTTCATTCCTAATTAGATTGTCTGCAAAAAATCTCATTTGCGAATCGCAACTTAAAACGACTTGTGGTAACTTAGCTTTACTTTACTATGACCTAGAATTCTGACTTTTCTCATCGTTTCCAATATTAGAATTGGTGGTTCAAACTTATCATGTCTTACCTTCCTTATACTATACCCGTAATGTTCAACGACCTATTACATTAGCATTTACGCAGTTCAACTTAAAGACTCTTAGCACCAAAGGTTACTGATCAACTTCTATCCTCGGTGATACACTTAAAAGTTAAATCTTATCTCAGCTCCATAACAAAATTAGTCTAAGATCCTTGAATCGAATCTTTTTCTTATAGCCCAAACTTATATAACTTAACTATTTACGAGTATACCCCAAATATAAAATTGTTACAAATCTTAAATCTCAAATAACGTTAATCCATAAAATCCTACTATACAACATCGACCTTCTACCAATATTTTAAAACCCTTCAAGTCTCAATTATATGCTTAAACCATTTTCTTTCCAATTACAATATAGTTGAGGCCTAAGACTCTGGACTTTCCTCATTGAAACAAATGTCGCATTCTTAAGTATCATCAATGCTTAATTAAGTCTAGTGTATAAAACTTAATAAGTTATCTCATGTTAGCGATAAACTTACTCTAATAATTCAACTTCGCTCATATCACCCATAGAGTTCTAAAATTCCCATATCAAGATTTCGGATTTCTTACTCAATTAAAATCTTAATGTTAGTTTATTGGTACTCTATGTTGAACGCCTCTAATTCTTTTTTTTTTTTCACCCAAAACTTATGTATGAACACTTATCTTATAAATCTTGAAATTCAAGCTTATGCAACCCAAATAATATTAGATAGTATAACTCCAGCCCACATATCCGCTTAGTCCCAAATTTCTTAATGACTTTCAAAATTCCTCAAGATAAGGTGTCTAATTCAATTCTTACATGCGTCTATCGAGTAACCTAACCATCCATCATACTCAACTTTCTAGAAAAATCAAATTCCCCCAAAGGTATAATTCTAACTGTTAAGATCCTGGTTAAAATTTACGACACATCAAACTTAAATTCCCAAAAAATTTCGCTAACTCAATGTTTTCTCTTATAACTTAGCTAACCGATAAATTTTTTACTTTAACTTGTCGTCACTTTAAATTCTTAATTTGCCCCAACGTTATATCACCAACGCTTAAATTTTTAAGCCCAAGATTTATTCATCCTACAGTGTCCGATTGTCATTCTTATAACATTATAACTCAAATATCTAAATATTCTATATTTCCTTCGAGCCTAAATAACCGAAAATTCCTATCATTTAAACCGTTCAATTCTCACTTACTACTAAATAAGTTTCAAATTTCTTAAAATTGTAAAATTAATTCTTACTTTCCTTGAATATCATCCAATTTTTTTTTCTAAATCTCGAAATTCGACAATTACCCATGAGTTCTCAGTATTCCCAATTTCATTTTATAGATTTTCCGGCATCATAAGGTTCAATAGCCTTCAGTTTATTAAACCCAAAATTTCCCATAACACGTCTTACTTTTCTATAAATACTTAAAATCCCAAGTGTTCCTCAAAAGTTCGCATTTAATCCTTAAAATTTTGAAAATTGCAACCTGACCCTTACAGTTCTCCAAATTTACATTTTGGCCCTACAACTCTTCGAAATTTGCATCATTGTCCCCATAAAATTTTCCATCTTTACCTCCATAAACTTTTAGATTCTCGAACTCGAAATTTAATCCCGAAATTTGGTAAATTCGTAAATAGTCCCATAGATTTTTTTTTGCACTTAGGTCCTCAAATTATTAGTTATTATAATTAGGTCCCTAAAATTCTCAATTCATGCAATTCCATCCTTAAATCTAACTAGGTAGAGCATGTATCCTAAATAAATTCTCATAATTAATCTTACATTTCCATAGGTACTTAAAATCCTCAAATTGTACATTTATAATCCTAAAGATTGTCGTAGTCTTCAAATCGCTATTGCTTATATGAAATCCTCAAAAATGTACTCAACTAGCAACCAAGAACCATTAATAATTTCTTAGAAATTCTACAAGTCTCAAAAGCATTCATAATTTTCAAGATTAACTTATAACCCATAAGGAGGACATCAACTCTACTGACCTAAAAATTAATATAATCAAATCATTTTCAGCCTCTCCTAAAGCCCAATATTCAAATTCTTAGACATTTCCAATTCCAAACGTACCCAACATGCATAATTCCATAATTTTTTTTTTTAAATAAACACTGAACAATTAAAATCTGAACGTAAAAACATTTCATGAAAACATGCTGTTAAAATAATTCATGCTTTAAATAAAATGCGTAAATGTAAAACTTACAGACCGAAGACGTGACTTCATGAGCTTCTCGAGAGCAGTAGTAGTACAACCCTTTACAAGATCATAGGCTTTGATACCAACTGTAAAGGCCCGTATTTTTGTATTCATAATTTTGCGGAATTATTAAAAATTTTCTAAGCAAATAATTATTTTATCTCATTTAATTAAAATAAGCATGTAAATAATTATTAACTTTAAAATAACAACGGAAGCGAATAATGTTTTCAACCAACAATTTAAGAATAATCCAACGTAAACATCAATTTAAAATAATCCAACATATTAAAACTGAGTTTGCATAATAAAATGTGCATAAATTAAATCATGAGGTCCTCGGGTTTACTACCGCTGTCCCAAGATCGCTCATTGGTCTCCGTCCGCGGTCTCGACCACATCAATACCTACAACAATCAAGTCTAGTGAGTCTAAAGACTCAACATGTATATATCGTGAATCACAAGTAAATATATCATAAAATCGCATGCAGCATAAAAATAAAGTATCGTAAAGCGTACGATGAAAAGCGTATCATGAATAATTATAACCACGTGCATATCTGAAAATCATACGTAAGAGCTTTGCTCAATGGAGCTCTGTCATAACATATCATAATTTTCTGGTAGAGATAATGTTTCTAAGCAAGTAGCCCATAACATAGCGTAAGCGTCTGATCAGACTAAACCACAGTATACTGGGCGGTAGAGATCAATCACAGCCCTTGGACTGGATGTCCGTACCAATACATAATCATAAACCGGTCGTAAGTCACCGGGCGGAGAGGTCCTCGGTTGTTCCTACCGACTTCCAAACCCATAAGCATAAGGTGGCCACAAGACATATAGCATATATCTCAAAAATAAACATTTTATATTTTTATGCACGTAATATAATTATAACCTTATTTTTACCGGATGAGTTGGATCGCTCCCAGGCTCGCTGCGACATAATTCTAATATGTGACACATGCAAATAATTAACCACTAAACCAAAAACGAGACGATTAGGACCAACAACTTTATTTTTAATCATGGCTTCGTACCAACCCGAACCAACATTAAACCGATGTTTAACCATGATTAAAAATACCCCAAACATACTGAAAAAAAATGCATAAGAATTGCAAACCACGAAAATAGGTGAAAGAAATCCAAAAACATAAAACACTCTTTCGAGAGTCATTTTGGCACCTTTCACCGTAAATTCCCGTACGACCTCTAAACTTGACAAAATCACAAATGGCCAAAAACATGACCTTCCTAACTCATTGAGGTACTGTCCAGTCCAAGGCCATGGGCTAAAAGCCAACCAATAACTCAAACCACCTCCTAAACCACGACGCAAAGTTGCTGTAAAAAGGCAACAATATCAGCTTGTGTCTTTTGTAGTGAAATTCCTGAATTTTATGACTATGGGCTTGAACTACCGCCCAAGGACTCTTACCAACATCCTAAGGCATGGCTTGGACCATGGTTAAGGGCTAAATGCCAACCATAAACCGAGCCAACACCTAGGACAATGCATCATACTAGCCGAGAAATACAGCATGCTGTGTCTTGAGATGTATTAACTTGTTTTACTGTCTAGGGTCATTCCAATGGCAATTTGATCAACCATGGCTCGACCTAGACATGATGGAGTGTTGTATAAACCATGGCTATGGGCTATAAGCCAACCATAATCCAAACAAAACACCCAAAACCGAAAGTGTGCTCATGCAGAATTTTGAAGAAACATAATGCAGCTGTATTGTTTTGATGAAATTATGATGGATCCATGAACCAAACATGGAAAGGACTCCTTAGCCACATCCTAGACATGCTAAGGGAGGGTTCTAACCATGGCTACAGCCCCTAGGATCGCCAGGATTCGAACACATCCCTTAGACAATCAATGACAAAAATGTTTGACACAAAGCTGTAACTCCTTGAAATGTTGCTGTCAATTCTTTGTTGTGCGTGTATGGACTTGAACCATTGCCTCAAAAACACCCTAACACATTCTAATTCATGCCTAGTATCAGCCATGTGAGACTGGAACCGAGAAACATCCTGAAATCAACAAAACTTAGCAAACCCATGAAGTTGGAAACAAAAGAGTTTAGGAAAAATCTGTGCACATTTTGCTTGGTAAACCTTGCTGCAATTTCGTGATGTCTCATGATTCTTGATCATATATTGTTTTAAAATAGCTAGTATAACTTGATTGAAGAGCAAAGAAGTAATATATACATGCCTGGAATTTGTTTTGAAGAAAACAAATCAATACGACGCGACGGAACGGAGTCGAATTCTTTCCTCTTGTTTTTGCTACTGTTTTTGCTGTTGCTTTCACGATTTTTCAGCAAATGTTTTCTTCTGATATTTCATGCATATGTGTGTAGGGTATGTAGGTAAGGAAGAGGAATGTTAATGGTGGGGTTAAAGGTGTCTTGAAGTGCATTTAGGGGAGAGTTACAAGTGATGAAGTTGGATGGAATTTGAAATACACTTTCATTCCAATTTTCTGCCGATCCCTTTCCCTTATTCTTGCTGCTAATTTATTTTATTGTTGCTGATAATTTTGAGTATATAGGATGTAGGGGTGTTATGTAAGGGAGATGAGGGTTACAAGAGTTGTTAAAAATGCCATAAAATGCATTAAGGTGGGGGTTACAAGTCAAGAATTTGAATGGGTTTGGAATTGTTTCTTATTTCCTACTGCATGCACGTTAATTTACTTAGATAATGGTTTGAGGAAAATAATGTGGATTATAGTATTTGAATTTACTACTACTTAGTGAATTAAAGTTGGGACATGAATCCTCCATGAAGTGCAATTAGGAGTGGTTTTAAATGGGGTGTTACTAACCTTTGAATTATTTTAAATGTTGGACTCAAAATTATTATTACTAATTTGTATGATATTTTATTGTTTAAATCTTGTATTTTAATTGGTTAAAGTTTAGCACCCTCATTATATATTTTAGTGAATTTACACATTAAATTTAAGTTAGAATATTGCATGGCATTCATGACCTCAAATTTAAATATTCAAATGCTATGATTAATTTCTTGAATGTATTATACTTAGATTAATTCATTCTCTCTTGTTTACATATTTTAATTTAAGCTTTAATTAAATATTAACCTAAAGAACTTATTTACCAACTTAGCTCTAATTAATTTATTAAATCCCAAGGACATTCTTTTTCTTTAAATTAAATTATTCCTTGACTTAAATTAGATTTAGGGATATTTTTGTTATTATTAATCTTATTTCTAATTTTCAAACTCCGGTCGTCCTCGCGTATTTAACTGAAAAAATAAAACTAAACTTTTGCTTTTAAAATAAATAGTTATGACTTGTCAAATATCAAAATGAATTAGACCCTTCATATATATATATATACATAAAAATCATTTTTAAATTTAAATAGTAATAATTATGCATGACTTATAGATAGTCTGATTTTCGGGTCATTACATATACATCATTAAACACAGCCTGCACAACCCTCTAACATCACTAACTTGACAGCCCCTTGCACAAAAATAGGAAAGACGTGAGTAGTTGATCAAAAGATGCAAGAACATATGCAATGGCGGAGCCAGAAGAAATATAGTTCCACCCGGGCTAGAATTTTAAACTATAAAATCTTTTAATATTTTAAATTGATCTATCCGGGCTAATATCATATTATTTCAAAATTATACAAAATTTACATATAAATTTTTTTAAAAAAAATTGGGCCACCCGGGCTATGTAAAGATTCTTCATGAATAATGCTGAACCGAGAATTCCACCTACAAATAAACACATAACAACATATATATATAGCGTATATGATGCAGAAATAAAAGTACGTGACGTGCCTTTGATGTATATGAACGAAACTTTGAAGAACCGCGAAACGGAAAATCACCGAAGAATTTTCTTGAAATCAAAATGCTATGGCCGATGGTTTGCTGAAGGGGAGGCTGCTGAATTGATATAATGAGAGTGGGGATAAACTAAATAAAGAGGTGTCGGTTGGTGTGGTGGAGAAGGATAGGTGTAGGGTAAAATGGTTATTAAAGTATCATTAACAATTAGGTTAATTAGCTTTTATTTTAAATTAAAAAGGGATTAAAAGAGTTTAAGCCCAATAAGCTTAAAAATATGTCCATTAAATCCAAACATACTCCCGAAAAATATTTCGTGTTGGAAAGATTTTGAAAATATTAACCGAAACCTCAAAAAGTCTCTCGATTCGATAAAATTTGCGTACCGGATAAAAATAAAATCATGCGTTAAAAATACACAATAAAATCTCATTTTTAAAAAATACACTTAAAAACATCTATATTAATTAATAAAAATTAATCATGTAATAAAAATTATTTTCTTGAAAATTCTCCGGTCTCCGTTCCTCGTTTTAGCGCGAAATGAAACTTAAAAATCTTTAATGCATAAACCTTTAAAATTTCGTGAAATAAATTTTATCATGAATGAATTATGCATAAAAATAATTAAACACATATTTTATTAAATAAACATGCATTTAATGCTTTAAAACAAATTAATAAAATACAAAAGAAATTTAATAAATTGTATGCATGTGGTTCACGTGGACCTTCAAATTTTTCGGGACATTACAGATTTAGTAGTCCTGGAAGAGTCCTAGTCACAAAATTACATGTTTTAAATGTATATGTTATCTTGAACATGAATTTTTAATGAAATTACTAAAAAATACGTTGCATGCTTGATTTTAAGAAAGTTATGTATATGTATGATTTTTATAAGTAATGAATACGATGACATTATTTGAAGGAAGGGAGTTGGTTGTGACTATTACGAACACGAACATGTTAGGATAAGGCTCAGTGGATGGGTAATAATGAAACATCTATTAATTTTTTTTAAAAGCTACTTTTCAAAAATAAATATTTACAAGCATGCATGCAATACAATTGAAAATTCACATTTTTAAAATACTAGTAATCAACTAACGAGTAAAAATACTGCAGTTAAATTATTCTCAAAACTCCAATCGAATTATCAACATAAAAAGAGACATAGTTTGAAAATATCCAATAAACACTCATATCTCATAAACATGATGTGCGGAAGAAATAAGGTCCTCGGGCACATCAAGCCATGCCTACTCAGTCTTCGGCACCCCCAATCTCCTGATCAATATGCTCACCTGCATCATTCACATCTATTGAGTCTACAACTCAACACACCTGTAACGTTATAACGAAGACACATAAATAACATGCAACAGTGAAAAGTACTGTACCCAACATGCATTTCATGATCTTAAAAGCGTAAACGTAAATATATTGTATAAAAGTGTAACGTGTCAAAACATGTCTCATCATAATCATCATATATGTATACATTTTCTTGATTGAATTCAGTTCGTTAGTTGTGACTTTCGTATCAGCTCTATCGTATCACCTCTATTGACTGATCTATCTACGTGTAACTGTGGTACCCGGCGGCGGGGACATCAGTGAAAACATTACCCTCTCATTGAGCCTTGGCCTTACATATCATCATATACATATACATATTAGTCACAACAAACTTTCATCCTTCAAAATATGTCATTATATTAATCACTTATCAAAATCATGAATATACATAATTTTCCTTAAAATCAAGCATGCAACGCATTTTCATAATTACATAAAAGGTCATATACATGATAACATAGCCATTTAAAACATGTCAAATCGTGTTTAGGGCGCTGTCAGGACTAAAAACTCGACCTGGGCGCAAAATATCCAAATCGCCCTTGGAAACCCTAATTGACCATTTTACCCCTGGACCTCAAAATTTCAACCCGATTCCAACCAAACTCCTTAAAACACCTCAAAAATAATACTAATCATTTCTTAGACGTAGACGCGGGCCCGTTACAAAACAAACGATTCGTTTTAAAACTTGGACAGTGGTCCGGTTTTAACCCGAATCAACCCGAAACTTAACCGAATCTTTCCCAACTTAAACCATGACCCAACTACTCTCTACCAGCCCCTAAACCACTTAGACCAGACCACTTAAGACTCTCGAACAGCCCCAAAACTTCGCTGGAATTTTCTGCCCTAGCCACTGCACAAACCCTAGCGCCTTAAACCATGAACCTTCGACCCTAGCCCACATGAAGCCATACCAGCTTCAATCCAGCATACCCTAGGACCAAGATCAAGCCTAGGACACTCTACTGGACCCATGTTAACCTCGTCTACTATCCATGAAATCCCTCGAACGTGACTCACCCGAAAAAAGACCACACAAGCCCTACTCGGTTCATGCGCGAAGGCCAACTCCTAGCTCATGACCAGCCGCGGTTGTGGCCCTGCTAGATCACGACTCAACCCCCTTAGGGACTACACCTTTGATTGGATCAACACCCCTGCAGCCGATTTTCTTTCCATAGCCTGACCTAGCCCAAGCGTAAAACTATGCTCTCGCACCGAACTGCCCTCATCATGACTCGACCATCCCTCAACTCCAGCCCTATGACGCCACCATATACAGTTTTTACAGCTCTTAAAATTGATGCCCTAGCAGCCCCTTACATGAAAGCCATTGAAAATGTGACTTGTAAGCAAAACATGCGGATTTCATGACAAACCGAATGCAAAAACGTGATATCATGCGAGGACCGAACATTATACATACATAGCACACATATCAGCATACATACGACGTGAATGATGAGAGAAAGAAGATACATGGCGTGCCTTAACGTTTTAATGCTCAAAAACTCGAAGATACGTGCGTAGGGCTTGCACCGGAGAGGCGGGGAATAAAATTTTCTTGAAACTATGGAGAAAACCTAGAGGAGCTGCTGAAACTTATTTCAAAATGTTGCTGCAAGGAGAGGGAGGGATGGCCGTGCACTAGGGTTAGGGTTAGGGTTTGAGGGTGTAGGGTTTTAAATAGATAATACATGCATAAATGGGCCCTATTCAAATTAAATGAATTTAAAAAGGGTTTTGGGCCCAATAAGCACTAAAATTAACCCATCAAGCCCAACACACTCTCTAAAAATATTTCGTTTTGGTACGTTTTTGAAAATATTGCCCAAACCCTCAAAAAGTCCTCCGAATCGATAAAGTTTGCGTACCGGTTTAAAATACGGTCCGACGAGTAAAAATACCCAACCAAGGTCCATTTTCAAAACTATCCCTTAAATACACCTTATATTAAATAATTAAAAATAATTATTCAATAAAAATATTTTCCTGATTATCTTTTGGTCGTCGTTACTCGTTCTAGCGCGAAATGCATCTAAACACCTTAATGCATGAAACTTTAAAATAACCACCTATCATGTCAACCATGCAATAAATGCATAAAAATCATTAAACCCGTATTTAAATAAAACCCTAGATTGCATGCAGTCGGGTTACGTAGTTCGAATTTCCTAGACTTTACAAATAATGTCGTTGATGTCCTCGCCACGGGTACCGCAGTTATACGTAGATGGATCCATCGACTAGAGTTGATACGAAAGTCACAACTAATGATCTTAAGTAAAATAAAGAAAATGAACGCGTATATGTTGATATGATGAGATATGTTATGGACACGTTATGCTTTGACATGCTATGTTTAAGTTCATGCTTTTAAGATCATGAAATGTATGTTAATTACGTTACTTTTCACTGTTGCATGTTATGTATATGTACTTATTATAACGATTCAGGTGTGTTGAGTCTTTAGACTCATTAGGTGTGAATGGATGCAGGTGAGCATAATGTTCTGGAGACTGGAGGCGCTGAAGACTTAGTAGGCGGAGCTGGGTGTGTGCATGTTGACCCGAGGACCTTGCATTTTTCCTCACTTTTTGTTTATGAGTCAGGATTGATACATTATGTTTTTACGTTTCGCATTGTTTTACATGTTGAGGATTTGTCAGGATTTCTATTATTGCCTTGCAGTTCTTTTAAAACAGTAGTCTAGGGATTTGATGATATTTAAATTTATATTTAATTGCAGTATTTTCTTTCAGTAGTCAAGTGACTTTTTAAATGATGGATTGTCAGCTTTTATTTCGTGCATGGCTTTATTTATTTCGAAGAGAACTTTTAAAAAAATATTTCAGTATAATTTTAAGCAGTAGACGTTTCAGTTGGTATCAGAGCAATGGTCCTGTGAAGGGTTGTGCCACCGTCAGCATCAGAAGCTCAGTCGTCAATCCTCAAGTCTATAAGTTTAAACGTTTTAAATGTATTTAATGCAATCACCTGCATGTTTCCATGATATACGTTTTACAGTACACGTTTATATGTCTATATGTTTTGAGATTAGATGCTTTAGAATTTTTATGCATGTTACGACATGAAATAAGAAATTATATGATTTTCATGCATGCTGGCTTTGTGGTGGAATTAGACATGATCAAGAATTTGGTTAATGGGCGTTAGAAAAGGTTGAAAATGATTGGACTATATTGATTTTTGGGTATTAGTACCAATGTTCTACTTTTTGGGTTATAACTTAGTCATGAAGATTATGAATGCTTTTGGGGCTTGTAGGCTTTCTAAAAAAATACTGATGATTTGCGGTTACTAATTGAGTTAATTTTTGGGAATTACATATAAGGAATAATGACTCGAAGACTGCGACTGTCTTTAGAAGTATAAAATGTATAATTTGTGATTTATGTTTTGTTGGAAATGTAAGATTGGTCATGAAAATTGATTTTGGTTTAATAAGCGTAAAATTAATGAACTTTATGCTACGGGAAACCGATAGAATGGAATTAAGAATACCAAGAACTTATTGGTTAATTGTATAATTTTCAAATTTAGGGACCAATTGGATAATTTTTGAGAAAATTAGGAATTAATTTTGCAATTTTTAAGAAACTTGGGGACTGGTTAAGCAATAAATGATAATTGAATGGTTTAAATGATTGGAATATTCGATTATTTAGGCTTGAAGGGATATTTAGAACCTTGAAAAACCTTGGTTATAATGTTATAAGGAATGATAATCAAGGACATTGTAGAATGAATCAATATTGATCTTGAAAATCTAAGTGTTAGTGAAATAATGTTATGGAAAATTAAAAATTTAAAGTGATGATAATTTAAGGGAAAGTCGATCAATTAGTTGATTTATAGGATTAGACATTAAGTTGACATATTTTCGGGAACTTAAAGGTTTGATTTATATGTATCATAAGTTTTAGTCATGATCTTAAGAGTTCAAATTATACCATTGTTAGAGTTGAACATTTTTTTAGAAAGTTGGGTATGATTGATGGTTAGGTTACTTGAGAGACGTATGTAAGAATTGAAATAGACACCATATCTTGGGAAAATTAAAGATGTTTGTTATTAAAAGTCTAGTAATATTTTGATATTTGGAAGTAAGTATATATGGTATACTCATAAAAATTTAGATGTTATGCTTTATAAGTTATAAAGGCACTTGAGGAATTTTTGAAAGTCGTTAAGAAACTTGTGATTAAGTGGATATGTGTGTTGGAATTGAAACGTCCACTACTCGTTTTTCTTTAAAAAACACTAGATTTTTTTTCTTCTTATCCACCGATTCGATCGAACCCATAGACATATATATAAATTGTAGAACCCGTTAAATCAGACTACGTATAAGTCATGCATAATTTCTAGTATTTAAATTAAAAATGATTTCTTTGTTACTTAAGGCATTTTAAAGTTACTTAATCTTGATTATTTATTTTAAATCGCATAAGTTTAGTTTTGTCTTTTCGATTAAATAAGCGAGGCCGGACTGGAGTTGGAGTAATGAGATAAAATTTTAATAATAAGAAAATATTCCTAGGCTCAATTTAAAGAATAAGTTATTTTAATGTAAAAGAATGTTTAGGGATTTAATTAATTAATTAGAGATAAATAGTAAATAAGTTCATTTATGTCCAATAATTAATTAAAAGCCTAAATTAAAATATGTGACCAATTGAGATAAGTTAATATAGGCTTATTTTATTTAAAAAATTGAAACTTAACATGTTAGTAAATTTAATTTAAGAATTTGCCATGCATGCAAGATAATTACCATCCTAAACTAATTAATTATTTAAATCACTAAAATACTTAATGGGTAAATTAAACTTTAAGGATTTAAAATACAATATTTAAGCAATATTTTTCCTCCATGACCAAGCAAAATTCGGCCACCTCATAAAAGATTTGATATGTATTTGGCAACTCACCATTTTGATTTTTTCCTTAATCTTTTCTTGGAGATAATTCCCTCACCATTTAATCTTCAATAATTAATAAATAAGCAATATTTCTACCTTGCACCTAGACTAATAATCGGCCATTCACCCCTCAATTATCCCTCAAATCCTTTGATATCATAGCAACTTCCTTATCTCTCAAACTCTAGATAGAAAGATTTGATCTTGCCATTTAATCCCCATTCATTTTGCAAATCCCTCATTCATTCCCTAGCCTTCCTCCCTCCTCATTCCACCGAAAATATCAGTAGCAAAACCTCTCAAAAGTAGTGAGAAACTAGAGAGAAACAAGAGAAAAAAAAAAGAAAGCAAAGCAACTCCGTCTCCTCCGCGCCGTGTCGTCGTAATTGATTTCATTTTCTTTTCAAACAAATTCAAGGCATGTATATACGTTTTTTTTCTCTTAAATCAAGCCATATAATTATTTTTAAACATCACATGTACATGTTTTTAATAGCAAAAACCAAAATTTTTGTCAAGCAATTTTCGAAACATTGTACAGAATTTTTCGGCTCTTCACTTGTGCACCTCACGATTTTGATGTTTTTTGTGGTTTCAGGGTTGGATCGATTTCCAGGGGCTCAAGGCTGCACCTAGGGTTGTTATAGGGTGTTTTAGGACGAGATTGGTCCATTGGTTCGAGTTCATTCGCTACAAAAACACGCATTTGACAGCAACTTGTCATTTGATGTCATTTTGAGTCTCGATTTTCTTGTTTGGATTGTATAAGGTGAGGTTCGAATCTTGGTTGGCTCTTGGGCCTGTAACCATGCTTGGAACCACTCTTTGGCATGTCTAGGACGTGACCAAGATGACCTTTCATGGCTTGGTTCATGTCCCCATCGGTTTTTAAAACAAACAAGAACAGCGCCCCATCGGTCTTCCATTTTTCTGGTTTTGGTTGTGTGAGTTGGGTTTCAAATTTATGGTGTTAGGTGGGTTGTGGTTGGCTTATAGCCCTTATCCATGACTCATACAACACCTTAGCATGTCTAGCATGGACCATGGTTAACCTCATAACCATTGGATTCTTCATTTGACAGCAAGAACAAGCAAGACACCCCACGCGTATGAGGTGTGTTCTCGGGTGAAGCTTGTGAGTTGTTTCAGGTGTTGGCTTGGATTATGGTTGGTCTAGGGCCCTTAGCCACGGTTCAAACCACACCTTAGGATGTTGGGAAGAGGCTCTGGTCAGCGGTTCAAGCCCCAATGGCCAATAGCCTCGTAAACGAAGCAAGAAAGCACAACAGTTGCTGCTGTATTTCTTTGGCAGCAACTTTGCCTTCGGTTCAGAGGCTTGTTTCGAGTTCTTGGTTGGCTTTTAGCCTATGGCCTTGGACTGGACAGTACCTCATTAAGTTAGGAAGGTCATGTTATAGGCCGTTTGTTATTTTGTTAAGTTTAGAGGTCGTACGAGAATTTACGGTGCGATGTGCCAAAGTGACTCTCGAAAGAGCGTTTCATGATTTTGGCCTCCATGCACAATTTTCGTGTATTACAGCCCTTGGTTATTATTTTCTAGTATTTTAGGCGTATTTTAATAATGACTAAACGATGGTTCGATGTTGGTTCGGGTTGGTACGGAGTCATGGTTAGATACTAAGTTGATGGGCGTAATTGTCTCGTTTTCGTTTCGGTTATGATATGTTGGTCAAGTTAAGTTTATTTTCATGTTTCTCATGTTAGAGTTAGGTCGCAGCGAGCCTGGGAACGATCCAACCCAATTGGTAAAATAATACATGAATTTAATTATATTACGTGCATAAAAATATAAAAGTTTATTTTTGAGATATATGCGATATGTCTTGTGGCCACTTCACGCTTATGGGATTGCAGCTTATGGGATTATTACTTCACCCGGTAACCTATGACTGGTTTATGTTTATGTACGGGTATGGATATCAAGTCCAAGGGCTGTGATGATCTCTACCGCCCAGTATATTATGGTTTAGTCTGATCAGACGTGCATGTTATGTTATGTTACGTTATGGGCCACTTGCGTAGAACATTATCTCAACAGAAAATTATGATATGCTATTTTATGACAGGGCTCTATCGAGCAAACATTTTTACGTATGATTTTCAGTTATGCACGTATTTATAATTATTCATGACACGATTTTCACGTTACGCCTTACGATATGATATCTTTACATGGCATGAAATTTTATGATATATTTTACTTGTTATTCACGATATATGCATGCTTAGTCTTTAGACTCACTAGACTTGATTATTGTAGGTACTGATGAGGTCGGGACCGAGGGCGGGGACCAGTGAGCTAGCTTGGGTGGCAGTAGTAGGAACCCGGGGACCTCATGTTTCAGTTTATTTATCATT
Source organism: Primulina tabacum (assembly GCF_025594145.1). Lineage (NCBI taxonomy): Eukaryota > Viridiplantae > Streptophyta > Magnoliopsida > Lamiales > Gesneriaceae > Primulina > Primulina tabacum. The sequence continues at coordinate 31,117,906 of NC_134559.1, forward strand.
TTTATGCTCAAACTCATGTTGTCTTGTTGAAATATTTTTGAGTGATTGTTTTGAGACAGTATTTACTTCCGCTGCTATTTTAACATTAATAAAACTTTTATCCGTTTATTTTATGAATGAGGCAAGTTATTTACTTTTAAAGAAAAATTTTAAATTATTCCGAAAATTTTCAAGTACGAGTTACGGGCCTCTACAGTTGGTATCAGAGCCTATGTTCTTGTAAAAGGTTGTACTACTTTTACGCATTTTTTTTAAAGCATGAAATATTTTGACAGCATGATTTCATGAAATATTTTATGTTCATATTATGATTATGTTGTCTTTATTTAAATTTAAAGAAATAATGGAATTATGCATGTTGGTTATGTATGGGTTGTATGTATGAAACAGTATGTCTCCTAGACGCATTCTTGAGCGTACGAGAGATGATGAGCATCGTCATGAGGACGGTGAGGACCTTAGACAGGAGAGAGATTTACCTTCACCCCCTCCACCGGACATGAAAGCCCAGATGCTAGCTGGCATGACACAGTTCTTCGCATAGTTTGCGGGGAACAATACTGGAGTAGCCAGGCAGACGGGGCCTGAGGCTACTTATGAGCGGTTCATGAAGATGAGACCGAAGGAGTTCACCGGGACGACATATCCCATGATTGCCGAGGGCTGGATTAAGTCCCTCGAGGTTATTTTCGAATTCATGGAGCTTGGAGATGAAGATAGGGTTCGTTGTGAAACCTATCTGTTTGGAGGAGACGCCCGCTTATGGTGGGAAGGAGAATCCGTAGCCTTGAATTTGGCTACTCTGAGCTGGACACGCTTCATCGAGGTATTCTACTCTAAATATTTTACTGACGAGGTGCATTCCAGGTTGACCAGGGAGTTCATGACCCTGAGACAGAGAGATATGACTGTTACGGAGTTCATCCGTAAGTTTGAGATGGGTTGCCATTTCGTACCCCTGATTGCCAATGATGCGGGAGCCAAGCTGACACAGTTTATGGATGGTCTACGGCCGATCTTGCGCCGTGATGTTAGGGTGGCTGGCCCTACTACCTATGACGTCGTTGTCTCCAGAGCTCTAGCTGCAGAGCAGGATCTGATTGATATTTAGAGAGACCGCCAGGGCAAACGACCAGTCCAAGTGCCACACCGCCCTCCTCCGCAGCAGCATTAGAATAAGAGGCCTTTCCACGGCTCACCCAGGAACAGAGGACAGCAGCAGCTGCAGGGACGGGCAGTCCCGAGAGCCGTTGAGTACCCAGTCTGCGCTAAGTGCGCGCGTCGTCATGTTGGAGCTTGTATGTATGGCTCGGGGAAGTGTTACAAGTGTGGTAGTCCAGACCACTTGCTGAAGCAGTGTCCGCAAGGGAGTCTGCCTACCCAAGGCAGAGTTTTTGCTCTCCATGCAGCGGAGACGAACCCGGAGACCATGCTCATGACAGGTATCTTAAAGCTGTAAGTTTATATTTGCAAGTTATTGTTTCGGGGATTTGGGCTAAGATTTTGAACATAGAATTGATGATAGGATTGCATGTTCTAATCAATGTTACTTTCGAGAATTTAGGTTAGAAGAACTTTGACCTTCGCATGTCTATAAGTTAGTTCTTGTACCTATTGGGTTCAGCTTGATGTTCCAACCTTTTAGGGAGAATTTTTATAGCCGGTTCAGCTATGAATGCCTTGATAGATTCGGGGGCTACTCATTCGTTTATTTCAGAGGTCTTTGCTAATTTTCTCAAGGTCAAAACCATTGGGCTAGATGTGGCGTATTCAGTAGTACTGCCTTCTGGAGAGGAGCTGACAGCCACTAATGTGATCCGAGACATAGACCTCGAGCTTCATGGCAATCTTGTTTATGCGGATCTTATCATGCTCCCGATTCCAGAGTTCGACATCATTCTGGGGATGGACTCGCTATTACAGAACAGAGTTTTGATTGACTTCCAGCGAAGATCTGTGCTAGTCCGACCGCCAGGGAGAGAGCAGTTCTTATTCGAGCCAGACATGTATTTTCCTTTACCGCGCATTATACCTTGTGTCCAGGTTAGAAAGCTCATGCGCAGAGGGTGTCGGGCGTTTTTGGCGACTTTTGTATCCGTTCTTGAGGCACCCTGTCAGTCAGCCTCCGATGTCCCAATTGTTAGGGATTTTCTAGACGTTTTTCCTGAGGAAGTCTCTGGTATGCCACCCGAGCGAGAGGTGGAGTTTTCTATTGAGCTTATGCCAGGTACGGCTCCGATCTCGAAAGCACCGTACCGATTAGCACCGAAAGAGATGGCATAACTTAAGAAGCAGATTCAGGAACTTCTTGACAAGGAGTTCATTCGCCCGAGTTTTTCACCATGGGGCACGCCAGTCTTATTTGTGAAGAAGAAGGATGGTTCTATGAGGCTCTGCATTGATTATCGGGAGTTGAATAGGGTTACGGTGAAGAACAAATACCCACTTCCGCGGATTGAAGATTTATTTGATCAGTTACAGGGAGCTTCAATATTCTCTAAGATCGACCTGCGTTCTGGTTATCACCAGTTGAGGGTGAAAGATGCCGATGTTCTCAAGACTGCTTTTAGGACTCTTTATGGCCACTTTGAGTTCCTTGTGATGCCGTTTGGTTTGAAGAATGCGCCAGCGATCTTCATGGATCTCATGAATCGCGTATTTTAGCCGTATCTTGATCAGTTTGTGATAGTATTCATAGACGACATTCTCGTCTACTCAAATAATCAAGAGGATCACAGCAGACATCTGACCCCAGTTTTGCAGACCTTGCAGAAGCATAAGCTATTCGCGAAGTTCAGTAAATGCGAATTCTGGTTATAGAAGGTGGCGTTCTTAGGCCACATCGTTTCTAGCAGTGGTATTGAGGTAGACCCAGCGAAAGTTGCAGCAGTCAGGATTGGGTTGTGCCGCAAAATGCATCAGAGATCCGTAGTTTCCTTGGGCTAGCAGGATACTATCGGAAGTTTATTCAGGGATTCTCCTCTATCGCAGTTCCACTCACGTCGTTGACAAAGAAGAATGTAAAATTTGTGTGGAGCGATGAGTGTTAGAAGAGCTTCGATACTCTGAAGCAAGCTCTTATCTCAGCACCAGTATTGGCCATGCCGTTAGGGCTCGGAGACTTTGTTTTGTATACCGATGCTTCGAAGCTCGGTTTAGGTGCAGTGTTGATGCAGCATGGGAAGGTGATAGCATATGCTTCTCGTCAGTTGAAGACCCATGAAAAGAATTATCCTACCCAAGATCTAGAGTTGGCTGCCGTAGTATTTGACTTGAAGATTTGGAGGCATTATTTGTAAGGAGAGAAGTGCCAGAGCTTTACCGACCATAAGAGCCTCAAGTACTTCTTTACGCAGAAAGAGCTGAATATGCGTCAGAGGCGTTGGTTGGAGCTAGTGAAGGACTACGACTGTGACATTAGCTACCACCCGGGAAAAGATAATGTAGTTGCGGATGCACTGAGTAGGAAAGTCGCAGTGATGGCTCATTTGGCTATTTCGAGGCCTCTTCAGTCTGAGATGCAGAGGTTTGATCTAGAGACATATCCTCGAGGTAGAGTTTCCCGTCTGTCTACTTTGACGATTCAGTCTTCCCTTCTAGACCGTATTCGCAGTGGTCAGTCAGCAGATGAGCAGTTGACAAAGTGGAAGTAGAGAGATGAGGCCAAGGGCAGTATCTTGTATACAGTTAGCAACGGCATTGTGAGATACCGAGACAGGATATGGGTCCCTAGCAGCGATTCTATTCTGGCAGATATTTTAACAGAGGCCCACATGTCGCCGTACTCTATTCATTCTGAAAGTACGAAGATGTACAAAGATCTGCAGTTGTTGTATTGGTGGCCCGGAATGAAGAAGGATATCAGACGTTTTGTATCCGAGTGTCTGACGTGTCAACTAGTGAAAGCGGAGCATCAGAGACCAGCAGGTACACTCAAGCCTCTTCCTATTCCCGAGTGGAAGTGGGAGAATGTTACCATGGACTTCGTTGTCAGTTTGCCGAAGTCAGTCGGAGGATCAAATGCTATATGGGTGATTGTTGATCGTCTTACCAAATCAGCGCACTTCTTGCCCATTAAGACGACTTTCACCATGATTCAGTATGCAGAGTTGTATATACGAGAGATAGTCCGACTTCATGTTATTCCCGTTCCTATCGTGTCTGACCGAGATCCTAGATTCATTTCCTCATTTTGGAAGAGTCTGCATTCAGCAGTGGGTACGAAGTTATTGTTTAGCACAGCTTTCCACCCTCAGACAGATGGGCAGTGAGAGAGAGTTATCCAGATTTTGGAAGATCTTCTCCGTGCTTGTGTCATCGATTTCTCAGGGAGTTGGGAGTCGAATTTGCCATTGGTAGAGTTCACCTATAACAACAGTTTTCAGTCGTCTATAGGTATGGCTCCGTATAAAGCACTGTATGGTCGTAAGTGCAGATCGCCTTTTCATTGGGATGATGTAGGGGAAATATAAGAATTGGGTCCGGAGATTATTCAGCAGACTGCCGATGTAGTAGTCAAGATCCGTGATAGGATGAGGACTGCTCAGAGCCGACAGAAGAGCTATGCGGATCAGAGGAGGAGAGATCTAGAGTTTGCCGTTGGCGACCATGTTTTTGTGAAGGTAGCACCTATGAAAGGGGTCATGCGGTTCGGGAAGAAAGGAAAGCTCAGTCCGAGATTCATCGGACCATTTGAGATCCTCGACAGGGTTGGGACGTTAGCTTATCATGTTTCTCTTCCGCCGAATCTGGCCGAAGTACACAATGTGTTCCATGTCTCTATGCTGAGGAAGTATATGGCGAATCCTTCGCATGTCCTGAATTTTGAACCGTTGCAGCTCACTCCGAACCTGTCTTATGAAGAGAGACCAGTGCAGATCTTAGACAGACATGAGAAGAAGCTTCGGAACAAGCTGGTTAAGCGGATGAAGGTCAAATGGCTTAATCATTCAGAGGAGGAAGCTACGTGGGAATCTGAGCCAGAGATGAGGAGTCGGTACCCCGAGTTATTCGGTAAGTTTTAATCTCGAGGACGAAATTTCTTTTAAGGGGGGGAAAGTTGTAGAACCCGTTAAATCAGACTACGTATAAGCCATGCATAATTTCTAGTATTTAAATTATAAATGATTTCTTTATTATTTAAGTCATTTTAAAGTTACTTAGTCTTGATTATTTATTTTAAATCGCATAAGTTTAGTTTTGTCTTTTCGATTAAATAAGCGAGGCCGGACTGGAGTTGGAGTAATGAGATAAAATTTTAATAATAAGAAAATATTCCTAGGCTCAATTTAAAGAATAAGTTATTTTAATGTAAAAGAATGTTTAGGGATTTAATTAATTAATTAGAGATAAATAGTAAATAAGTTCATTTATGTCTAATAATTAATTAAAAGCCTAAATTAAAATATGTGACCAATTGAGATAAGTTAATATATGCTTATTTTATTTAAAAAATTGGAACTTAACACGTTAGTTAATTTAATTTAAGAATTTGCCATGCATGCAAGATAATTACCATCCTAAACTAATTAATTATTTAAATCACTAAAATACTTAATGGCTAGATAAAACTTTGAGGATTTAAAATACAATATTTAAGCAATATTTTCCCTCCATGACCAAGCAAAATTCGGCAACCTCATAAAAGATTTGATATGTATTTGGCAACTCACCATTTTGATTCTTTCCTTAATCTTTTCTTGGAGATAATTCCCTCACCATTTAATCTTCAATAATTAATAAATAAGCAATATTTCTACCTTGCACCTAGACTAATAATCGGCCATTCACCCCTCAATTTCCCTCCAAGACACCCCACGCGTATGAGGTGTGTTCTCGGGTGAAGCTTGTGAGTTGTTTCAGGTGTTGGCTTGGATTGCGGTTGGTCTAGGGCCCTTAGCCACGGTTCAAACCACACCTTAGGATGTTGGGAAGAGGCTCTGGTCAGCGGTTCAAACCCCAATGGCCAATAGCCTCGTAAACGAAGCAAGAAAGCACAACAGCTGCTGCTGTATTTTTTTGGCAGCAACTTTGCCTTCGGTTCAGAGGCTTGTTTCGAGTTCTTGGTTAGCTTTTAGCCTGTGGCCTTGGACTGGACAGTACCACATTAAGTTAGGAAGGTCATGTTATTGGCCGTTTGTTATTTTGTTAAGTTTAGAGGTCGTACGAGAATTTACGGTGCGATGTGCCAAAGTGACTCTCGAAAGAGCGTTTCATGATTTTGGCCTCCATGCACAATTTTCGTGTATTACAGCCCTTGGTTATTATTTTCTAGTATTTTAGGCGTATTTTAATAATGACTAAACGATGGTTCGATGTTGGTTCGGGTTGGTACGGAGTCATGGTTAGATACTAAGTTGATGGGCGTAATTGTCTCGTTTTCGTTTCGGTTATGATATGTTGGTCAAGTTAAGTTTATTTTCATGTTTCTAATGTTAGAATTTGGTCGCAGCGAGCCTGGGAACGATCCAATTGGCAAAATAACACAGGAATTTAAATATATTACGTGCATAAAAATATAAAAGTTTATTTTTGAGATATATGCGATTTGTCTTGTGGCCACTTCACGCTTATGGGATTGCAGCTTATGGGATTATTACTTCACCCGGTGACCTACGACCGGTTTATGTTTATGTAGGGGTACAGATATCCAGTCCAAGGGCTGTGATGATCTCTACCGCCCAGTATACTGTGGTTTAGTCTGATCAGACGTGCATGTTATGTTATGTTACGTTATGGCACTTGCGTAGAACATTATCTCAACAGAAAATTATGATATGCTATTTTATGACAGGGCTCTATCGAGCAAACATTTTTACGTACGATTTTCAGTTATGCACGTATTTATAATTATTAATGACACGATTTTCACGTTACGCCTTACGATATGATATCTTTACATGGCATGAAATTTTATGATATATTTTACTTGTTATTCACGATATATGTTTGCTTAGACTTTAGACTCACTAGACTTGATTGTTGTAGGTACTGATGAGGTCGGGACTGAGGGCGGGCACCAGTGAGCTAGCTTGGGTCGACAGTAGTAGGAACCCGAGGGCCTCATGTTTCAGTTTATTTATCATTTTTATGCTCAAACTCATGTTGTCTTGTTGAAATATTTTTGAGTGATTTTTTTGAGACAGTATTTACATCCGCTGCTATTTTAACATTAAAATTTTTATCCGTTTATTTTATGAATGAGGCAAGTTATTTACTTTTAAAGAAAAATTTTAAATTATTCCAAAAATTTTCAAGTACGAGTTACCGACCTCTACATAAATATATTTTAAAATACTTTTGCACCATTTTAGAAATAAACCAACCAACAATTATTTAAAAATCCAAAAGAACGTAATTCAAAACATAAAGTCGTAAAACTTCTACCAACCTAAACTAACATTATTTCAAAAATAAACTTAACTCTAACATCCTCTCAAAAACCCATCAAAAGCATCATAAGCAATAAAATCTTAAAAGTAACTTAAATCGTCAGCATAAGTCATAAACATAAGTGCAGAAAGACTAGTGACGGTCCTCGAGTTGTGTGCACCTTCAGTCCAGCAAGAATAACCATCAAGTCCCTCAACAACATCAATATCATGCTCACCTGCATCGATCACACCTATTCAGTCTATTGACTTAGCAAACCTTAACCATGATAACAAGTAATATATATACAATCACATGTAGCAGTGAAAATACTTTTCATGAACATGCATAAACATAAACATTTTTCCTTTCATCATGTACATTTCTTTTTTATCATATACATATACGTTTATATTTTAATTTAATTCAGATCGTTAATTGTGAATTTCGTTTCAGCTGAAGGTCGATGGATCCATAAACGTATTATCACAGTACTGGGCAGCGGGGACATCAACGACACTCTCATTTGTCAACTGAGCCTTGGCCTATCATATCATATCGATGGAAATACGATTGTCGGGCTCCCTCTTGGGCCTTCTCCTGTAAACGGGCTCCCTCTGGGGCTTTTCCCCGACGATATCTCAATAATATCATCGTATTAGTCACAATCAATTATACTCCTTCAACTTTTCATATTTTCTTCACTTATAAAAATTCGTGCATATATTTAATCATTTTTCTTTTAAACCAAGCATGCCGGATGTCTTTTAGCATTAATATTTCATCATAAAATTTCATAAACATTTAAAATAAATATATTAACATATTTTTCAGCATTCAAGGCACTGCCAGGACGTCTACTATTTTTCAGGTGTAAAATGACCGTTTTACCCCTATAAACATAACTTTCCATATTTATCCCTAGACCTCGAAACGACTTCCCAAATCATTACAAAATTTATCTACTACCTTAAAACACTCCCTTAAATATTCCTTAGGCTTAAAGATTTGCTTTTCGATAATTTCCTTGATTCGTTTTTAACTTAGACGCACCTCTTGGTTTTGACTCGTATTAATTCGAAACTTAACCAAAACTTACCAAATTTTAAGCAAAGCTTATTAACACCTAAATAAACCATTTTCAACCCAATTCAAGCCAATTAAGTGAAAGGGGATCGGTTTTAGGGTGTTAAAATGCGCAACGGAAGTTCAAAATTCTTTTCAAGGCATGAAAACCGAAAATTTTTAATGAAAAATTTGAACACCTCATGTACTAGCATGTAACTTATACAAAACACAACTATGACATTCATAGGGTGTTGAGAAATCGTTACCTATCAATCTCTTGAGATTGACGATGGCTCCAACTAAGGTGTAAACACCTTAGCTCTTGAATGGCAAGAAGATCTACAAGCTTCCTCCTTTCTTCAAAATTAGGCCCACCACCAACTAGCTAAAACCCTTCTTATTTTGCAATAGAAAAATAAAAAGATTTTTCAAGGAGAAGAGTTTTCTATCCTCAACAATTGAAGAAGAAAAATGAGAGAAAATTGAAGGAGAGGTCCATGCAATTTTCGGCCATATGCTTGTGTCATGAAGGGGAGGATGAGTTGTCTTGGTTGTGGGAAAAGCTAAAACCACTTTTTTAGCATGCCATGAAATTTTTAATGAAAAATTAATCCCCAACTCTTCACCTCCCTAGCATGCTTTTGACTTGGGCTTGTAACTATTACAAGGCCCATGGACTTTTATTTAAATGTCTCAAACACATTTGAGCCCATTTAAAGTTTACTTGATTTCACTCAAGCCCACTAGTTTAATAATTATTTCTAATTGGGCTCTACGAGGCCCAATGTTATTTGATTAATTCAACACTTGAATTAATTTAATTATTTGGACTCTACTAGGCCCACTAGTGTTTAATTAAATCAACACTTGAATTAATTTAATTTAGTCCATAATAATATTTATGAGAATCACAATTTTCAAATATATTATTTGTTTGGCCTACTTTTAATGAACACTTCCTCAAATTAAAAGTTACATTCTCCTTATAGAAGTCAAACTTCTATTTTTCCTTACGCTTATAAACTCCTTTATAAGCCGTTCAACATATTGAACTATTTTACTTCTTAACGGGATCTAGAAAGCTAGTACTTGTGTGGCCCTCAATGGTTCATTGATACAACTAGCCGTGGGTTCACATCTCCATGTGATTCGGACTAAACATGTCCTTATTCGAGCATACCCCAATTGCTCCATTCTTAATTATCAACTCCTTGATAACAAGAACGTCAGAACTCAAGTCTGATAGTACCCAACCAATCATGTTAAACGCCTAGCAGCATCGCTTACATGATTCCCTAGGTATCAAATGATAGTGCCTGCAAGAACCATTCAATTATAGTTAGCGTACAGTACGGTCCCTTCAACTCATATATCCCGACCGATTCGACAACCATTGGTATACCGAGAGTTGTCAATGAATCGATACTATGTGTCATGTTGTAGTTGCATCGATGGTGTAATCTATGAAACCCCTTTCATAATTACCACCATACTCTGATTAGAGATTTCAAACTACATACACATGACATCACATAGGATATACATACCCGAAGGTAAGCGGTGAATAACCGACTATAATGCATCGACTCCTATATATTTCGACAGAACACCCAACCTTGCCACCTGATGACCCCTTGAGACTCGGTAAACAAGTCAAAGTGTAGTGCTAGCACATAGAGTCTCAATGTTGTCCCGGGTCATAAGGACTAATGGTGTACAACCATAAACTAGGACGTTTCTACGCGATAAGTGAGAACCACTTGAAAAGTCCTTTATGGAGGGTTGTTCAGTGCACTCTACAAGGAGCACCTATCTGCATGCTCGGACATCACAATGTCCCCTACCAATGAAACAAGGTACTCACGTCGCAGATACTAGTCTCGAACTCGAGCGGCCTATATCCTTCTTAGCGGCGGCTGAATCGACTAGGAACTGTTTAGAATATACAGTATTCCAAATATGAGTTTCATGATACTCATCATATGAGCATCTCATATTTTTTCTACTATTTGTATATTCAAGGACTTTATCTATGCAACTAGCATGGTTATACAGATAAAGAAGTGCCAAAACAATAAATTCAAATATCATTAAAATAAAGACTGTTCATACATAGAGTTTAAACATGAACCATCGGCCAACACTTGTCTCGACGGGCACCTACTCTAACAATCTCCCACTTGCACTGGAGCCAACTACCCATATGCTTCAAACCCATCGATTCGCAATGCTTCTCGTATAATTGTCCAGGTAAAGGCTTAGTTAGCGGATCAGCAACATTATCTACGGAGCCAACTTTGTCAATCGTGACGTCTCCTCTTTCAACTATCTCTCGGAGGATGTGGTACTTTCTCAGTATATGTTTGGACTTCTGATGAGACCTCGGCTCCTTTGCTTGAGCAATGGCTCCCGTGTTGTCACAAAACACCGGGACAGGAGCAACTCCATTAGGAATGACGCCCAACTCTTGGACGAAATTCCTTATCCAAACAGCCTCCTTTGCTGCAGCTGATGCAGCAATGTATTCTGCCTCAGTGGTGGAATCCGCTGTACTATCTTGCTTGGAACTCTTCCAAGAGACAGCAGCACCATTGAGCATGAATATGAATCCAGAGGTTGACTTCGAGTCATCGATATCGCTTTGGAAGCTAGAGTCGGTATAGCCTTCCAATTTCAGTTCTCCACCCCCATAGACCAAAAACAATTTATTGGTCCTTCTCAAATACTTGAGGATGTCTTTCACAGCTTTCCAATGTGGAAGACCGGGGTTCGATTGATATCTACTCATTACACTTAGTGCGAAAGCCACGTCAGAACGTGTAGATATCATCCCATACATGATGCTACCAATCGCAGATGCATACGGAATGCGTGTCATCGCCTCTATCTCTGCATCAGTCTTGGGAGACATAGACTTGGATAGGGACACGCCATGACACATTGGTAGATGTCCTCTCTTGGACTCATCCATCGAGAACCTCTTCACGATGGTATCAATGTATGTGGACTGGGTGAGACAAAGCAATCTTCTTGATCTATCTCTATAGATCTGTATTCCCAATACAAAAGATGCTTCACCCAAGTCCTGCATCGAGAACTTACTCGCTAACCATATCTTAGTTAATTGCAACATTCCTACATCATTCCCAATGAGTAGAATATCATCAACATACAGCACCAGGAATGTCACAGCACTCCCACTGACCTTCTTATACACACAGGGTTCCTCAGGATTCTTAGTAAAACCAAACTCTTTGATTGTACTATCGAATCTAAGGTTCCAACTCCTAGATGCCTGCTTTAGACCATAAATAGATATCTAAAGTTTGCATACCATATGCTCACTTCCGACAGATGTAAACCCTTCGGGTTGAGACATGTAAATCTCTTCCTTAATATTCCCATTAAGAAAGGCTGTCTTGACATCCATCTGTCATATCTCATAGTCATACCATACAGCTATGGCTAGCAATATCCTTATGGATTTGAACATTGCAACTGGAGAAAAGGTTTCCTCAAAGTCAACTCCTTGTCTTTGAGTATATCCTTTTGCCACTAATCACGCTTTGAAGGTCAATACCTTCCCATCCGTCCCAATTTTCCTCTTGTAAATCCATTTACACCCTATGGGAACAATTCCCTCAGGTGGATCCACGAGATTCCACATTTGGTTCGAATGCATGGAATTCATCTCAGATTCCATCGCTTCAAGCCACTTGGATGAATCGGCATCAGATAACGCTTCCTTGAAGGTCCTTGGATCACATCCATGGTTAGGCTCATCATGGCCTTCTTCAAGAAGCAGACCATACCTCATAGGTGGTCTCGATACTCTCTCGGATCTTCTAGGAGCTTGTATCTCCTCTCTTGGCTCTTCGGGTGTGGGTTCTATAATTGTGGGTGTCTCTCGAACCTCTTCGAGTTCTATCATCTCCCCTTTTCTATCCAATAGAAATTCCTTTTCCAAAAAGGTTGCATTCCTAGAAACAAACACTTTTGTTTCTTGGGGATGATAGAAGTAGTATCCAACCGAATTCTTTGGATATCCCACAAAGTAACATAAAATGGATCGACTATCCAATTTATCTCCCACTACCTGCTTCACATAAGCAGGGCACCCCCATATTTTAAGATAAGATTATTTGGGAGGCTTACCAATCCATATCTCATATGATTTTTTATCAAAAGCCTTTGAATGGACATTGTTCAATAACAGTGCCGCAGTCTCAAGTGCATATCCCCAAAAGGATGGCGGCAACTCCGTGAACCCCATCATAGACCGGACCATGTCCATCAAAGTCCGGTTACGACGCTCCGAAACACCATTCAACTGTGGTGTAGCGGGCGGAGTCCTTTGCGAGAGAATCCCATTCTCCCTAAGATACTCTTGGAACTCGGCACTCAAGTACTCACCACCTCGATCCGATCGAAGTGTCTTGATGCTTCGTCCCAACTGTTTCTCTACTTCACTTCTGAATTCTTTGAACCTTTCAAAGGCTTCAGACTTGTATTTCATCAAATACACATACCCATACCTCGAAAACTCATCGGTAAAGGTGATGAAGTAGGCATGTCCATGCTTAGTGGTGATGCTAAGCGGACCGCACACATCAGTATGGATCAAATCCAATAACCCTTTGGCTTGCTCTACATGGCCCTTAAAGGGAATTTTGGTCATCTTTCCTTTAAGACAGGACTCACAAGTCATGAGAGCATTAATATAAGACATATCAAACATGCCCACTCCCACTAACTTGTTCATCCTTCTTAGGGAAATATGTCCTAATCGAGCATGCCATAATTGTGCCGAATTTAGAGTATCTTGTTTTCGCTTGTTTGTTGTTGTTATTGCTTGGACATTGTTTAGTGGAATGTCTTTCAATTTTAAGGTGTAGAGATCGTTTTCAAGTTCTGCAGTACCAATTAAACATTCATTCTTGTAAATGTCGCAAACACCTTTGCTAAATAAACAAGAAAATCCATCTTTATCAAGCATAGAAATAGAAATAATGTTTTTCACCAAATCTGGTACAAACAAAACATCTCTCAAAACAAACTTAAAATCATTGTTCAAATGCAAATAAACATCTCATACGGCCTTGGCAGCAACCCTTGCTCCATTGCCCATCCTCAAGAAGGTCTCACCTTCCCTGAGCCTCCTACTTCTTCCCATCGCCTGCAAATCATTACAGAGATGTGAGCCACAGCCGGTATCTAATACCCAAGAAGTAGAGTTAATTGAAATGTTTACTTCAATATAGAACATACCGTTTCCAGAACTCTTCTGGGCAAGATATTCCCTGCAGTTACGCCTCCAATGTCCAGGCTTCTTGCAGTGATGACAGATGTCAACAGTCTTGTCAGCCTTCACTGGTGTGGCTGCCACAACGGGAATCGGAGTCTGCCTCTTCAAGGGCACGTTCTTCTTGGGACGTTGGAAAGAACGCTTCTTTCCCTTCCCAGGTGGACCGGTCTTCGTACCAGATGAAGAGCCCACATAAAGAACCGGCTTCTCTTTCTTGATAGTGGACTCAAAAGTCACAAGCATATTCACCAAGTCCTCAAGGGTCGGCTCCATCTTGTTCATGTTAAAGTTCACCAGAAAAGGATCAAATGAGCTAGGCAATGACAACAGCAACACGTCGGTGGTCAGCTCCGAAGGCAACATCAAATCCATGCCAACGAGCTTGTCCACGAGCCCAATCATCTTTAGGCCATGCTCATGGACCGAGGCCCATCTCGCATGCGCAAAGTGATCAGCTCCTTTACGGTAGCATGCCTAAGAGGCCGAGTCTGCTCACCAAATAGCTCCGTGAGGTGCAAATGAATGTCAGCAGCATTCTTTGCATCCTCAAAACTCCTCTGCAGCTCATCATTCATAGAAGCCTGCATATAACACCTGGCTTTCAAGTCATGGTCACACCAATCCTTGTAAGTCTGCAATTCCTCAGGAGTGCAGCTAGTCGGAGCCTCAACAGGGGGCGACTCAGTCAGTGTGTATGCAATCTTTTCCGAGTTCAAGATGATTTTCAGGTTTCTTAGCCAAGTGAGGTAATTAGGTTAGGTTAATACGTGTTTTTCGAGAATAACAGACAGCGGATTGCGAATCGAAGACATTGTCAAATTTGTACTGAAAAGTAAAACAGATAAATGTTAATGACCATTTTAAAATATTTAGTAAGATATAAAGTATGGACTTTTACTTTATAAATTTTCGCTCCCACTGTTTTGACATTTTCACTACCCTCTAGTTGAAACGGGAAACTCCTTTCCTCAGTGGGTACGCAAGGTCCAATTAGCGAATTATGATCCCGAATAATATCAGCCAATCACAATCCCTAAAAGGTAGTTTCCAATTGCATCACCATGCAACCCTTTACGTAAACTTTTGTCTCACGTTTGATTAGCACCCAATAATATGACATCGTTCATCTTCACGTGTCAAGCCTTAGCCATCGATGTTGAACCTTAATGGACGGTCGACATGAGTTCCCCCAATATTATGAGCCGAAATCATGAGAGTTCCACGTAGTTCACATCACCATGTCAATGGATGTCACAGCTTTCCGGCACTCAGGGCCCCCCAATAATATGAGCCGAGCCCCGAGCACAGGTAGCGTTCATCATGCACCCATTGTCGATGGAAGACATGGAAATTATAAACAAATTTATAATTCCCCTTTTCGGGCTTGATATCAATTTTGAATCTTATTCAAAATGAGGGTTTTTAATTTTGAAAGGTCTCATCATTAATTTTATTTAAAAGCTTGCCATGTTTGATCGTATGTTTGCCGGATTCATGCAACTTTGTTATTATCATAATAATAACACACATACTCATTATTTATAACATATCATGCATATATTATAAATAGTAAACAAAACAAGGATGATCAATGGCCCCAAAACTAATGGCCCGTGTGAGCTAAACACGGGCCTAGGTCCAATCCTAGGGAAATGCATGGGATGCAAATGCAACTATTACATTAGCTTCCAATATTTACATGTCTTCGATCTTCATAATCATCAAGGCCACCATCTTCCAATCTTGATCATCCACTATACTAATATTGACAAATAAATATACATGGCAAATAGGGATACATCTCATGGGGGTGGGAACGGGCCATAAACCAAGCTCACTTTATAAATTGATAATTATTACAATCATTCAACACAAAATATCCTAGCATACACCTAGCAAATTGGGCTTGGGCTTTTGATCATCCTTCATGCATAATATCACATATCATACACCATCAATTAATTATCACAATAATTAATTGATCCAATATTATATATCTTGATCCAATCACTAACCGCCACAATTATAAACTAAATTAACAAAGTATACAAACACCTTTGTCTACTTTCTAATTAATTTATTTATAACCGAATTTCTTGCAAATCACAATTTACTATAAAGAATTAAAGTCCAAATTTAATTATTTATTTCATGAGAAAATATTTGCAGCTTTTGTAAATTTAAACTTAAGGGCCCAAAAAATCATTTTTCACCAAAAACATTTTGGCTCATTTAAATTTCACAAATATGTTAGCCATCCAATGGCCCAACAACTCAAGGCCCATAACACTTTGATATTTCAAAACACCTTTTGAAAACCCTAGTCGTCATCGCCGTCGCCGGATCTCCGTCGCCAGATTCCGGCCAACATGCAAAAAAATTTTTATTTTTTATTTTTGAGGGGGACGTTCGGGCAGCCCCTCGGGCAGCTCGAGCTGCCCAAAATTTGCCCCCAAAATTCCTTGATTTTGTTGCAAAAATTTCATCTCATGCGGTTAGAAATCGACCTCAATATAATATTATGTATATGCTACACAAACTAGTACCCTTAGCTCATGTTACCACTTGAAAGGGGATCGGTTTTAGGGTGTTCAAATGCGCAACGAAAGTTCAAAATTCTTTTCAAGGGATGAAAACCGAAAATTTTTAAAGAAAAATTTGAACACCTCATGTACTAGCATGTAACATATACAAAAACACAACTATGACATTCATATGATGTTGATAAATCGTTACCTATCAATCTCTTGAGATTGATGATGGCTCCAACTAAGGTGTAAACACCTTAGCTCTTGAATGGCAAGAAGATCTACAAGCTTCCTCCTTTCTTCAAAATTAGGCCCACCACCTACTAGCTAGAAACCCTTCTTATTTTGCACTAGAAAAATAAGAAGATTTTTCAAGGAGAAGAGTTTTCTATCCTCAACAATTGAAGAAGAAAAATGAGAGAAAATTGAAGGAGATGTCCATGCAATTTTCGGCCATATGCTTGTGTCATGAAGGGGAGGATGAGTTGTCTTGGTTGTGGGAAAAGTTAAAACCACTTTTTTAGCATGCCATGCAATTTTTAATGAAAAAGTAATCCCCAACTTTTCACCTCCCTAGCATGCTTTTGACTTGGGCTTGTAACTACTACAAGGCTCATGGACTTTTATTTAAATGTCTCAAACACATTTGAGCCCATTTAAAGTTTACTTGATTTCACTCATGCCCACTAGTTTAATAATTATTTCTAATTGGGCTCTACAAGGCCCAATGTTATTTGATTAATTCAACACTTGAATTAATTTAATTAATTGGACTCTACTAGGCCCACTAGTGTTTAATTAAATAAACACTTGAATTAATTTAATTTAGTCCATAATAATGTTTATGAAAATCACAATTTTCAAATACATTATTTGTTTGGCCAACTTTTAATTTAGGAACACTTCCTCAAATTAAAAGTTACATTCTCCTTATAGAAGTCAAACTTCTATTTTTCCTTACGCTTATAAACTCTTTTATAAGCCGTTCAACATATTGAACTATTTTACTTTTCAACGGGATTAGAAAGCTAGTACTTGTGTGGCCCTCAATGGTTCATTGATACAACTAGCCGTGGGTTCACATCTCCATGTGATTCGGACTAAACATGTCCTTACTCGAGCATACCTCAATTGCTCCATTCTTAATTATCAACTCCTTGATAACAAGAACATCAGAACTCAAGTCTTATAGTACCCAACCAATCATGTTAAACGCCTAGCAGCATCGCTTACATGATTCCCTAGGTATCAAATGATAGTACCTGCAAGAACTATTCAATTATAGTTAGCGTAGAGTACGGTCCCTTCAACTCATATATCCCGACCGATTCGACAACCACTGGTATATCGAGAGTTGTCAATGAATCGATACTATGTGTCATGTTGTAGTTTCATCGATGGTGTAATCTATGAAACTCCTTTCATTACGTCCATACTCTGATAAGAGATTTCAAACTACATACACATGAAATCACATAGGATATCCATACCCGAAGGTAAGCGGTGAATCCCCGACTATAATGCATCGACTCCTATATGTTTCGACAGAACACCCAACCTTGCCACCTGATGACCCCTTGAGACTCGGTAAACAAGTCAAAGTGTAGTGCTAGCACATAGAGTCTCAATGTTGTCCCAGGTCATAAGGACTAATGGTGTACAACCATAAACTAGGACGTTTTCACTCGATAAGTGAGAACCACTTGGAAAGTCCTTTATGGAGGGTTTTTCAGTGCACTCTACAAGGAGCACCTATCTGTATGCTCGGACATCACAATGTCCCCTACCAATGAAACATGGTACTCACATCGCAGATACTAGTCTCGAACTCGAGCGGCCTATATCCTTCTTAGCGGCGGCTGAATCAACTAGGAACTGTTTAGAATATACAGTATTCCAAATATGAGTTTCATGATACTCATCATATGAGCATCTGATATTCTTTCTACTATTTGTATATTCAAGGACTTTATCTATGCAACTAGCATGGGTATACAGATAAAGAAGTGCCAAAACAATAAATTCAAATATTATTAAAATAAAGATTGTTCATACATATAGTTTAAACATGAACCCTCGGCCAACACTTGGCTCGACGGGCATCTACTCTAACATTAAGACCCTCGATCCACCTAGTATACCTATTGAAAATTCCTGCAGCAAACCTTAGCTCTTATTTTCGAACCCTAGCCTTCCAAACCATGCAAGCATAACCAGCCACCGGACCGAACCTACGGGACCTAGAATCCTCGGCCCCTCAAGCCCAATAACACATGTACATGCGCGTCCCCTTTCCCTCAAGTGATCTATCAGCACTTCGAACCACCCCTTGTTCAACCACCCTAGGACCAACATACATCCCTCGTAGGACTCCTAGTCGTGCCCTAAAAGCAGCTACAGCCGTGGCTCAGATGGAAAGCCCTAGCCGAAGAGTCCCAACCCCCTTAGGATTTTCAAGCTCAATACTGATTCATTCTACAACGCTTAAATTTTCAAGCTCAATACTGATTCATTCTTTAATGTCCTTGATTACCATTCCGTATAACATTATAACCAAGATATCTCAAGGTTCAGAATATCCCTTTAAGCCTAAATCATCGAAAATTCTTATCATTTAAACCATTTAATTTTCACTTG
This sequence comes from Primulina tabacum, assembly GCF_025594145.1. Classification (NCBI taxonomy): domain Eukaryota; kingdom Viridiplantae; phylum Streptophyta; class Magnoliopsida; order Lamiales; family Gesneriaceae; genus Primulina; species Primulina tabacum. The sequence continues at coordinate 31,136,815 of NC_134559.1, forward strand.
TTGTTAAACTAGTCTCTAAATATCTTAGCAATTGAAAAATTAATTCCCAATTTCCTCGAAAATTATCCAATTGGTCCTAAATTTTGAGAATTCTACATTTAACCCATAAGTTCTTGGCATTCTTAATTCCATTCTGTAGGTTTCCCGTTACAGAACGTTCAATTATTTTAAGCTTATTAAACCCAAAATTAATTCTCGTAACCAATCTTACATTTCCATCAAAACCTAAAATCCAAAATTATACCTTTCTATACTTCTAATGATCATCACAGTCTTCGAATCATTATTACTTATATGTAGTTCCCAAAAATTAACTCAACTAGTAACCACGAATCATCAGTATTTTTTTTTTAGAAAATCTGCATGTCCTAAAAGAATTCATAATCTTCACGATTAACTTATGACCCAAGAAGTAGAACATCAGTACTAAAACCCAAAAATCAATATAGTCCAATAATTTTCAACCTTTCCTAACGCCCATTAACCAAATTCTTAAAAATGTTCAATTCCATCACAAAGCCAGCATACATGAAAATCATATAATTTCTTATTTCATATCGTAACATGCATAAAAATTCTAAAGCATCTAATCTTTTACCTTAAAAAAATCATTCAACGATGCAAGTTTAATCATAAAAATCATTTATCATGCAAACTTAAACATAAATGACATTTAACTTAAAAAATTGTTTAAACATGTAGCTTAAACGTATAAATCATGTAAACATGCAAGTGATAATATTAAAAACATTTAAACTTACAGACTTTAGGCTTGACAACTAAGCTTTCCGGAATTGGCGGTGGCACAACCCTTTGCAGGAACCTTGCTCAGATACCAACTAAAACGTCAACTACTCGTTTTTCTTTAGAAAGTACTAGAAATATTTTTCTTATCCATCTATTCGACCAAACCCATATTACATATATATAAATATATTTTAAAATACTTTTACATCTTTAAGAAATAAACCAACCAACTATTATTTGAAAATCCAAAAGAACGTAATTCAAAATATAAAGCCGTAAAACTTCAACCAACCTAAACTAACATTATTTCAAAAATAAACTTAACTCTAACATCCTCTAAAAAACCCTCAAAAGCAATAAAATCTTGAAAGTTACTTAAATCGTTAGCATAAGTCATAAACCTAAGTGCGGAAAGACTAGTGCCGGTCCTCGGGTTGTGTGTACCTTCATTCTAGCAAGATCAACCATCAAGTCCCTCAACAACATCAATATCATGCTCACATGCATCGATCACACCTAGTGAGTCTATTGACTCAGCAAACCTTAACCATGATAGTAATATATATATAATAATGTGCAACAGTGAAAATACTTTTAATAAAATACTTTTCATGAACATGCATAAACATAAACATTTTTCTTTTCATCATATACATTTTTTTCTATGATATACATATACATTTCTCTTTATATTGAATTCGAATCGTTAATTGTGACTTTCATTTCAGCTGAAGGTCGATAGATGTAAGGCCCGAGATTTTAATTACTGTAATTCGAGATTAATCTGAAATGATTTATTGATTAATTGATATGATTATAGACGAAACGAATCAGACCGGGAGAGCCGAAAGAAGATTTGACATTTTGTGCAAGAAGAGTCCCCGCGCACATGCGCGACATGTATGGGCGCACATGCGCGAGGAAGACAGAACCATGCGCGCACATGCGCGGCTCGAATGCGCGCACATGCGCGGAACGTCCAGAGAGTTCGGCGCACATGTGCGGCGGAAGGCGCGCATATGCGTGAGTATTGAAATGCCGAGACAGTAGGTCTCGTGCATATCCGCGATATGCGCGAGCAGTCCAATAGCCAACGTTTTGAAACAGAAGCTTTGGCGCATATGCGCCAGTAGTTGCGAAGCCTAGCATTGAGACCAGTAGGTCTCGCGCATATGCGCCATTTGGAGTCGCGCATATGCGCGAGACATGCAGATTGAGGAGTCGCCACGTTTCTTTGGCATGCAACATATGTTATATATATATATATATATATATATATAACAAACGTTAATTCTCAGAAGAAAAGAAAGAAAGGAACGAAAGAAGCAAGTTCTGATTTTGATCGAGATTTATGAAAAATCCGTCCGTCTGTTTTTAAATCCGAGTACAGTACCGAGTTCCTAACGACGACAGCTACAACTGGGCGTAAGTTTTGTTACGTTTTTATGTCGTTTGAAATTATGATGTTGTTAGAATTGAATAGGAATCATATATGGTGTTTCTGATACAGTGAAAATCGTATAATTGAAGTCAAATTAAAGAACAGACTGATTATGTAATTATTAGGATTTTCGGAGTCGATTTGATTAAGAATCGATATCAGATTTATATCATCGTTGAGATTCTGATTTCTACCGATATTAATTATGAGTTCTGGTATTATATCTGTGATGTTGAAATTGACGGGGTTATCGAGATTGTATTATTATGCCGTCGAAACATCAGTTGATTGATATTGATCAGATTCGGTATTGATTTAGATGGTATTGTGGTATCGTATGTCGATTGGCATTGATCCGATTATGTTTTGATTTGAGTATTGATCAGAACACGTTTTGAACTGAGTCATGTACTGATATTGTATCTATTCGATTTTCATTATCAGATTTGGGTATGGACAGAGTTGAATTTGGGACTTCGTCTTCGTCGGACCGAGAAGATAAAGGTATAAATTAATGTTGAGTTGGGATTGCACAACTCGAGTGAGGTTTGGCTCGAGTTTCCCTAAATCACATACTTTACTTTATTATATTGATTTGATTGATGTACTTGTTGTCTTGATTTATAGACAGCAGGTATTAGACGAGTAATCTTGTGACAGAAGTGCCTGATAGTGGCGGGATCGCCACGGGCACATTGCACGATGTCACAAGATAGTGTATTGGCGATAGTGTCAAAGTCTGTCACCGGATGATTGGCTATCGATGTGGATAGAAATGTGGCTTCTTCTATTACTGGTGACCGGTACTGTATCGATGTGGATAGAATCGTAACTCTTCTATTACTGATGATCGATATCATATCGATGTGGATAGAATCGAAGTTTCTTCTATTACTAGTGATCGATACTATACCGATGTGGATAGAATCCGAGCTTCTTCTATTACTGGTGATCGATACCATATCGACGTGGATAGAACTGGAGTCTTTTCTATTACTGTTGGTCGATATGGGAATACCCACATCTGGAAATCGGGATCCCTAGACTAGGATTGAGTCTAGTCTAAAATGTGGAGTCATGAGTCTAATTGACAGTTTATATTGAGTTACGTTGATTATGTTCCAGAATATGGTACATGATGAATTATGTTCCTGATGATGGTACATGTTTAGAATAGGATTTATTCTTGATATGGATTTATATTCTGATTTGAATACATGTTAGACATATATGTTATATGCTTTTATATTGTTTTATGATTGCATGTATACATGATTTATACTGAGAATGTAATTCTCACCGGAGTTATCCGGCTGTTGTCTTGTTTGTATGTGTGCATGGCAACAGGTGGGATAGAATCAGGGTCAAGAAGAGAACGAGGCTGGACTAGATAGCGTGGAGATCCGGGCTTCGAAGCAACTTAGGATTCAGCACTGATATATAGTTGAACCTAGTTGAATTCTTGTAGATAATACAATATTTGTATGTTTATGTTTAATATGTAATTTGAATTGAATTACATTATGTTTCCGCTTTGTATTTAAAAAAAAAAAAACTTTTAGACCCTGTTTATTATAATTGTTTGAATTATTCCTAAAGATGATTAAGGAATGAATTAGCGTCCGGGTCCCCACAACAGGTGGTATCAGAGCATTAGGTTCCAGAACAGTAGGTTCTAGAACTGTAGGTTCCTGAGATTGAGATAGAAGAGAGTGAGCGGGGTAGATTGATTTTTCTTTCCTACTTTTGATTGCTAGCATGTGACTTATTATAATGTTGACTTACATTGTGTATGCTAGCATGATATTATGTTTACTACTTTTAAATACATGTTACCTGAATACCTGAGTTGATTTGGTAATGTGTTTGATTTGAAAATAAATCGGAACCAATTCTTGATCAGAGGTAAGCTGATCAGAAAGGGACTGAGATTGATGTATCTCATGTGATACTAACCCTTGTGGTAATCAGATATACCTCCAATAAGAATTCGAGAATTGGGTAGTACTTCGATCGAACAGATAGATATATCAGAAACTCCGATGGAAATACAGTTGAAGAAATTTCAGTCGTTTCAACCGCCGATTTTGAAGGGTACTGAGATGTCTGAAGAGTGTCAGAATTGGTTAGATGACATAGAACTGTTGTTTGATTTGCTTAAGTATTCAGATGAACAGAGAATTAAACTGGTGCCCAATCAGTTACACGAGGTCGCTAGGAGTTGGTGGATTACAACCAAAAGAGTAATAGAACAGCGGGGTACGGTGATTACGTGGGAAGTCTTTAAAGCTGAATTTTATCGAAGATTCTTCTCAGGATCGTACCGAGAGGACAAAAGAGCAGAATTTGAGAATTTGAGACAAGGCCAACTGAATATTGAAGAATATGTTGCTATATTCTCTACTCTACTGCGTTTTGTTCCTCAGATAGCTGGGAATGATGAAGCTGTAACGGAGCAGTTCATCAAAGGATTGAATTCAGAGATAGTTGCATTGATAAATATGCAGCGACCTTACCATTTTGCTGATACTTTGAATAAAGCAAAAAGGGCTGAGGCGAGTCTGATTAGACAACAAGAAAGGTTGTGTGCAATGCAACCCCAGACACGACAATTCCCTCTCCGATTGGATAGTGGCAGTACGAGTGGGAAGCAAGATTTGCTGAAAGCTCGAAAGAAACAGTTCAAGAAGTTAGGGAGCGGTTCATCTAGCTCCAGTGGTTCTAGCCCTAGTTATACTGGAGTTTATTGCAGGACTTGCGGAGGGAGACATCCCATGGAGCAGTGCCAGGGAGTGACTGGTAGGTGCAATATCTGTAAACAGCAGGGACACTTTGCTAGAGTTTGTCAACAGAAAGGTTCCCGAAGATTTCAGGGAGCAGAATCATCGGGTGGTAGTGATCGAGGAACAGACCCAGGACACACGTGATGATATAGTGGCAGGTAATAATATTTTATGATTATGTTGCATATGTATTGATATATACTAATGCATTCCCTACGATTATCTTTGACTGAGTTGTATTGATATATGTTGTACCTGCTGGGTCTGTATTACTGTAGTATTGATCTTTGTACCTTTTGGGGAGAGGAATTGATATCAGTGAATTCTGTGATATATTGTGTACTGCAGTAAAAAGAGAATGAGATTGAATTAGATTGTATTGTACTTGTGTTATCTGATTCTGACTACATTATTGATATTAATAAGCTAACAAGTACAGGACTATTATAGATTCTTGCCAAGAGATGGTAAGATTCGGACCTGAAATGGCCGATGAACGAATGATATACGGTAAGGATTCTCGATTTTGAATTCCTTGATATCCGTATTATGTATGATTCGATGATTATCGAAAAGAATGGAGAAATTCCTTATGTATTCAGTTGATTACTGAAGTTGAGCCTATCGGGGAATGATTTGTCAGTAGCAGGAGAGTTGTTATAGTCGTTCGAGATGAAATTCCGGGTTTGTCTTATATCAGAGAGAACGACCTCAGCCTTGATGTGATATCAGGTATTGAATTGAAAGAATTGAAACGTCAGTTAGAAGATTTACTGCCTGAGAGTTAGAGTTACATCTGATTATGTGTTCCTCTGGGAAATACTTCAGTTATGTGTATGGGTTGATTAATCCTGTGTTCCAAAGTGTTCTGATGACCATATGCTCGTTTTATCTATGATATTTTGATATATTCGTAGCGTATGATTGATTGAATCGAACAGTTGAAATTTGTATTGAATATTCTGGGAACTGAGATTGTTGTATACAGAATTGTTCGGCTATGAATCCAGATTGAAACAGATTGTATTTAGAGTTTGTGATATCTGAAGATAGTATACTGATTGATTGTAGTACAGTTGAGACAGTGATCAGTGGCTGAAAACGACATTAATAATGGCAGAACTTAAGAACGTTCAAGCCGGCTCAGAGCTGATGATTGAAAATTACAGCAATTCCGAAGTTTGATCAGATTGTTCAGAACTTGACTTCGATAGTCAGAACAGTGTGGCAATCAAAATACCAGGTAGGTAATGCTTTATTTTATATAATTAGCTGATTTGTTGGTGCCAGATATTTCGAATTTGAAATGACAGGTAATGTGTGATAATTCGAACGAACAGTTTTGATGTAAACAAATGAAATCAGTTATGTCAGAATTTGTATTGAAATGTCTAAATCGCTGACAGATGAAGACAGGAAGATAGAAACTAGGAAATTGGTTATACAGATTATCGATTCCTGAATAGAAATAGAAGTATAACCCTATGGATCTGGTGATAGACTTACCGAAATCGTGCCAAGAATGTACCAGGATGTGGTTATGATTGAACGATTGTTCAAATTTGCATATGTTATATTGTACAGGATGACGTACAGATATGACTAGATGAATGAGAGGTATGTCAGAAAAGGGGTCACATTATGTTGAATGCCAGAGTGGAGTATATCATACCGTGATTTTTGATTGATTTTGTACTTTATAGATTGACGGATAGTCGGAGCGAACTATCTAGATACTGGAGGATATCCAGGAACTGTAGTGCTGGATTTTAGCACTAGTGACCTGATATCTTGTCACTTTATGAAATATTGTACAATAATAGCTATTAGATGAGTATCGAGATAGCTCTAGTCGAGGTATTGTACAGTGAGAACTGCGAATTTCCTTCGTATGGGGATGATATTGCGGTGATACCTGAGATTGGATTTGATGGAATCAAAGATCTGATAAAGAAAAATGAAACTGATTCAGAAGCAAAGGAAGGTAGCTCGGAAGTTGATATGAAATATGCCAACTTCAAGCGATGACTGTTGGTATTTGAGACCGAGATTGAGTTGTTAGGAGCTATTGATTGGTATATACGGATGTTGTATAGCCAGTATTTGCAATTGATTTTATCAGAATGATCTTAAGTAGTATGATGATATTATACTTCTTGAATTCTTCTTCAGATTGAAATCAAGGATGCGTGAAAGAATGAAGATTCAGAATGAAGACTATTCTGCTGTTGGAAATACGGTAAAGTTAGCAAGGCATTAAAAGAGACAGAATCTGATATGAGATTGAGATTTCAGAATGATTTTATAGAATAAGTTTTCCTGAATTAACCTCTATTATATATTTTTTCTTTATCTGATTTGATTGCTTGTGATTTCGAGGACGAAATCATATCTTAGAGGGGGAGAAATGTAAGGCCCGAGATTTTAATTACTGTAATCCGAGATTAATTTGAAATGATTTATTGATTAATTGATATAATTAAAGACGAAACAGATCAGACCGGGAGAGCCGAAAGAAGATTTGACATTTTGTGCAAGAAGAGTCCCCGCGCACATGCGCGACATGTATGGACGCACATGCGCAAGGAAGACAGAACCATGCGCGCACATGCGCGGCTCGAATGCGCGCACATGCGCGGAACGTCCAGAGAGTTCGACGCACATGCGCGGCGGAAGGCGCACATATGCGCGAGTATTGAAATGTCGAGACAGTAGGTCTCGAGCATGTGCGCGACTTGGGTGCGCGCATATGCGCGAGCAGTCCAGTAGCCAACATTTTGAAACAGAAGCTTTGGCGCATATACGCCGGATTGAGGCGCGCATATGCGCCAGTAGTTGCGAAGCCGAGCATTGAGACCAGTAGGTCTCGCGCATATGCGCCATTTGGAGTCGCGCATATGCGCGAGACATGCAGATTGAGGAGTCGCCACGTTTCTTTGGCATGCAACATATGTTAAATATATATATATATATATATATATATATATAACAAACGTTAATTCTCAGAAGAAAAGAAAGAAAGGAACGAAAGAAGCAAGTTCTGATTTTGATCGAGATTTACAAAAAATCCGTCCGTTTGTTTTTGAATCCGAGTACAGTACCGAGTTCCTAGCGACGACAGCTACAACTGGGCGTAAGTTTTGTTACGTTTTGATGTCATTTGAAATTATGATGTTGTTAGAATTGAATAGGAATCATATATGGTGTTTCTGATACAGTGAACATCGTATAATTGAAGTCAGATTAAAGAACAGACTGATTATGAATTATTAGGATTTTCGGAGTCGATTTGATTAAGAATCGATATCAGATTTATATCATCGTTGAGATTCTGATTTCTACCGATATTAATTATGAGTTCTGGTATTATATCTGTGATGTTGAAATTGACGGGGTTATCGAGATTGTATTATTATGCCGTCGAAACATCAGTTGATTGATATTGATCAAATTCGGTATTGATTTAGATGGTATTGTGGTATCGTATGTCGATTGGCATTGATCCGATTATGTTTTGATTTGAGTATTGATCAGAACAGGTTTTGAACTGAGTCATGTACTGATATTGTATCTATTCGATTGTCATTATCAGATTTGGGTATGGACAGAGTTGAATTTGGGACTTCGTCTTCGTCGGACCGAGAAGATAAAGGTATAAATTAATGTTGAGTTGGGATTTCACAACTCGAGTGAGGTTTGGCTCGAGTTTTCCTAAATCACATACTTTACCTTATTGTATTGATTTGATTGATGTACTTGTTGTCTTGATTTATAGACAGCAGGTATTAGACGAGTAATCTTGTGACAGAAGTGCCTGATAGTGGCGGGATCGCCACGGGTACATTGCACGATGTCACAAGATAGTGTATTGGCGATAGTGCCAAAGTCTGTCACCGGATGATTGGCTATCGATGTGGATAGAAATGTGGCTTCTTCTATTACTGGTGATTGGTACTGTATCGATGTGGATAGAATCGTAACTCTTCTATTACTGATGATCGATATCATATCGATGTGGATAGAATCAGAGTTTCTTCTATTACTGGTGATCGATACTATACCGATGTGGATAGAATCCGAGCTTCTTCTATTACTGGTGATCGATACCATATCGACGTGGATAGAACTGGAGTCTTTTCTATTACTGTTGGTCGATATGGGAATACCCACATCTGGAAACCGGGATCCCTAGACTAGGATTTAGTCTAGTCTAAAATGTGGAGTCATGAGTCTAATTGACAGTTTATATTGAGTTACGTTGATTATGTTCCAGAATATGGTACATGATGAATTATGTTCCTGATGATGGTACATGTTTAGAATAGGATTTATTCTTGATATGGATTTATATTCTGATTTGAATACATGTTAGACATATATGTTATATGCTTTTATATTGTTTTATGATTGCATGTATACATGATTTATACTGAGAATGTAATTCTAACCGGAGTTATCCGGCTGTTGTCTTGTTTGTATGTGTGCATGGCAACAGGTGAGATAGAATCAGGGTAAAGAAGAGAACGAGGCTGGACTAGATAGCGTGGAGATCCGGGCTTCGAAGCAACTTAGGATTCAGCACTGATATATAGTTGAACCTAGTTGAATTCTTGTAGATAATACAAGATTTGTATGTTTATGTTTAATATGTAATTTGAATTGAATAACATTACGTTTCCGCTTTGTATTTTAAAAAAAAAAAATTTAGACCCTGTTTATTATAATTATTTGAATTATTCCTAAAGACGATTAAGGAATGAATTAGCGTCCGGGTCCCCACAATAGATACATCTACGGATTAACACAGTACTGGGCGGCGGGGTTGTCAGCGACACTCTTACTCGTCAACTGAGCATTGACCTATCATATCATCATATCATGTCGATGGAAATACGATCGTCGAACTCTCTCTAGGGCCTTCTCCCGTAAACGAGCTCTCTCTTGGGCCTTTTCTCTAACGATATCTCCAATCATATCACTGTATCATCGTATTAGACACAATCAATTCACCTCCTTTAACTTTTCATATTTTCATCACTTATAAAAAATAGTGCATATATTAATCATTTTTCTTTTAAACCAATCATGCAATATGTTTTTTACCATTAACGTTTCATCATAAAATTTCATAAACATTGAAAATAAAGATATTAACATATTTTTTAATATTCAGGGCGCTGCAAGGACGTCAACTATTTTTCAGTATAAAACGACCGTTTTACCCCTATAAACATAACTTTCCATATTTATCCCTAGACCTCGAAACGACTTCCCAAATCATTCCAAACTGTACCTATTACATTAAAACACTCCCTTAAATACTCCTTGGGCTTAAAATTTGGCTATTCGATAATTTCCTTGATTCTTTTTTAAACTTAGATGTACCTCTCGGTTTTTACTTGTATAAATTCGAAACTTAATCTTATTATTAATCTTATCTCAAATCTCCAAACTCCGGTCCGGCCTCGCGTATTTATCCTGAAAAGACAATACTAAACATCTAACTTTAAAATAAATAATCATGATTTAAAACTTTATATTTAATTTAAATAATAGAAACTATGCATGGCTTATACGTAATCTGATTTTCGGGTTCTACATCTACGGATTTTAAGTGAAGTCGAATTACTAGAGTTAGTCTAACGTTAACATGTGATAACTTATTAAGTTTTATACGATAATATTAATTAAGCATTAAGGATACGTCAGAGTGCGACATTCGTTCCAATGAGGAAAGTCCAAGTGTCTTAGGTCCCAACTAATTTGTAATTGGGAAGAAAATAGTTTAAGCATGTAATTGATGTTAGAAGTGTTTTATTACATAGGTAGAAAATCTGTTTTATGGATTAACACTACTTGAAATTAAGATTTGCAACAATTTGATATTTAGAATGTATTTGTCAATAGTTAAGTTACGTCAGTTTGGTGTCGTAAGATAAAGATTTGATTCAAAGATCTTAGGCTAATATTATTATGAGGTGGAGATAAGATTTAACTTATAATTTGAATGACTTGGATTCAAAGATTAAAGTCACTATAATCACTATTATGAATAATAATAAATGCAATGGCCACAAAAACACCATTTGACCACCGTAGTTTATTTAAAATTTAACATATATCTATGGGCATCAAATATCTTTGGGTATGATTGGAATCTCACTAATCTTAAGGGCACAAAAGTAATTACAGAATTCGAATTTTTATTCACATATAGCGATGGTTTAACTCAAAACAGTCGCAAAAACCGACGGTTTAACTAAAAACAGTCGCCGATAGCGACGGTGTTTAAAACTGTCGCTATAATAGCGATGGTTTAACTAAAAACACTCTTCCTCGAGCCGTGTTAGCTGAAAATTTCGAGTTTTAAATTCTTACATGATTTGCTTCGGAAATTTCGAGTTCTCACATCCCACCCTCCTTATTGCAAGTTTCGTCCTCGAAACTTGGATCAGCTCGGACTTTTGAAGAGATGAGGATATTGTGTGCGTATCCTCTCTTCTAGTTCCCAAGTTGCTTCCCATTCAGTATGATTTGACCACTGTACTTTGACATATGTCTCATCACTTGTTCCTTGGTGTCCACTATTCGAATAGGGACTTCTTCATACTTCAGCTCTTCGTTCAAGTGTCCTTCGATCATCAGCGGCGCAACTTTAAGGATGTGACTTGGATCTGGGATATATTTCCTTAGCTGTGAGATGTGAAAAACATTGTGAATTGTGGACATATCTAGTGGTAAAGCCAGTCGGTAGGCTAGGGTTCCCACTTTCTCCAGTATCTCGAATGGTCCTACATATTGGGGATTTAGATTTCTGGCCTTGCTGAACCGAACCACTCCTTTCATAGGAGAGATTTTAACATACGCCTTTTCACCGATCTCGAACTCCAACGGTCTTCTCTTTAAATCTGCCCAGCTTTTTTGCCTATCTTGAGCTGTCTTGAGTCTTTCTTTGATTATGACGACCTTGTTGATATGGGTAGATTTTACTTGTTTTTCATATCGTATTATGTCCAGTTGTGTTTCATTTATCATTTAGATTACATGCATTTTGTATTATTTTAGCATAATTTATGTTTTCTTGTTTCTCATGCGTTTAATTGGTGAAAATGCAGGTGAGTCGTGCATAAACTGAAAATTAAAGAAAAGAAATTCGAAAGTCATCCGCCCAGGCGCACATTCACATCCGCCCGGGCGCCTCCAAGGCGGGAGGGAAGGAATTTTTGCGAGAGTCATCCGCCTGGGCGGAAACTTACGTCCGCTCGGGTGCGCTTGAAATTTTGGAAAGATTTCTTGGCTGATTCCTTACCTTATTTTCTGGATATGGATGATATGAAAGGGTTTTGGGGACGAAAATTATTATTCATTCAGCAGCCACCGAAGCCTTGGAGAGGATTTCGCGCTTGGATTGAAGATTCGAAGATTTCCGGGCATCGTCTTTGCGTTTTTTTATCAAATCTAATATTTCTAACTTAGTTTTTATCTTTGAAACATTGTTGTGTTTATGTTTATTATGAATTCGAGTAGCTAAACTTAAATATTTGTTTGGATTTAAGGGGATCCTATCCCGAACTTCGATTTGATTAATTCACGTGATGATCTGTGATTTATTCTTGATATTACTATTGTTTTATCGTGTTGTTAGAGCGTAGCTAACTTTAACAACGTTTTTATATTGCGAGTGAGTTTGAGAGAATAGCTTGTGATAGGAACGAGTAGTATAATCCGTGGATCTACAATTTACATAGATATATGAAATTGGATACGCGCCGATAGTTATATTCCTAAGGGTCAAAAACTAGTGGATTTCATAGATCGATATGCGATTCATTCTTGATAAATAATTAAAAAAATTTAATTATTTCACTGAATAGAATTAGGTTGGCATAACTCGAGAGGGCGTGTTCAATTAAATAGAAAATCTTGTCGGAGGCGTAGATCATTATCGAACGAATTAGCTAATTAACGAGAGGTAGGTGAACCGATATTCCCAACAAATTCATTTCTCCTTGAATTTTAATCAACTATTCTAGATATTAAAGCTCATTATTTAAGTCTTAAATCTTTTTAATTGCATATTTATTTAATGTCAGTAGTAATAAAACAATCATTCAAATTTCGTTGCTAAAGATTTTATAACTAGAAATAAAAATTGTCAAATATAGTATTCAGTGAAACGATACTCGTACTCACGTACATTATACTATTACTTGACATCGTGCACTTGCAATTAATTTTGAGCATACAAAACCATAAAAAGTGCAATTTTGCTCGATCACTTGTCAATGGTTACTTGACCAAGCTCATGTCCAGTGATAGATTTTTCTCCAACTTCATCCCAGTACAAAGGTGACCTACAATTTCGGCCATACAATGCTTCATACGGAGCCATTTCAATACTGCTTTGATAGCTATTATTATAAGCAAATTTTATCAGAGTTAACTGCTCACTCCAATTTCTATGAAAATCTAGAGCACACGCCCTCAACATATCTTCGAGGGTTTGAATTGTCCTTTCAGTTTGGCCATCAGTCTGTGGATGATAGGCCGTGCTGAGAGTGACTTTGGTTCCCATAACCTTTTGAAAACCTTTCCAAAATCGTGATACAAATCTTGGATCTTTGTCAGATAATATAATAGCCGGAATTCCGTGTAATCTCACTATGTTATCCATGTATAGGGTGGCTAATTTTTCCAGGTTGTAATTCATTCGAACTGGTAAGAAATGGGAAGATTTGGTCAATCTGTCAATGATTACCCAAATCCCATTGTGACCTTGCCTTGATTTCGGTAGCCCTACTACAAAATCTATGGAAATGTGTTCTCACTTCCACTTGGGTATCTCTAATGGTTGCAGAAGTCTTCCAGGTCGTTGATGTTCTGCCTTGACTTTTTGACATGTTAAGCACTTGGAAACAAAGACATTTATGTCTTTCTTTATTCCATTTCACCAGTAATTATTTTTTAGATCTTAGTATATCTTGGTGCTCCTCGGATGGACTGAAAATTTCGTTTTATGTGCCTCGACCATTACTTCTTCCCGAATCCCATCGACGCCTGGCACACACAACCGTCCATTCATCCAAAGAACACCATTTCCATCCGTCTAGAATTCTTGGGCTTTTCCTTCTTGAATTTGTTCCTTTATTTTTGTGATAGATGGATCTTGGATTTATTTTAATTTGATCGATTCTCGAAGGCATGGTTGCGCTGATAGAGAAGATAAACTTACTTTCCCAATGTTCCTCTGGCTCAAAGCATCTGCCACTTTATTTGCCTTACCCGGATGGTAATTGATTGATAAATCATAATCTTTCAGAAGTTCAATCCACCTTCTTTGCCTCATGTTTAGTTCTTTTTGAGTGAATAAGTATTTGACGCTCTGGTGATCAGTAAATACTTCGCATTTTACCCCATAAAGGTAATGTCTCTAGATCTTTACCGCAAATACGATTCCCGCAAACTCAAGATCATGAGTTGGGTAATTTTGCTAGTAAGGTTTTAACTGCCTTGATGCATAGGCAATTACTTTACATTCCTCCATAAGTACACACCCTAACCCTCCCTTTGAAGCGTCACTGTATATTGTGAAGTTCTTGCCATCCTCAGGAAGAATTAGTACTGGTGTAGATGCGAGTTTCGTCTTCAGGGTTTCAAAAATTTTCTCACATGCTTCATTCCAAATGAATTTCAAATTTTTCTGTGTAAGTTTGGTGAGAGGAATGGCTATCGAAGAAAATCCTTCCACAAATTTTCTATAGTATCCAGCTAAACCCAGAAAACTCCTTACCTCAGTTACTGTTTTTGGTTGTAACCAGTCCCTGATTGCCTCTACTTTCATAGGGTCCACTAACACCCCTAATTCAGAGATTATATGGCCTAAGAACGCCACACTTTTTAGCCAAAATTCACACTTCTTGAATTTGGGATATAGTTATTTTTCTCGCAGTGTCTGCAAAGTGAGACGCAGATGTTCTCGATGTTCTTCCTCACTTGGTGAGTATACCAGGATATCATCTATGAAAACTACTACAAACTTATCAAGGTATGATTTGAATACACAGTTCATAGGGTCCATGCATGCATGAGCATTTGTTAGACCAAAAGGCATTACCGTGAATTCGTAGTGTCCATGTCTTGTTCTAAAAGCGGTTTTAGGGATATCATTTGCTTTGACCTTCAGTTGGTGATAGCTTGATCTTAGGTCGAGTTTTGAAAAGACCTTAGCTCCTTTTAGTTGATCGAAAAGATCATCTATTCTTGGGAGCGGCTTCTTGTTCTTTATCATGATTTTGTTTAACTCTCTATAGTCGATGCATAGCCTCATGCTTCCGTCCTTTTTCTTTACAAACAGGACTGGGGCTCCCCACGGGGATGCACTTGGTCGAATTTGTTTCTTTTCCAATAACTGTAGTTGCTCCTTTAACTCCTTTAATTCAACTGGAGCCATTCGTTATGGTGCCTTTGAAATTGATGCAGCACTCGAGACCAAATTAATTTCAAATTCCACTTCTCTATCGGGTATATTGCCCGGTAAGTCCTCAGAAAAAACATCCGGAAATTCTTGGACGATTGGAATATCTTCCAACTTTGGGGCATCTTCTCCTTTGACTTCACTGATCATTGCCACATAAATTTCTTCGCCTCCTTTTAAGGCCTTCTAGGCTTGTGAGACAGATAGAAAAGATTTTCGTTCTTTGGATTTTCCGTGATATATGATTTCCTCTTTAGTTGGAGTCTGAAGTCTAAAACTTTTTTTTTGGCAGTCTACTATGGCATGGTGTTTGGTTAACCAGTCCATCCCGAGAATGATGTCAAACTCAATCATATTGAGTTGAATCAATTCTGCCTTAAAAATATTTTTACTTATGCTGATTTTGCAGTTCCGATAAATCTTATGAGTCGATTGTTTTACTTGCAGGTGTTGCAACTCTTAACGGTTCACTAATAGTTTCATGCTTAAGTTTTAGCTTCTTAGCAAATCTTCTAGACACGAATGAATGTGTGGCACCACAATCAAACAAAGCATATGCAGGTATTTCATGGAGTAAAACAGTACCTGCCACCATATCATTGGTGTTATCTGCTTCCTCCTGGGTTATGGCATACACCCGAGTATTAGTCTTGTTTTCATTTTTTTTGCTAGGTCCAGTCCCTTTGTCTTTGTTTTCAGGACAATATTTAATCCGATGACCCACCTTTCCACATTTGAAACAAGTGCCCGTATTCATATAACATTCTCTATGTGATTCTGTCGACAAGTAGCACACCACTTCCCTTCCTTATTTCCAGCATTGCTAAAGGTTCCTTTTGAGGGGCCGCTTGAATAGTTTGACATTTTGAATTTGGGTCCACTCTGAGCAGACTTACTGACCAAAGGTCTCTTGTTCTTGTTTTCTTCTCCTCGGCTTTTGATATCAATTTCCGCGCTCATTGCCGCGCCCGTTAAATTTGTAAAATTGTTTGGTCTGAAAACAGCCAATGTGGATTGAATCCGGCTGTTCAGCCCTTTCCTGAAACGGTGCATTTTCAATGCAAAGCCTCAAAAATTTAGAAGTCCACGCGAACCACATGCATGCAATTATTAAATTTCTTGTGTATTTTAATTAATTGTTTTAAATGCATAAATTAATTATGTGGTGCATTTTGACATGTTTAAAATATATTTTTCTTCATGGTTGCACTAAAATGTAATTTTAAAAGGTTATTCGAGTTGCGATCGAGGAACGGAGACCGATGACTGAAAAATAGAAAATGTTTCTATTAAATAATTATTTTTATTTATTTAAAATATGATTGTGGGTTTCTTTTATTTTTGAAAATAAGAGGTTTTGAGGTGATTTTATACGCCGGGACGTAAATTTTAGCGGTGTTAAATTTTTAACAAAAATACGAATGTTTTGGCAACCCGGTTAATAAATTCACAAACTTATTTTAACAAAATTATTTTTAGTATTTAATTAAAGACTAATGGGCCTAATTAAAACTCTTAATGGGCTTAAGCCTAATTAGTAATTAATTAAACTATATATTATGATTAACCCCACCCCAATTCACAATATCACACGCCCACTCTTTAAATTGCACGCCACTTCTTCAGAATTTATTCACCAAAACTTTCCGCAAAATACACGGCACACACTCACAATTGAAGAAGGCACTTTCGGAATTCAAAGGGGAACTTCATAGCCTTCGTCTCCTCGTCCCATTCTTCGTCGTCAACGGTTTTCGTGCGTATATAATGCAAAGTGTAAAGGCCCATATTTCGTATTCATAATTTTACGGAATTATCAAAATTTTTCTAAATAAATAAATAACTTGCCCAATTTATAAAATAAACATGTAAAAAATTTTAACTTTAAAATAACAGCGGAAACAAATATTGTTTTCAACCAACAATTTAAAAATAATCCAACGTAAACATCAATTTAAAAATAATCCAACGTATTAAAACTGAGTTTGAATAATAAAAGGTGCATAAATTAAATCATGAGGTCCTCGGGTTTACTACTGCTGTCCCAAGCCAACTCACTGGTCTCCGCCCTCGGCCTCGACCTCATCAGTACCTACAACAATCAAGTCTAGTGAGTCTAAAGACTCAACATGTATATATCGTGAATAACAAGTAAATATATCATAAAATCGCATGCAACGTAAAAATATGATATCGTAAAGCGCATGGTGAAAATCGTATCATGAATAATTATAACTACGTGCATATCTGAAAATCATATGTAAAAGCTTTGCTCAATAGAGCTCTGTCATAACATATCATAATTTTCTGGTAGAGATAATGTTTCTAAGCAAATGGCCCATAACATAACGTGAGCGCCTGATCAGACTAAACCACAGTATATTGGGCGGTAGAGATCAATCACAGCCCTTGGACTGGATGTCCGTACCCATACATAATCGTAAATCGGTCGTAAGTCACCGGGCGGAGAGGTCCTCGGTTGCGCCTACCGACTTCCAAACCCATAAACATAAGGTGGCCACAAGACATATAGCATATATCTCAAAAATAAACATTTTATATTTTTATGCACCTAATATAATTATAACCTTATTTTACCGGATGAGTTGGATCGCTCCAAGGCTTGCTGCGACTTAATTCTAATATGTGACACATGCAAATAATATTATCTTGACTTAAACTTGACAATAGAACCAACACTCAACTATAGAACCAAAATGTGACTATTAGGACCAACCACTTGATTTTTAATCATGGTATCTTGATTAAAAATACCCCAAATATACTGAAAAATATGCATAAGAACTGTAAAACAGGAAAATAGGTGAAAGGAATCCAAAAATATAAAACACTCTTTCGAGAGTCATTTTGGCACCTTTCACCGTAAATTCTTGTACGACCTCTAAACTCAACCAAATCACAAACGGCCAAAAACATGACTTTCCTAACTCATTAAGGTAGTGTCCAATCCAAGGACGTGGGCTAAAAGCCAACCAAGAACTCAAACCACCTCCAAAACCGTGACCCAAAGCTGCTGTCAAAAAGGCAGCAGTAGCAGCTTGTGTGTTTGTAGTGAAAATCCTGAAATAAATGACTATGGGCTTGAACCACTGCTCAAGGACTCTTACTAACATCCTAAGGCATGGATTGGACCATGGCTAAGGGCTAAAAGCCAACCACAATCCTAAGCAAATACCTAGGACACCGAAACATACCAACCAAGAACTCAATCCTGTGCAATGAGATGTATCGAATTGTTTTATTGTCTTGTGTCGTTCCAGTGGCCATTTGATTTACCATGGCTCGATCTAGACATGATGGAGTGTTGTATGAACCATGGCTATGGTCTACAAGCCAAACATAATCCAAACAACACCTCAAAACCGAAACTATACTCACACAGAACCGAAAAGATGAAACCGAGTGACTCTTGCGTTTGCTGATGTAAAATCTGATGGATCCTTGAATCAGCTGATAAAGACCGATTTGGTCACACCCTAGACATGTTAAGGGAGGGTTTTAACCATGGCTACAGCCCCTAGGACAGCCAAGATTTGGATACCCCCTTAAACCATTCAATGACAAAAACGTGACTCCATTTCAGCACTTGAGGGAAATGTTGCTGTCATTTCCTTGTTTGTGCGTGTATGGACTTGAACCATTGAACCAACAACACCCTAACACACTCTACATCATGCCTATAAGTCGCCATGTGTGCCTGGAAACGAAGCAACTCCTGAAACCAACAAAAAAACCAGCAACTGTAAAGCACAAACGAGAAGCCGAGATGCAGGTTTTGAGTTTTGAATAAGTTGCTGTCATATTTCGTGTTGTCACTTGATTCCTGAACATATATTGATTTAAAATACTTATTATGACTTGATTGAAGAGCAAAGGAATAATATATACATGCCTGGAATTTGTTTTGATACAAAAACAAATCAAAACGACAATACGACGCGACGGAGTCGGAGTTGGCTTTTTTCTTGTTTTCTACTGAATTCTCACGCCTCTAAGCTACTGTTTTCTGATGTATTTCGAAGTTAATGGTGTTTGTTTGCTAGGCAATGAAGATGAGTATTATAGGAGGTGTTAAAGGTGTATTATTATGCATTAAGGTAGGAGGTTACAAGTGAGAATTTGAATGGGTTTGAATTGCTTCTCCTTCACTCCTTGCTGCCGAAGAATCTTTCAGTTTATTCTCTACTCTTGCTGCACGTTTGAAGTTAAATTGCTAACATAATATATTAAGGAGCCTTGAGGAGAATTATGGTGCTTGCATTATCCTTCATTATTTAATTTAAAAGTGGGAAATGAATACACTTTGCAAACCATATAGTGGTGACTTTAATGTTTCTTTCTCTCCTTGGGTTGGCCGATTCTTTTCTTCAACTTTGCTGCATGTTCTCATTTAATTACTAGGTAATAAGTTGAGGAGAAATGATGTGTATCATAGTATTTGAATTACTATTAATTAGTGATTTAAATATGAGGAATTAAATCCACCTTAAGGGTCATTGAGGATGGTTTGAATGGGGTGTTACTAACATTTTGAATTTGTTTAGGCATGGACCGAAATTCATCCACCATTTTGCTTGGTATGACCTTGATCAATTCTTGTATTTAAATGTTTAGGGTTTAATACATGAATTATATATTTGAGTGAATTAACACATTATTTAGAATAAATTCTTGCATTACATTGCATGGTTTAAAAATTTAAGTATTTAAATGCTATGTTAAATTTCTTGACAATATTATACCTAGATTACTTTATCCCCATTCGTTTACATATTTTATTTTAAGCTTCAATTAAATATTGAACCTAAAAGAATTTATTTACTAACTTGATTCCAACTAATTTTAATAAATCCTAAAACATTCTATTTCTTTAAATTAAATTATTCCTTGACTTAAATTAAATTTAGGAATATTTATCTTATTATTAATCTTATCTATATTCTCCAACTCCGGTCCGGCCTCACGTATTTATCTTGAAAAGATAAACTAAACATCTACTTTTAAAATAAATAATCATGACTCAACAATTATAAAAAAATGAATTAAACACTTCATATATTTATAAGAATTCATTTTTAATTTAAATAATGGTAATTATGCATGGCTTATACGTAATCTGATTTTCGGGTTCTACAACTCTACCCCCCTTAAAGGAATTTCGTCCCCGAAATTAAAACGTACCGAATAACTCGGGATAACGACTCTTCATCTCTGGCTCAGATTCCCACGTAGCTTCCTCCTCTGAATGATTAAGCCATTTGACTTTCACTAGCTTGACCATTTTGTTCCGAAGCTTCTTCTCTTGTCTGTCTAGGATTTGCACTGGTCTTTCCTCATAAGACAAGTTCGGAGTGAGCTGCAACGGTTCAAAATTCAAGACATGCGATGGATTCGCCATATACTTCCTCAACATGGAGACGTGAAACACGTTGTGTACTCCGGCCTGATTCGGCGGAAGAGCAACACGATAAGCTAATGTCCCAACTCTGTCGAGGATCTCAAATGGTCCAATGAATCTCGGACTGAGCTTCCTTTTCTTCCCGAACCGCATGACACCTTTCATCGGTGCAATCTTCACAAAAACATGGTCACCAACAGCAAACTCTAAATCTCTCCTCCTCTGATCCGCATAACTCTTCTGTCTACTCTGAGCAGTCCTCATCCTATCACGGATCTTGGCCACTACATCAGCAGCCTGCTGCACAATCTCCGGACCCAATTCTGCTCTCTCCCCTACTTCATCCAAATGAATAGGCGATCTACACTTACGACCGTACAGTGCTTTATATGGAGCCATATCTACAGACGACTGAAAACTGTTGTTATAGGTAAACTCCACCAATGGCAACTTTGATTCCCAACTCCCGGAGAAATCAAGAACACATGCACGGAGAAGATCCTCCAAAATCTGGATAACTCTCTCGGACTGACCATCTGTCTGTGGGTGAAAAGCCGTGCTAAACAACAATTTTGTACCCATAGCTGAATGTAGACTCTTCCAAAATGATGAAGTGAATCTAGGATCTCGGTCAGACACGATAGAAACGGGAATACCATGAAGTCTGACGATCTCTCGGATATATAACTCTGCATACTGGATCATGGAGAAAGTCGTCTTAATAGGCAAGAAATGAGCTGATTTCGTAAGACGATCAACAATCACCCATATAGCATTCGACCCTCTGACTGACTTCGGCAGACCAACAACGAAGTCCATAGTAACATTCTCCCACTTCCACTCGGGAATAGGAAGAGGCTTGAGCATGCCTGCCGGTATCTGATGCTCCACTTTCACTAGTTGACATGTCAGACACTCGGACACAAAACGTCTGATATCCCTCTTCATTCCAGACCACCAATATAATAACTGCAGATCTTTGTACATCTTCGTACTCCCTGGATGAATAGAGTACGACGACATATGGACCTCAGATAAGATATCCTCTCAAATAGAATCGCCGCTAGGAACCCATATTCTATCTCGATATCTCACAATACCGTCTCTGACTGTATATAGGATACTGCCCTTGGCTTCATCTCTCTGCTTCCACTTAGCCAACTGCTCGTCCGCTAACTGTCCACTGCGAGTACGGTCTAGAAGAGAAGACTGAATCATCAAAGTAGATAGACGAGGAACTCTACCTCGAGGATATGTCTCTAGATCAAACCTCTGCATCTCAAACTGAAGAGGTCTCGAAACCACCAAATGAGCCATCTCTGCGACTTTCCTGCTCAACGCATCCGCAACTACATTAGCTTTGCCAGGATGATAGCTAATGTCACAGTCATAGTCCTTCACTAGCTCCAACCAACGCCTCTGCCGCATATTCAACTCTTTCTGTGTAAAGAAGTATTTGAGACTTTTGTGGTCGGTAAAGATCTGGCACTTTCTCCGTACAAATAATGCCTCCAAATCTTCAATGCAAATACTACGGCTGCCAACTCTAGATCATGGGTAGGATAATTCTTCTCATGAATCTTCAACTGACGAGAAGCATATGCTATCACCTTCCCATGCTGCATCAATACTGCGCCTAAACCGAGTTTTGAAGCATCGGTGTACAGAACAAAGTCTCCGGGTCCTGAAGGCATGGCCAACACTGGTGCTGAAATAAGAGCTTTCTTCAATGTATCGAAGCTCTTTTGACATTCCTCGCTCCACACATACTTAACATTCTTCTTCGTCAATGATGTGAGTGGAACTGCGATGGAGGAGAATCCCCGAATAAACTTCTGATAGTATCCTGCTAGCCCAAGGAAACTACGGATCTCTGATGCATTTTGCGGCACAACCCAATCTCTGACTGCTGCAACTTTCGCCGGGTCCACCTCAATACCGCTGCTAGAAACGACGTGGCCTTAGAACGCCACTTTCTCTAGCCAGAACTCGCACTAGCTAAACTTCGCGAATAGCTTATGCTTTTGTAAGGTCTGCAGTACTGTGGTTAGATGTCTGCTGTGATCCTCTTGATTCTTTGAGTAGATGAGGATATCATCTATGAATACTATCACGAACTGATCAAGATATGGCTGAAATACGCAATTCATGAGATCCATGAAGATCGCTGGCGCATTCGTCAAAACGAACGGCATCATAAGGAACTCGAAGTGTCCATAACGAGTCCTGAAAGCAGTCTTGAGAACCTCGGCGTCTTTCACTCTCAGCTGATGATAACCAGAACGCAGATCAATCTTAGAGAATACGGAAGCTCCCTGCAACTGATCAAATAAATCTTCAATCCTCGGGAGTGGGTATTTTGTTCTTCACTGTAACTCTGTTCAACTCCCGGTAATCAATGCAGAGCCTCATCGAACCATCCTTTTTCTTCACAAACAAGACCGGTGCGCCCCATGGCGCAAAGCTCGGGAGAATGAATTCCTTGTCAAGAAGTTCCTGAATCTGTTTCTTGAGTTCTGCCATCTCTGTCGGTGCTAATCGGTAAGGTGCTTTCGATATCGGTGTGGTACCTGGCATAAGCTCAATAGAAAATTCCACCTCTCGCACAGGTGGTAAACCAGAGACGTCATCTAGAAAAACGTCTAGAAAGTCCCGGACAATAGGAACATCGGATGCTGACTGTTTAGGCATCTCATGAGTTTCCTAGCCTGGACATAAGGTATTATCCGCGGTAAATTAAAATACCTGTCTGGTTCGAATAAGAATTGTTCCATCCCAGGAAGTCGGACGAGAACAGATCTCCGTTGGAAATCAATCAAAACTATGTTCCTCAATAACCAGTCCATCCCCAGAATTATATCAAATTCTGGCATCGGCAGAACGATAAGATCCGCATACACCAGATTACCATGAAGTTCAAGGTCTATATCTTGAATCACATTAGTAGCTGTCATCTCTTCTCCAGAAGGCAATGCTACTGAATACGCTATGTCCAGCCCAATTGTCTTGATCTTGAGAGAATTTGCAAAGGTTTCTGAAATGAACGAATGAGTAGCCCCTGAATCTATCAAGGCTTTCGTAGCTGAACCGGCTATAAAGATTCTCCCTAAAAGATTGGAATATCATGCTAAACCCAATAGTTTTACAAGAACTATGCTTATAGACATGCAAAGGTCAAAGTTCTTCTAACCTAAATTCCCGTAAATAACACTGATTAGAACATGCAATCCTATCATTAATTCTAAGTTCAAAAGCTTAACCCAAAACATTAAACTTCAAATACAACTTAAAGATTTAGGATACCTGTCATGAGGATCGTCTCCGGTTTAGTCTCCGCAGCATGTAGAGCAAAAACTCTGCCTTGAGTAGGAAGATTCTTCTGAGGGCAATTCTTCAATATGTGGTCAGTACTACCACATTTGTAACACTTTCCCGAACCATACATACAAGTCCCAGCATGACGACGTGAGCACTTGGCACAGACTGGGTACTCCACTGTCCTCCGGACTGCTCGTCCCTGCTGTTGCTGCTGCGGCCCTCTTTTCCTGGGTGGACCGTGGAAAGGTCTCTTATTCTGATGCTGCGGCTGAGGGGGACGGTGTGGTGCCTGAAATGGTCGTTTACCCTGGCGATCGCGCTCAATATCATTCTGGTCTTGCTCTGCCGCTAGAGCTCTGGAAACAGCAACATCATAGGTAGTAGGGCCAGCCACCCTAACATCACGGCGTAAGATCGGCCGTAGACCATTCAGAAAATGCCTCAATTTGGCTCCAGCATCATTAGCAATTAGGGGTACAAAATGACATCCCCTCTCGAACTTACGGATGAACTCCGTAACAGTCAAGTCTCCCTGCCTCAGGGTCATGAACTCCGTGGTCAACCTCGAACGCACCTCTTCAGTAAAATATTTAGAGTAGAATACCTCTGTGAAGCGCGCCCAGCTCAAAGTAGTCAAATCCAAAGCCACTGATGCTCCTTCCCACCATAGGTGAGCGTCTCCTCCGAACAGATAGGTCGCACATCGAACCCTATCTCCATCTTCAAGCCCCATAAACTCGAAAATAACCTCAAGGGACTTAATCCAGCCCTCGGCAGCCATAGGATCGGACGTACCTAAGAACTCCTTTGGTCGCATCTTCATGAACCGCTCATAGATAGCCTCCGGTCCCGTCTGTCTGGCTCCCACTGAATTGTTCCCCGCAAACTGTGCGAAGAACTGAGTCATCCCAGCTAGCATCTGGGCATTCATGTCTGGTGGAGGAGGTGGTGGTAAATCTCTCTCCTCGTTCTCCCCTTGTCTCTGATCCTCACCGTCCTCATGACGGCGCTCATCATCACCTCTCGGGCGTCCAACACGGCGTCTAGGAGGCATGTTGTTCCATAATTATAACCCATACGTAATCAACATGCATAATTCCACTATTTCTTTAAATTTAAATAAATAATGCATAATTGTAATCTTGACATAAAATCTTTCATGCAATCATGGTGTAAGAATTATTTCAAGCTTTAAAATAAATGCGTAATCGTAAAACTTACAGACCGAAGACGTGACTTCATGAGTTTCTCGATAGCAGTAGTAGTACAACCCTTTACAAGATCATAGGCTCTGATACCAACAGTAAAGGCCCGTATTTCGTATTCATAATTTTACGGAATTATCAAAATTTTTCTAAATAAATAAATAACTTGCCCAATTTATAAAATAAACATGTAAATAATTTTAACTTTAAAATAACAGCGGAAGCAAATATTGTTTTCAATCAACAATTTAAAAATAATCCAACGTAAAATAAATTTAAAAATAATCCAACGTATTAAAACTGAGTTTGAATAATAAAAGGTGCATAAATTAAATCATGAGGTCCTCGGGTTTACTACTGCTGTCCCAAGCCAACTCACTGGTCTCCGCACTCGGCCTCGACCTCATCAGTACCTACAACAATCAAGTCTAGTGAGTCTAAAGACTCAACATGTATATATCGTGAATAACAAGTAAATATATCATAAAATCGCATGCAACGTAAAAATATGATATCGTAAAGCGCATGGTGAAAATCGTATCATGAATAATTATAACTACGTGCATATCTGAAAATCATACGTAAAAGCTTTGCTCAATAGAGCTCTGTCATAACATATCATAATTTTCTGGTAGAGATAATGTTTCTAAGCAAGTGGCCCATAACATAACGTGAGCGCCTGATCAGACTAAACCACAGTATACTGGGCGGTAGAGATCAATCACAGCCCTTGGACTGGATGTCCGTACCCATACATAATCGTAAACCGGTCGTAAGTCACCGGGCGGAGAGGTCCTCGGTTGCGCCTACCGACTTCCAAACCCATAAACATAAGGTGGCCACAAGACATATAGCATATATCTCAAAAATAAACATTTTATATTTTTATGCACCTAATATAATTATAACCTTATTTTACCGGATGAGTTGGATCGCTCCAAGGCTTGCTGCGACTTAATTCTAATATGTGACACATGCAAATAATATTATCTTGACTTAAACTTGACAATAGAACCAACACTCAACTATAGAACCAAAATGTGACTATTAGGACCAACCACTTGATTTTTAATCATGGTATCGTACCAACCAGAACCAACATTAAACCGACGTTTCATCATGATTAAAAATACCCCAAATATACTGAAAATATGCATAAGAACTGTAAAACATGAAAATAGGTGAAAGGAATCCAAAAATATAAAACACTCTTTCGAGAGTCATTTTGGCACCTTTCACCGTAAATTCTCGTACGACCTCTAAACACAACCAAATCACAAACGGCCAAAAACTTGACTTTCCTAACTCATTAAGGTAGTGTCGAATCCAAGGCCATGGGCTAAAAGCCAACCAAGAACTCAAACCACCTCCAAAACCGTGACCCAAAGCTGCTGTCAAAAAGGCAGCAGTAGCAGCTTGTGTGTTTGTAGTGAAAATCCTGAAATAAATGACTATGGGCTTGAACCACCACCAAGGGACTCTTACTAACATCCTGAGGCATGGCTTGGACCATGGCTAAGGGCTAAAAGCCAACCACAACCCAAGCAAATACCTAGGACACCGAAACATACCAACCAAGAACTCAATCCTGTGCAATGAGATGTATCGAATTGTTCTATTGTCTTGTGTCGTTCCAGTGGCCATTTGATTGACCATGGCTCGATCTAGACATGATGGAGTTTTGTATGAACCATGGCTATGGTCTACAAGCCAACCATAATCCAAACAACACCTCAAAACCGAAACTATACTCACACAGAACCGAAAAGATGAAACCGAGTGACTCTTGCGTTTGCTGATGTAAAATCTGATGGATCCTTGAAGCAGCTGGTAAAGACCGATTTGGTCACACCCTAGACATGTTAAGGGAGGGTTCTAACCATGGCTACATCCCCTAGGACAGCCAAGATTTGAATACCCCCTTAAACCATTCAATGACAAAAACGTGACTCCATTTCAGCACTTGAGGGAAATGTTGCTGTCATTTCCTTGTTTGTGCGTGTATGGACTTGAACCATTGAACCAACAACACCCTAACACACTCTACATCATGCCTATAAGTTGCCATGTGTGCCTCGAAACGAAGCAACTCCTGAAACCAACAAAAAAACCAGCAACTGTAAAGCACAAACAAGAAGCCGAGATGCAGGTTTTGAGTTTTGAATAAGTTGCTGTCATATTTCGTGTTTGTCACTTGATTCCTGAACATATATTGATTTAAAATACTTATTATGACTTGATTGAAGAGCAAAGGAATAATATATACATGCCTGGAATTTGTTTTGACACAAAAACAAATCAAAACGACAATACGATGCAACGGAGTCGGAGTTGGCTTTTCCTTCTTGTTTTCTGCTGAATTCTCACGCCTCTAAGCTACTGTTTTCTGATATATTTCGAAGGTAATGGTGTTTGTTTGCTAGGCAATGAAGATGAGTATTATAGGAGGTGTTAAAGGTGTATTATTATGCATTAAGGTAGGAGGTTACAAGTGAGAATTTGAATGGGTTTGAATTGCTTCTCCTTCACCCCTTGCTGCCGAAGAATCTTTCAGTTTATTCTCTACTCTTGCTGCACGTTTGAAGTTAAATTGCTAACGTAATATATTAAGGAGCCTTGAGGAGAATTATGGTGCTTGCATTATCCTTCATTATTGAATTTAAAAGTGGGAAATGAATACACTTTGCAAACCATATAGTGGTGACTTTAATGTTTCTTTCTCTCCTTGGGTTGGCCGATTCTTTTCTTCAACTTTGCTGCATGTTCTCATTTAATTACTAGGTAATAAGTTGAGGAGAAATGATGTGTATCATAGTATTTGAATTACTATTAATTAGTGATTTAAATATGAGGAATAAAATCCACCTGAAGGGTCATTGAGGATGGTTTGAATGGGGTGTTACTAACATTTTGAATTTGTTTAGGCATGGACCGAAATTCATCCACCATTTTGCATGGTATGACCTTGATGAATTCTTGTATTTAAATGTTTAGGGTTTAATACACCAATTATATATTTGAGTGAATTAACACATTATTTAGAATAATTCTTGCATTACATTGCATGGTTTAAAAATTTAAGTATTTAAATGCTATGTTAAATTTCTTGACTATATTATACCTAGATTACTTTATCCCCATTCGTTTACACATTTTATTTTAAGCTTCAATTAAATATTGAACCTAAAAGAATTTATTTACTAACTTGATTCCAACTAATTTTAATAAATCCTAAAACATTCTATTTCTTTAAATTAAATTATTTCTTGACTTAAATTAAATTTAGGAATATTTATCTTATTATTAATCTTATCTATATTCTCCAACTCCGGTCCGGCCTCACGTATTTATCCTAAAAAGATAAACTAAACATCTACTTTTAAAATAAATAATCATGACTCAACAATTATAAAAAAAATGAATTAAACACTTCATATATTTATAAGAATTTATTTTTAATTTAAATAATGGTAATTATGCATGGCTTATACGTAATCTGATTTTCGGGTTCTACACAAAGGCACGCCATATTTCTTTCTTTCAAACATCTATCACATCATAATACTTATTTGATCAGGATTTGAAAGAAAACATGACACACAATTGAAATTTCGTAACTATGTTGTAAAGCCCCATATTCGACGACTGTCCTCACTGTACCACGACGAATCTTTCCAGCGTGCTTATATCCTCACTCACACGCACCCTGGAAAGTTCCCAGGAGGTCACCCATCTCAAAATTGCCCTAAGTCAAGCTCGCTTAACTTTGGAGTTCTTATGTGATGAGCTACCGAAAAGAAGATGCACCTTCGTGATATGAGTAGTACCAATCAAATCTTTTAAGCCCTCTTCAACTGTACAGTCCATTACATTGAACAGTCTCGGAATCCCTCTCATTCCGGTGTGGGATCGGTTCATTCATGTTCCCTCCACCTAGAAGTCTGCCAGGAGCCGCTCATTGTCCGTGCAACCTCATGGCACCGGCGATCACCCCCCGCCCTCTTCGGCCCCGGGCCTCACAAGCTCAACTGGATCAGTTGGCTTATCAGTTAGTACAGTTTCATCAAAAACAACAAGAATGGATTCTTCAACATTTGAAGAATTTGTATTAAAAACTCTATATGCTTTGCTAACTGAAGAATATCCAAGAAATATTCCCTCTGCAGATTTAGCATCAAAGCCTTTTAAATGATTTTTACCATTATCAATAATAAAACATCTGCAGTCAAATATCTTGAAATAAGAAACCACACTTTTTCTTCCATGCTAGATCTCATAAGGTGTTTTCACATGATTCTTATTAATCATTGATTTTTTCTGAGTATAACATGCAGTGTTTACTGCTTCAGCCCAAAACTTTTGAGAAATACCAGAATCAGCAAGCATTATTCTAGCAGCTTCTTTAAGGCTCCTATTTCTTCTCTCAGCTACACCATTTTGTTGAGGTGTTCTAGCTGCTGAGAGCTCATGCTTGATTCCAGTGTTTTCTAAAAAATTTGAAAGATTTTGATTGATGAATTCAGTCCCTCTGTCAGACCTTATTCGATCAATCCCAACTGATTTTTCATTTAAAAGTCTTTTAAAGAGCTTAATCAGTTGTGCAGCAGTTTGGTCTTTTGATTTGAGAAAAATAACCCAAGTAAATCTTGAAAAGTCATCCACAACTACTAGGGTGTATTTCATTCTCCCTAAACTCATGATTGGTATTAGACCAAAAAGATCCATATGTAACAGTTCTAAGCATCGGGAAGATGATTTACAACCTCTGTTTTTGAATGAAGATCTTACTTGTTTACCAAACTGACATGCTGAACAAACTTTATCTTTTGAAAAATCTATTTTGGGAAAACCAGTTACAAGATCATGGTTACTCAGATATGCAATAGATTTAAAGTTTAAGTGGTTCAACCTCTTTTGCCACAACCAGTTTTTAGAAGATTTGGAAGCAATGAAACAAGCTGGTGCATAAGGTTGTTCATTCCAACTGACTTTGTAAGTATTTCCACAATGATTTCCAGTTAGAATGACCTCATCAGTTGAGTCTCTAACTGAACAAGTGTGTCTATCAAACTGAACTGAGAAATTATTGTCGCATAACTGACTAATGCTTATCAAGCTATACTTCAAATTCTCAACTAGCAAAACATCTTTAATTGTAAAGTTACCATGGATAAGCTTACCCTTACCCACAGTTTTACCTTAGGAGTTGTCTTCAAAACTGATGTTTGGTCCAGTATATTTGATCAGTTGAGATAGCAAATTTGCATCTCCTGTCATATGTCGCGAACAACCACTGTCTAGATACCAAATTGATTCTTTGTTTGTACCTGTTACCTGCAATCACATGGTATATATAATTTTGGTACCCATATTCATTTGAGTCCTAAACTGATTAGTCCTGTAGGAACCCAGACTTGAATCAGTCTAACTGACTTCCCAGTCACTGTGTTCCAAATGGTTTTCTCGAATTCTTGGCAATTTATGTGTGATGTGAGGATGAAACAGTATGATTTGTATCCTTTTTCAACTGACTATTCTTTTGATATCGTTTCTGAACTGGCTTACAGTTGTAGTAATTCTAATAGCCATTCTTTGAGTACTGATTTTTGTCACTGAATCATTTAGGTGATCAGTTTCTTGTATCAGTTGAACTCTCAGAGCTATATCCAATACCATACCGTTTGCCTTTGTTCTTACTTTCAGTCAATTGAACAGCTGGTTTACTAGGTTCTGAGAATTCATTTACCATGGTTGATTTTACAAAGGTAATGTACTTTCTTTTGTTTTCTTTCAACATTGGTTGTGTATCACGTGCAGAATTTTCAACATGATTGTTAAAGCCTAAACCAGTTTTATCATCAACTGATTTTTGTGAATTCTACATTTCAGTCAGTGCAACTGAAGACTTGTTCCAAGCTTGAATCAGTTCAGTATATTTTGAAATTTCTGTTTTTAACTGACATATCAAGACTTGATTTTCAATCATTTCAACTTTTTGTTGAGCAATCTCCCTTTTTAGACTCAACAGTTCAACTGACTTATCAGTTTCTGTTTTGTTATCATTGGGATCAGTTTGCTCAGTTATAACCTTCTGAAATGATTGAGCAAGTTTGTGATACTCATCTACCATGTCATGCAATGTGATAATGAGTTCCTCACGAGTGAAATCAGAAGAGCTGAAGTCAAATACATGTTCACTTGCTGACTCCAGTTCAGCATCATCTGCCATTAAGCACTTGACTTCCTCTTCATCATCACTTGAACTGCTTTAGCTTTCTGGTTCTGACTCATCACTATCAGTTTCAGCCCACTTATACTTGCTTTCTTTAGCCAAAAGCACTTCATGTTTCTTTTTAAAAGATTTCTTGTCGTCCTTGGTCCTTCTTCTGTGCTCATAGGGCTTCTTTCACTTCTAAGTTGATACTCGACTATCCTTCTCTGGCTTAGGATAGTTTGCTATGAAATAACTAGATTTGCCACAGTTGTAGCAAACATAAGATTCTTTTTTGGATTTGTTTTTCTGATATTGCTTCTAGAAGTTTCCTTGATTCCTCCTCATAAACCTTCCAAATTTCTTCACAAACAATGACATATAATCATTGCTCAGTTGATCAGCAGATTTGTCAGCTGAACCATTTGGTTCTAGTCTGACAGCAGTTAAAGTAGTTGTGGCAGCAGGTGTAGAAGGTTCTCCTTCTCTGGTTTGCAGTTCAAACTCGTAAGCCTTTAGATCAGCTAACAAGTCATGAAGTTCGACCTTGTTAAGGTCCTTTGACTCTCTCATTGCCATGGTCTTGACATCCCATTCTTTGGGAAGACCTCTGACCACCTTCAGTGCCACTTTTTTGTTCGAATACACCTTTCACAGTGCATTCAGCTCATTGATAATACCACTGATCCTCTCATCATATTCGTGCAAGGATTCTCCAGCTTTCATCTTGATGTTATCAAACTTCTGAACAGCAACTGATAGCTTGTTCTCTTTTGTTTGCTCGTTCCCTTCACACAGCTAGATCAGTTTCTCCCATATTTCTTTGCCAGTTTTGCACATCTTGATTTTTCTGAAAGTGACTTTATCCAGCGTTTTATATAAAATATCCTTAGCCACATTGTCTAGGTTGGCTTTCCTTTTATCCTCAGTTGTGCATTCATCTTTGGGCTTTTCTATGCGATCAGATGCCCCACCAGTGATGGCAACTGCTGTATTAGCTTTTAAGATCTTCATGGGACCATCAGTAATGACATACCACATGTCGTCATCTTGTGCAGCTAAATAAGCCTGCATTCTGATTTTCCAGTCGTCAAAATTTTCTCTGGAAAACATAGGTATTTTATTGAATGAAGACATGTTGATTAGTTTTGTGAAAGAGAGTGTTCTGAGACAAGATTCAACTGCTCTGATACCACTTGTTAGGATCAGTTGATAGGTTGAAATGTGTTTAGAAGGGGGGGTTGAATAAACACTCACGATTTTTGAATCTTTTCGAATGAAGTGTCAGTTCTCTGACAAACTGATAATAGGAATCTTGTCAGTCAATGACAATTAGTTTAACTGATAACAGTTGCGGAAATAAACTGACTGAAAGATAAAATAAATAACTGAAATAATAACACGAAGATTTATGGATGTTCGGAGAATGAAATAACTCATACGTCAACCCTTCTATCACAAGGATATAATATGCACTAAAAGACTTTGATCGATACAAAGATTGTACAGACCCACTTCAATTTGGACTTAACACTGCAAAAACTGAAACTCTTTGTTTACTAAATAACTCACAGGTCTTCGACTGAACTTAGCACAACTGATCTAGATAAGATCAAATAAACAATAAAACTATTTGTGCTTGTAAGCTCAAAAGATAGCCTCAAATGCTATAGATAAATCAGATAAGTGTGAGCTTTTGATCTTTGAGTGAGAGATAAATTTAGCAAGGTAACAGCAAGCTTGAGAATTCGATTGGTTGCTTGCTCAAATGCTCTTATCACCTATTTATAGGCTTCTCTTCAGCGGTAACATTAAATATAATTTGAATCATTATTTGAATCATTATATCCGTTGATTGCCACGTCAATATTCTTCTGACAATCATACACTGTAAGCTCTGAAATGCGGCGTTCCACTACGAGTTGCAGTCTGCTTTGTACTTTTGTCGGTGGAATGTCCTTTTCAACAAATGACGTGTACAGCTGAATGATCAGCTGATAAGTAAACGCTGGTAAGCTCTCAACTGAATATATCGACTGATCAATTTCTAACTGATCAGTCAGTTGTCTTTGAAATTTCAGTTCAACTGATTTCAGTTGCCTTCGATAAACTGCGCATTAATCCTCAGTTAGGCAATTTGTCAGTTCTTGATCAGTTAGTTCAATAAACTTAAACTCATAGTTTGTCAAACCACCGAAATTAAGTTTCCAACAATAATCAAGATGCATAAACATTTAAAATCATGACAAATTTGTGCTTGGGGCGCTTCCAGGACTAAAATCTCACCCCGGGTGCAAAATTACCATTTTTCCCCTGGAAACCTAAAATGACCATTTTACCCCTCTGGACCTTTAAATTTCGACCCGAAGCTTACCAAACTCCTTAAAACATCAAAAAACATAATTAAAAGTATTTATTAGACGTAAACTCGAGCCCGTTACATAACTTATTCGATTCGTTTTAAAACTTGGACCGGGGTCCCGGTTTTAACCTGAATCGACCCGAAACTTAACCAAATTTTTCCCAATTTTTTACCACACCCTATAAACACATTAACAGCCCTAAAACCATCAATATCAGACCCCTAAACCCCTCGACCATAACCCGTATGTTGCTGAACAAACTTAGCGTATCACAACTCGAAACCATAGCCGCCACCTTTCCCAAACCATCGTTCCTAGCCCTCAGCCAATGGGACCAGCCACTAACCAACCTCACCTAGACGACCATAGGATCCCTCTGGACCTGCTGAACTCATGGCCATGCCCCCATGCAAGCCGCAACTCGCCTACATTCGCTAGTCACAAAGGAAAGCACACCCACGACTAACCTCCCTAATCCATGATCGATCGGCTTCAGGGTTGTCTCTAGGAGCGTTTGTGCCATCCTAAGCCATGTTTTAGACCCACCAGGGTCTGGTCCAAGCCTTGGATCGGCCCTGCACCACCAGCTCCAACTTCTTTTACGCGATCTCCCCAAAACCGAACCAAACGTAACCCTATTTCTCACGTCCTCTAGCTTACAGCACCATACCTCGACTCCACCCTATTGACCACATGTTCCTCGACATATTCAGCCCCTAAAGACCCTTGCTCGGCAGCCCCTTGCACCATGGTAAGCAAAAATCGTGAGTTGCAAACATTAGGATTCAATATTTTCCTATAAACCATCAACTAAATGCTCACACAATATGGATCGAAATTTTTACATGCATTAACATAAATTGTCTCGTAATATCAACGTGTATGATTCACAAAGGAAGAAACATGCGTTCCTTGATGATTTAAGATCGAAAACTAGAAGAATTTCACGTCAGGGAGGCAACAGAGAGGCGGGAAATTATCGTTCTTGGAGGAGCACCAATGGCCGAAGCTTTCAGCTGAAGAAACCGAGACGAGGCTGCTGAATGGAGGGGAGGGGCGGCTGCTGAATGTGTTTTAGGTTTAGGGTAGGTTAAAGAGATAATTTAAATATAAAACAACCCATTAATGGGCCCTGATTAATTTTAAAAAAAGATTAAAAAATGATTTTGAGCCCATTTAGCAATAAAAATATGAATATCAATTAAAAATATGCTCTGTCGGGTAAAAATACCCAACAAAGACCATTTCTTGAAAATTACACTTAAAAAACCTTATAAAAATTAATTAAAATTAATAGTTCAATAAAAAATATTTTTCTGATAATTCCCTGGACAATTTTTCTCGTTCGAGCGCGAAATACATCTAGAAACCCTAATGCGTGAACTTTTAAAATAATCATCAAAAGAATCCTATCATGCAATAATTATGCATTAAATGCATAAAAATAAATAAACACATCATTTAAATAAATCCTAGATTGCATGCATTCAGTTTACGTAAATTTAATTACATGGACCTTACAACAAAATTACTAACAATATTATTTTTTTTCTACTCTAATATTTCGGCCGATTTTATACATATTTTTTTCTAACCTTGCACCATTTAAAAAAAAAAAAAAAACCAACTATCTTTGAAAATTTTAAAAAAACTTAATTCGAAACGTAAAATCGTATATCGTCAACCAACCTAAACTATAATATTTAAAAAATATACTAACACTAACATCCTCTCAAAATAGTCGTAAAAATCTTTAACGTAAAATATAAATCATAAATGCGAAAAACTAGCGATGGTCATCGGGTTATGTGCACCTTCAGTCCAATAAGATCAACCATCAAGCCCCTCAACAACATCAACATCATGCTCACCTACATCAATCACACCTAGTGAGTCTATTGACTCAAAAAACCATAACCATAATAACGATTAATACGTATACAATCACATGCAATAGTGAAAATACTTTTACTTAACATAACATTTCATGAACATGAATAAACATAACAATTTTTCCTTTTATCAAAAACATATTCCATGTCATCATATACGTATATGTTTTCCTTTTCGTTGAATTCAGATCGTTAATTGTGACTTTCAGATTAGCTGAAGGTCGATGGATCCATCTACGTATTACCACAGTACTGGGCGGCGAGGACATCAGCGAACACTCTCACCCGTCTACTGAACATTAGCTTACATATCATCTTATCTTTGTATTAGTCACAATTACTTCACTTCTTTCAACATTTTATATTTTCATCACTTTATAAAATTCATGTATATAATAATCATTTTCTTTTACACCATGCATGCAACATATCTTTTAGCATTAACGTTTCATCATAAAATTTCATAAAAATTTAAAATAATCATATTAACATATATTACAGCATTCAGGGCACTGCCATGACGTTTACTATTTTCAGGTGTAAAATGATCGTTTTATCCCTAGACGTAAAATTTCTCGATTTTGACTTTTTCTTACTTTCGTAGATACTATACATCCCAAATAATTATTTAAGCTTAAATAAATTTTCTAAAATTTATTTTTAGCTTAAATTCATAGCTTTTTATTTATTTCGTGATTATTACTCCCGAAATAATTTCAAACTTTATTATTAAATTTCTAAATTTTAAACATAGACTTTTTATACCTAAACTACCATCGTGAACCATGATTGACCCCCGTGGACAAGGGTTCAACCCTTAACCAATGAAAAACCTAAAATCGATCAAGGACACCCTCGAGCCATCTCCCATTTTCTTCAAGCCGAGCCCGAGCCACCTTGATCCAAGCCCTTCCCAGACCAATTATGAACCCTAGTGACAAGCCGTGACCCCTCGAACCAGCCCCTAACCCGCTGCTCTCTTCCTGCCCGTAAACAGAAGTTGCGTGAGTCCTTCATAATGCGCCCATGACTCCTAACTCCACTAGGACTCCTCGCCCAATCCACCACCAGAGCTCTCACCCTCTGGACCAACCCTGGACCTCTCTGTGACTAGCCTAGACCAGCCCTGACCACCCTGGCCGAGCCAATACCCTTCATGCACAGCACTATGCCCGACAGCTTGGGAAGAGTCCCATCGTGCATGGGCTCTTCCCCTACTGTGGTGCTTGAGTCCTAGTGTGGCTAGGACTCTTCCTCTCCCATGACCACGTCTAGCCCGAGCCCTGGTTTGAGCCGCATGTTGCCTTCCCCTTAACCGAACCCTGGACAACAATACATGCAATAACTTGTTCCAGCTTGTTCGAGTTTCGTGTAGCCTCTAAACCGTGGTTTGTGTGGCCCTTAAACTCATGTAAAAACGTTGCTCTATGATCCTATAACATGGCAGACCCTTCACGCAAATATAAAACAAGTTTCGGACATAAAATCATACCTTATTCATACATGAATGTATAAAAACGAAGATATTCAATAAAAAAATCATGTTTTTTCATGCAAACAATAATCAAACACATATTATGGTGTGATAGATGAAAAAAAAAATTTATGGTGTGCTAAGCATGAAAATTCGTTGAGATGCGAAGAACGGCGAAGAACGGAGAACACGTGCTGAAATCCTTCAAAACCGTGGCTTCCCTTGGCTGATTTTCTCGTGTGTGATGTGTTTGAGGGGTGCTAGGAGTCTTTTGTGTATTGTGTGTGTGTTAGGCGTGGGTTATGAAGATTAATGGGGAGGGTTTGTGCTTATTTATTTGTTTAATTATCAAGTAAACAAGCCTAGGCCCAATAACATAGTTAAATAGGCCCATTAAGCACATTAGTGCGTATTTAAAATATTTCGTTAAGGAAGGTTTTTTAAATTATTAGCCGAGTTGTCAAAAAGTTCATATTTTTGTTAAAAATCGAATACCGATAAAAATTATGTCTCGGCATATAAAATCACCTCAAAACTTTATTTTCAAAAATATAATAAAGCATCAACCTTATTTTAAATAATTAAAAATAATTATTTAATAAAAAATTTTGGCACATTTTCATGTTCGCAATCTTGATTTTGATGTCAACAAAACTTGTTTATTTGTTTCTAATGAGTTTACCTAAGTGCGCAGGTAGCTGGAACTGATCAGGCTTCGAACTGATCAGTTATCGAGCCAAAACTCGAGCTGAGATCAGTTACGAGCTGTCAAAATCACAAACTAAAGACGTCCAACTGATCGCACAAACTGAATGTAATGCCCGAGATTTTATTCTGTTAATCTGAGATTATTAATTGATAAATTGATGTGATTATAGAAGGATCACCCCGAGACAAGATTTGGAAAGGACATGATTATAGGTGTGAGACCAGAAGGTCTCGCGCATAGGTACGCATATGTGCGAGCTGCTATATGCCGAGGTAGTAGACCTGCGCGAGCATGTGAATCACCCGAGATGAGGCCGCGCATATGCGCGAGCAGATGATGGTACAAGCGCAGAGAAAGTAGGTCTCGCGCATATGCGCGAGCACGGGACGCGCATATGCGCGAGATGGTGAATTCATTATTGCCGAGACATAGAGTCTCGCGCATATGCGCCAAGGTTGGACGCGCATATGCGTGAGACGTGTTGAATAAAGAGTAAGCCACATGTCTTGCCATGCACTTGAGTAAGAGATAGCTTGAGTTTCCCAAAACCACATACTTTATTGTAATTAATTTGATGTATTTGCAATTCTTGAGATTGTTATGCTTAGTCTATTGAGTTATAGCAAAGCATGCATTGAGTCTTTGGCAGAGGTGCCAGGTCATTGGACATTTGGTTTATGTCGATGTGCTTAGGAGAAAACCGACTCCTATTGTAGAGATTCGATATAGAGGGCCAATGTCTGGGAATAAGAACGTACCACCATCTACCTGGGAAGAGTAGGTGGGAGACTTATTACGTTCTTATTCAACTGAGATCCCTAGATAAGAGTCGAGTCAAGATTATGAGTAATGAGTTTGATTTATTACTTGTATCAATTTATGCTTTCGTAGACTACAATGCATATTGTTTTCCATATGTTATATGTTTTTGTATATGTTTATATGAAATGCATGTATATGTTGCTTATACTGGGAATTATATTTCTCACTGGAGTTATCCGGCTGTTGTTGTGTTTGTATGTGTGCATGACAACAGGTGGGACAGGATCAGGGTCGAGAAGAGGATGAACGATCGAGATTAGAGTCGGAATCCGGGCTTAGAAGTAGATTGGGCTTCCAACACTTGATATGTAGTTGTTGAACCCTAGTTTGTGGTGATTGTATATTGTACAAGACTTGTACTTTTGATCTTGTTGTAGATATTACACTTGATTTTTTAATTAAATAAGATAATGCATAACTTGTTGTAGTATTTGGTACGCTTGATTATAAAGTGTTCAACTTTTTAAAAAAAAATAAAAATTTCGACCTAGTTTAGTAATTGATCCACTTAATCCCAAAGAAGATTGAAGAAATGAATTAGCGTCCGGGTCCCCACACTGAACCAGTCGAACTAAAATGCAAACGAACAGTTCAACTGATTGTCTAGCTGATAGGTGGTTCAGCAGAAGATCTTCAGAAGCTCAGCCAGCTGATGAAGTGTTCAACTGATGAAGAGCCCAGCTGACCACTTCAACTAAAAGACTGAAATCAGTTCAACTGACGAGTCAACTGATTTCACCAGCCCAACTGAAGATTAGTTAAGATGATCAGTTCAGAGAATCAGTCAGAACCAATCAATTGCAGATCCAGACTAGCTTTATATTCTAGTGGATTCCAGCTACGCACAAAGGTACAAAAGCTATTGTACGATCTAAGTACAATAAGAGATGTTGCATCAGAGATTAAAGCCAAATGTTCCTGTATGGATTTTTAGGAACAGATTAAAAAGGCAACGGTCACAATAATTGTGTTTCGCTGTACGTTCAACCAAATGCCTATAAATAGAAACCGAAGCTCAGTGAAGACATAGATCAGAGTTGACGAGTGAAAAGATGAAATACAGAGAGGGCACGCATAAGGTAAGTCCTAAGCTGGGTGGGTTATTACACTTGTTGTAATTAATCAAATTCTTCTAGTGGATCCTACCCGATGAGGTAGAAGGGGTGACGTAGGAGCTGTTGAAGTCTCCGAACATCAATAAAAATATCTTGTGTACTCTAACTGTTAACCCCTATGTGAGAACCCGAGATTTTACGATCCCAAGTAAATAAGGTAAGAAATATACGAGCTTAAAACTTAGCTTAATCTAAGATCAGAATACTTTCATTCTAATTATCAACTTAATTATGAACTTAGATTTTCAGCTAGTAACTCGTGGAAGTAACTTCAAAGCTCGAGAATGAGCTCAACAGGAAGCCGAGCTGCAAATAACCATATCCATCGAAGAATTTTCACGAGAGGAGTGAAACCCCAGCTCAAGAACGCGAACCTTCAGCTCGAAGAAGCTCAACCAAGCTTGTCCTAACAAGGCCAAAAAGGGAGCTAAAAGTTAAGCTAAAGGTTTGAACAAATTAAATATGCAAGAAAAGACTTTTAAGTAAACCCATAAAGGAGCTAAGGGATTAAGCTAAGGGTTAGGACACATTATTGATGCAAGGAATGACCCTTTAGAAAATCAAGATGACAATTAAAGGTGCATGGGATTTTGGACCACAATTATGGATAGCCTTTGTGGGGACCCGGACGCTAATCATTTTCTTAATCATCTTTGGGATTTAATTATCAATTAAGATAAACAGGGTCTAAAAATTTTTCTTTTTAAACTATAAGTGCGGAACGTAATGGAATTTAACTAATATACATCTCAGTATAAAAGTACCTTAATGTACAACAATTCTTCAAACTAGTCTAGGGTTCAACTACTAAATTTCAAGTATTAAACCAAGTCTACAATAAGTCCGGAATCACCACTCTAACTCATCTTCTCTCATCATCTTCTTGACCCCGATCCTGTCCCACCTGTTGTCATGCACACATACAAAACAAGACAACAGCCGGATACTCCGGTGAGAATAAATCCCAGTATAAAACATGTATACATGCATATGCACAATATAAATCATAAAGCATATTATCATGCATAAAATTCATAACAATAGGTTTCATAGTCTATGAAACTAAATCAAAATAAGCATGCAGTAACAATGGGTTCCATAATCTCTGAAACCAAAATAAAATAAGCATGCAACTCAATTCAATTCATATCTTGACTCGACTCGAATCTAATTCTAGGGATCCCGGTGTGAATAAGACGTCACTGTCTCTCACCTACCCTCTCAATCGGGGTAACTGTACGTCTTATTCCTAGACTTCGGTCCTGTCTGTATCGAATGTCTACAATCAGATTGAATCTGATCCGAAGCGTCGATACCACCGAACGTCTAGTTTAGCAAGTCTGCCAAAGACTCTCCTATTTCAATGCTTGAATATAAATCTATAAACAAGACATAATCATAATTAAATAAAAATAATAAATCTAGTATGTGATCTAGGGAAACTCCAACCAAGTCTGATTCGAGTCGTATCTCCCGAATTCACATGAATTATACCTTTCTTGTCGTTGGAATAATTCGAAGTCTCGAAGTAGGGATATCGAACCTATCAATCCAAATCTGAAATGACAATGTTGAGATGCACAATATCAAATCACAACTCAAACTAATACTAGTACGGTTCAATATCAAATCTTGATACAATTCGACGTTATAACGGCATAGTTTCTCGGTACCGATCAATTCAAATCTCAACATATACATCCTCAACTCATAGTCAATAACATAACCATTTCAAACTCTGAAAATCTGCATAATCTCATGCACATAT
Source organism: Primulina tabacum (assembly GCF_025594145.1). Lineage (NCBI taxonomy): Eukaryota > Viridiplantae > Streptophyta > Magnoliopsida > Lamiales > Gesneriaceae > Primulina > Primulina tabacum. The sequence continues at coordinate 31,178,556 of NC_134559.1, forward strand.
ATGCTGGAATTTCATAACAATTGCATAACCAATATATTCTTTAATCTGACTTCAATTATACAATGTCTACTGTAGCATAAACATCATATCTGATTCGTATTCAATTTTGACAATATCATAAATTCAAATCATGTCTAAATATAACAAAACTTACGTCCAGTTGTAGCCTGCGTCGATAGGAACACAGTACTGAAATCGGATTAAAATTCTAACGGGTTGATCTTTCACAATCACAAATTTACAAAGACGTAAGGATTTTTCTCTCAAAAACTTCGACACTTTTCTGAATTTTGTGAAGGAAAGGCGTGCAATTCTTATATATATACTGCATGCAACACCAAGAAACGTGGCTTATTTTTCATGCTGCACGTCGCACCGCGGGTGTGCTCATTCCATAACCGCGGGTGCGCTCAGTGTAATGATATACATCAACTTTTCCGAAAGCTTCGACCGCGGGTGCGCTCAGTCCTGTAACGCGGGTGCGCTGACCTCACTGTAGCAGCACCACGGGTGCGCTGCTTCTGGACCGCGGGTGCGGTGACCCTACTGTAAAAATGGCCAACTTTCTGCCTATCCACCGCGGGTGCGGTCCTTCTTTAGGCGCGGGTGCGCTCATGCTACTGTAATTCTTCCACAATTCATGAGCTCAACCGCGGGTGCGGTCCTTTCCTTACCGCGGGTGCGGTCTATATTTCATGCACCACTTCATAATCTCATTTAGTGCTTCTCATTACATGTCATGCAAAGGCCCTAGAACTTCTTGCTTGAAAATTTGCGGAAAAATTAAAAATTTTCTTTTTAAAAGAACTTAAATGGCCTCATTCATAAAATCACTGGTGAATCAAGTTCAATATTTCAAAATATTGCAGCGGAAGAAAATAAAGTTTGCCAAAAATCACAATTTAAAAATATCCAACGACTGATAAAATGTTTGCGGAATAAAATAACAACTGCTGCTCTGAGGTCCTCGGGTGCCACTACTGCCGACCCAAGCTGGCTCACTGGTCCCCGCCCTCGGCCCTGGCCTCATCAGTACCTACAACAATCAAGTCTAGTGAGCCTAAAGACTCAGCATGCATATATCGCAGGTAACGAGTAAAAATCTGAATTAAAATATGCATGAGTTAACATATCCTGTCCTGAGGCATGCTGAAAATAATCTGTACTGAGCAATTATAATACGTGCATAACTGAACTGATAATCACAGAAAAAATGTTTGCTCCTTGGAGCCTGTACTGAAATAACTGGTAAAATTTTCTGTTGAGATTATGTTTTACGCCTGTGGCCACTGCACTAAGCTGAACTGATCGGTAACTGGCTACCGGGGAGGCTGAAACTGAACTGAGCTGGCCGGTCACTGGCGACCGGGTGGTACCATACTGAACTGATCGGTCACTGGCGACCGTATAAAATAACACTCCCACATAGTGAATGAACCACATGCCATATCGCATAAATCTCAAAAATAATCATTTTCTATTTAATGCACGTAAAATAATTAACTGGCATAATGAAAATGTCCCGAAATTTTACCAACTGGATTGGATTGGATCGTCCCCAGGCTCGCTGCAACCTAACTGTGCTATGAAAAATATGCAATAGCTTAAACATGACCAACTACGCAATTTACGTTCAAAAGATGCGACTATGAAGCCTAATGACTTCGCATTTAATCATGACTCCGAGCCAACCTGAACCGACACCGAACCGACGTATAGTCATGATTAAAATATGCTGAAAAATCATAAAATAATGCTCCTAAAATGATAGGGTCGAAATCTAGGTGGAATGGAGGCCAAAATACGAAACGCTCTTTCGAGAGTCAATTTGGCACATCGCACCGTAAATTCTCGTACGACCTCAAAAATGATCCAAATGACAAACGGTCGAAAACATGACCTTCCTAACTCAATGAGTCACTGTCTAGTCCAAGGCCATGGGCTAAAAGCCAAACAAGAACTCGAACGAGCCACCGAACCGACACAGCAACTTGCTGTAATTTTCCAGCAACTGTACAATCGTGTAACTTGTGTTGTTTTCGAGACTACCGGCCATTGGGGCATGAACCACCGACCAGAGACTCTTACCAACATCCCAAGGAGTGATTTCGAACCATGGCTAAGGGCCTTAGGCCAGCCACAATCCGCATCACACCATAACTCAACCGAAACTCCAACCGACAACGAACGTGCATGCGTGTGTAGTTTTGCTTAGATCGATGTCTTGCGTCGTTCCAGAGGCCATTTGATTGACCATGGCACGATCTAGACATATAGGGGCATGGTATGAACCGTGGCTATGGGCCATAGGCCAACCAAGATCCATACCAAGCAACCAAAACCGAAACCGTATATGCTGAAATTGTAAGGGCCGAAGGGACATAGGGGTGGTTGTGATGTTTTTATTAAAAACCGATGAGCCATGGACCAAGCCACCAAAATGGAAACTTAGTCACGTGTTAGACATGCTAGGGGAGTGATCTAACCATGGCTATAGGCCCCTAGGGCAGCCAAGATCAGATCCTTCCTCCTTGCCAACAAGCTGAATCTCGAAACTCAAATGGACCAAATGAGGAGTTGCTGTCCATTTCTGAATTTCCAGCAACCAGGGGCTTGAACGAACGGACCAATCTGATCCTAATGCATCCTATTACATGTATTGAGGTCGCCTTGGGAGCCTGGAGTCGAACCAATCACCTGAAACTCACAAACCAAGAAAAACGTGAAGCTTGCCAAGGAATATCAAAAATTCTGCATGTGTTGTTTCAAAATGTTTTGACATGTATCTCGGTTTTTGCTTGAATAAACATGATCATGTACTGAAAAATAAATGATAATATGACTTGATTGAGGTTTGAAAGAATCTAGAAATGCCTGGTTATCATTTGAAATGAAAACAAAAAGAAGAGACGAGACGGCGCGGAGGAGACGGAGTGGCTTCCTTTTCTACCTTACCTTGCTCTCGATTTTCTCTCTTCTTTTTGGCTATGTACCTCACGATTTTTACCTCTGAAAATGAGTCTGAATTCACTCTGAATTTTCGAAAAGGAGAGGGGGGAAAAGATGGTTAGGAGGGTGAGGGAAGTGGGTGCAAGATATAAGGAAGATCCAAGACCAAGTCTTCTCATTTTAAATTTTGAATTCTAGTTTGATATCAAATGAGTTGGTGGATATTTCTAGAGGTAGTGGCCGATTTTTACATGCTAGACTAGGATAGGATAATGCTAATTAGATCATTAAATGGTGCTAGAAAGATCAAAGAATTATCTTCCTAATTCAATACAAGAAAGGGTCAAAGGTGGCAAGGCAAATGAATTGTTTAATAGTTTAAGGGGGTGGCCGAAATTCACTAAATAAAAGGAAGGGAAAAATAATTATCTAGTGAATTAATAACCCTTAAAAACTTTATTAATCCTTTAATTAATTTGGTGAGCTAACCCCTTAATTAAGTAACTTAAATGAGCTCATTTCTTAATCACCTCAAATAATTAAATTAAATCATCAAACCTCTCTTTCTAACTTAAATGAACTTACTTGCTAGCTAAATTAACTTCTGGAAATATTTCTCGAATCTTAAATTCTATCTCAAAACTCCAACTCCGGTCCGGCCTCACTGAAATAACTGAAATGCTAAAAATCAAACTACTGAACTGAAATAATAAAATAATTAACTTCAAAGAAATGCATTTAAAATAATCATGCAATGAAGTCAATTAAATTTTAAAAATCTAGAATTATGCATGGCTTATACGTAGACTGATTTACGGGTTCTACATGTCATGCATACTCATATCTTCCGAATATCACATCAATGAAGACTAATAAATCTCAAGCCTTACAGCCTTGAACTTGAGGAATGCATGGAGAATTGAAACACAATTAAACCTTTTCTTGGAGCCCAAGTGGTCGACCAAGGGCTAGATGAAAGGGCTAGCATTTCTCTATAAATAGTACCACAATCCTCATGCCAAATGCACTTCAAATAATCCCTCAAAAAAGCTACAAAATTTCGGCCCTCTCCTCACCTTCAAGCCTTTGGCCGATTCAAGCAAGGAAAAAGAAGAAAGGAAAGCTCGTACAGTCCAGAGCGGAATTCCTACGTCGAGGTGCTGTGTGATTGAAGACTGCATTTTCCAAAGTTGCGTCGAGGTGCTGCCGAATTTTTAAAAAGGAAGTTTCGTACAAAGAACTACACATTGTAAGTGGGCTTTTGATATATTCGTTTGTATTTTAAAACTTGAATATGTATATCATGACATGCATGTATGTGTGTCTTCATTTTCGAAAATTACTATCTGTTCTATTTAAAATTTCGATCGATTATGTGTTCTCTTTTATGCTTCGAAATTCGTTGATCCCGCTGTGTCCGTATGAAAACTCTGAAATTTGAAAATCTGAAAAGTTCTGTCTGTTACTTCTGAATTGTGTTGCACTGTTACAAATTGATTTGAAATGGGACGAGAATTGTGATTCTGTCTGGCCCCCATTGGTGGGTATAAAACCATGTTCTGTTTTGGCCCCCATTGCTGGGTATAAAACCATGTTCTGGTCTCACCCCTTAGAGGACTAACATATTGGGGACAATTTGACCACGGAAATGAGATGAGTAACAGTGTTCTGTCTGTTCTGATATATTCTGTTCTGAATTGAGTTAATCGGTTTCTGAATTTTTCTGAATCATCTGATGAATTCTGCCATTTATTCGATTTGTCTCTGTCTGATAAGTTAAGAATATTAAGTTTTGAAAGTCTGTTAAAATAACGTTTTAAGAAAAATAAGTTCTATATGTATCTTTGGAATCGATCAACCCCCACTTGCTGAGTGTTTCCCAAAACACTCACCCCTTACAAATTTTAGATAAAAATGAGGAGCAACTGGATGAGGAAGAGCAAGATGCTTTCTGGGGTTGGTGAACTGAAGATCAAGATCAGAACTCAAGATTTTACTTTTCTTTCGTTTCCGCTATTTGAAACTCTGATGTATTTTATTCCATTGTCATTGTAAGACAATACTTTATTTATGAAAAAGACTGGTTTGATTTGATACGAGGCTTTATTGTTTTCAATTTAATTGTTAAACAATGCCGGATGTCACCGATGCTTCGGACTCGGGGTGTGACATTTAAGTGGTATCAGAGCTACCAGGTTCATAATCCCGCTGGGATTTTGACAGACAAAATTTGCCAAAGTCAAATTTTGGCAAAAGCCTAGTTCATCTCAATTTGAGTCCAACATTCATCTGTTCTTGAAATTCAACTTCCATCTGTTTCCTAAATTTCGAACAGATTTCAAAAATCTATCCCTTCAATCGCTTCGCAATTCTTAGAATCAGAAATTTTTCCACGACCACTTTAATTGTGCCCTTTATTTGTGCCTTTCTATCCTTTATACGATTTTGATGCTTTACTTCCATTTTAACCTAGGAAATGGCTGCTCCACGTACTCGCGCTCAGGCTGCCCTTCGCATGCGTCAGCTCACGATTGATAATCAGACTAGGAAAATCACGACTTTGAAAGCGCAACAAGCCAAGGAAAGATTAGAAAAACAAGAGCTTAGTGAGGTTAGACACATACTTGAGACTGATGTACAGTGATTGACTCATCATCTGGACTTGGCGGAGAGCCAGCTGTTGCAGATACCGACCGATTCCGTTCGCATCACATGCTTAGTTGCACTTAACAAGGATTTATTGGAGAGAGTGGAGATAGAGCGTGGACGTGCTGCTCAGGCCCGTCAGCGCCAGGAGGAGTACAACGCCAGGCAGGATCGGTACATTTCGAAGCTCCACAGCCTATGAACAGACTTCAGGATCAGAATAACTACCTACATTTGGTGATAGAGAACATGGAGGAAGAGGAGGTAGCACCGATGGAGGTAGCCGGAGACGACAGTGCCAGCGACAGTGACGGCGGAGAGATGTTCGATTAGATTAGCATTATAATAAAGTATCTGTAATGTAGTAAACTTGTGACTAAGAAAATAATATGTGTACCAAACTATTTTTAAACTTTCTATTATCTTATTGCATATTTAAGAATGGATGAGTATCTTATTTAAATGTTTTTATAGGAAACCAACATGGACTTTCAAAGCATTATAAATGAACTTCAGAAACAACTTCAGGAAAAGGAGTCAGAAATTAAAACACTGAAAGAAAAGAATGATAAACTTGAGAGAGATAACTATCAGTTGGACGGAAATAACGTGTGCATGATGGAGGATCTTCGTGAGGCCAGAGTGGAAGAGAAGAAACTACGCGAAGACGTTAGACGTTACGCGGATTATCATCTAGAGTCAGAGCGTCAGCACGAGATCACCAAGCAAGAGTTGAAGAAAGCGCAAGATAGGATTTTTACGCTCGAAATTCGGGAAAATAGTCTTCTCAAAACCCAACGTCGTCTTCAGGAGCAGATTGAAGAGCAAGAAATCAATGAAAAAGTGAGCCAATCAACAATACAAGAACTACAGGATCAAGAAAACAATCTCGATCACCACAACACACAACTGCAGAATTACATTGAGCACCTACAAAATGAGATGGTCAATATGGAAGAACTCATAGAACAACTGGAAGAGAACCCTGTGGAGGAAGAAATTAATGAAGCAGTAGGGGACGGAGAAGTAATAGACGAGTAGGGAGAGAGAGTTCTAGAATAGGCTTCAATTGTATCTAGAAATATTTGATTAATCATTTGTTTTGAAAAATATTTGGTTGTATGAAAAATTTTACAATTTAATGAAATTATTCCTTTTATTAAATATTGTGGCAAACAAATTAATAAAATACATGTTTATAGGAAATGGCAGGCAGACCACCCCGAAACAACCGTAACCCCCGTGGTGCCGACCAAAACGAAAATCCACCACCACTCAGAGTGAATCTCAGTCAAGAGGATATGATAGAAATAGCTACTATCGTAGCTGCAACGTTACAAGGATTCGTCAACCCATTGGCTAACGCCATCCAACCACCACCTGAACCGCAACCGCGTGGGATTAAGTACCATTATCTCTCAGAAGGAATCGAGTTCCAACTTTCGATGGGAACCCAGACCCAGAAGTCAGCCACAACTGGCTCAAGAACGTCGAAACACAACTACATTTACTAGAGATACCTGAAGAGCTGAGAGTGGAGGTTGTAACACCGTTTTTGGAAGACCGAGCTAGGAAATGGTGGGAAATGGTGTCGCCATCTTTGGCAGAAGTGGAAGAGATCACATGGCAGATTTTTAAGAGAGAATTCTTGAAACAATACTATCCCGCTGAATTTCGACTACAGAAGTTAAGTGAATTTGAAAATTTCAAACAGGCTCCGGACATGTCAGTAATGGAATACACTTCCCGATTCAACGAACTGGGAACCTATGTCCCAACAATCGTGTCGGATGAAACATTAAAAATGCATCGTTTCAAGAAGGGACTCAACAGTCGAATTCAGTCGGCATTGGAAGTATTGAAGCCAAACAGCTTTGCGGATTTGATGGGCGCTGCAATGAGCGCAGAAACTGATATCAAGCGACGCGAGGAAGAAAACAAGAACAAAAGACCGATGAGCAGTCAATCTACTCAGAATGGTCCCAAGTTTAAAAAACCAAATTATTCAGGTGGGTCTTTCAAAGGAAATTCTGGCAGTGCTGGTAACACCGAAGGAAAGTGGTGTGATACATGTCGACAAAAACATGTTGGAGAATGTTATCGGAAGACAGGCGCTTGTTTTAAGTGCGGAAAGGTGGGTCATAGAATTAAAGATTGTCCTAACAACAAGGACAAAGGGACGGGGCCCAGCAAGCAACATGAAAACAAGACTAATGCTCGGGTTTATGCAATAACCCAAGAGGAAGCTGATAACACCAATGAAGTGGTGGCAGGTACCATCTTACTCAATAAAATGCCTGCATATGCTTTGTTTGATTGTGGTGCCACACATTCATTCGTGTCTAGAAGGTTCGCTAAGAAGCTTAAACTCGAACATGATACTCTTAGTGAACCATTAAGAGTAGCAACACCCTCCAGCAAAACAATTGAAACACACAAAGTGTATCGAAACTGTAAAATTTGTATCAGCAATCAAACTTTTGAAGTGGAATTAATTCAACTCAATATGGTTGAGTTTGACGTCATCCTTGGAATGGACTGGTTAGCTAAAAACCATGCCATGGTAGACTGTCAAAAGAAAGATATTAGACTTCAGACTTCGACTAAGGAGGAAGTCATATACCATGGCAAGTCCAAAGAAAGGAAATCTCTGTTATCTGCCTCACAAGCCTGGAAAGCCATAAAAGGAGGAGAAGAGATTTATTTGGCAATGATCAATGAAGTCAAGGGAGAAGAAATTCCAAAGATGGAAGCTATATCGATTGTTCAAGAATTTCCAGACGTTTTCCCCAAGGAACTACCGGGAGAGATACCAGATAGGGAAGTAGAATTTGAAATCAATTTGGTCCCTGGTGTTGCACCAATATCAAAGGCACCATACCGAATGGCTCCAGCCGAATTAAAAGAGCTAAAGGAGCAACTGCAGGAATTACTAGACAAGAAGCAGATTCGCCCCAGTGCATCCTCATGGGGAGCCCCAGTGCTTTTTGTAAAGAAAAAGGATGGAAGCATGAGGCTATGTATTGACTACCGGGAGTTGAACAAGATCACCATAAAGAATAAATACCCACTCCCAAGAATAGATGATCTTTTCGATCAGTTAAAGGGAGCCAAGGTTTTCTCAAAACTAGACCATCAGTTGAAGGTCAAAGCGAAAGACATCCCTAAAACTGCTTTTAGGACAAGATATGGACATTACGAATTCACGGTAATGCCTTTTGGTCTAACAAATGCTCCTGCAACATTCATGGACCTTATTAATCGGGTATTCAAACCATATCTAGATAAGTTTGTAGTTGTCTTCATAGATGATATCCTTGTGTACTCACCAAGTGAAGAAGAACACAAAGAGCATCTACGTCTCACTTTGCAGACACTTCGAGAAAAGGAACTATACGCCAAATTCAAGAAATGTGAATTTTGGTTAAAAAGTGTGGCGTTCTTAGGGCATATAATTTCTGAATTAGGAGTGTCAGTAGATCCTAAGAAGGTAGAGGCAATCAAGGATTGGCCACAACCAAAGACAGTGACTGAAGTAAGAAGTTTTTTAAGATTAGCAGGCTACTATAGAAAATTTGTGGAATGATTTTCTTCAATAGCCATTCCACTCACCAAACTTACTCAGAAAAATTCGAAATTCATTTGGAATGAAGCTTGTGAAAAGAGTTTCGAATCTCTAAAGACAAAACTCGCATCCACACCAGTACTCATTCTTCCCGAGGAAGGTAAGAATTTCACTGTATACAGCGACGCATCAAAGGAAGGATTGGGGTGTGTGCTTATGCAAGAGGGTTAGGTAATCGCTTATGCCTCACGGCAATTGAAACAATATGAGCAGAATTACCCCACTCATGACTTGGAGTTAGCCGCAGTAGTATTTGCGCTTAAAATCTAAAGGCACTATCTTTATGGAGAAAAATGCGAAGTGTTTACCGATCACCAGAGCCTCAAGTATATTTTCACTCAAAAGGAATTAAATATGAGGCAAAGAAGGTGGATGGAACTTCTCAAGGGCTATGATTTGTCAATTAATTACCATCCGGGTAAGGCAAATAAGGTGGCAGATGCGTTGAGTCGAAGGAACCCTGGGAAGGTGAACTTAAATTCCCTATCAGTGCAACCAAACCTCCGAGAGACCATCAAGTTAAAGCAGAGTCAAGACACCTCCATCCTTAAAATTCAAGAAAAAATCCAAGAAGGAAAAGTTCCAGAATTTCAAATTGATGAAATGGAATACTCTGGATGAAAGGACGATTGTATGTGCCAAACGTTGATGGAATTCGAGAAGAAGTAATGGCCGAGGCACATAAATCGAGATTTCAGTACATCCAGGGAGTACCGAAATGTACAGAGACTTAAAAAATAATTAATAGTGGAACGGTATGAAGAAAAACGTAGCTGTCTTTGTTGCAAAGTGTTTGGTCTGTCAACAAGTCAAGGCGGAACATCAAAGGCCTGGAGGACTTTTACAACCATTGGAAATACCAGAGTGGAAGTGGGATAACATCTCCATGGATTTCGTAGTAGGACTACCACGATCAAGACATGGTCACGATGGGATCCGGGTGATCATTGACAGATTGACCAAGTCCGCTCATTTCTTGCCAGTACGAATGAATTATAATTTTGATAAATTAGGTACTTTGTATGTGGACAACATAGTGAGGCTACATGGAGTTCCAGCGAGTACACTGTATGACCGAGATCCAAGATTTGTGTCAAGATTTTGGAAAAGTTTCCAAAAGGCGATGGGAACCAAGGTAACTCTCAGCACGACCTATCATCCTCAGACTGATGGCCAAACTGAAAAGACTATTCAAACCCTCGAAGATATGCTGAGGGCATGTGCACTGGACTTTTCTGGAAATTGGAGTGAACAATTACCGTTAATAGAGTTCGCCTATAACAATAGCTACCATAGTAGTATCGAGATGGCTCCATATGAGGCTTTGTATGGTCGGAAGTGTAGGTCGCCTCTATACTGGGACGAAGTCGGAGAAAAAGCTGTTACCGGACCAGAACTCATTCAGTTAACCGTCGATAAAGTAGTCATAATCAAGGAGAGACTCAAGGCAGCCCAGGATAGACAGAAGACCTGGGCCAATCTAAAAATAAGACCGTTAGAATTAGATATTGGTGAGAAAGCTTACATCAAGGTCTCCCCTATGAAAGGAATAGTTCGATTCAGTAAATCCGGAAAGTTGAATCCGAGATACGTGGGACCGTTCGAGATACTGGAAAAGGTAGGAACCTTAGCCTGCCGATTAGCGTTACCACCGGACATGGCCAGAATACATAACGTTTTCCACATCTCACAACTGAGGAAGTATGTCCCAGACTCGAGTCATGTACTCAAAGTTGCACCACTGATGATTGAAGGAAACCTCAACGAAGAACTCAAATATGAAGAAGTCCCTATTCGAATAGTGGACACAAAAGACCAAGTATTGAGGCACATGATAATACCTTATGTCAAGGTACAATGGTCAAATCATACTGAAAGAGAGGCAACTTGGGAACTCGAGGAGAAGATGCGGTCACAATACCCTCACCTATTTGAATGATCAAGCTAAACTTTTAATAAGGAGGGAGGGATGTGAGAACCCGAGATTTTACGATCCCAAGTAAATAAGGTAAGAAATATACGAGCTTAAAACTTAGCTTAATCTAAGATCAGAATACTTTCATTCTAATTATCAACTTAATTATGAACTTAGATTTTCAGCTAGTAACTCGTGGAAGTAACTTCAAAGCTCGGGAATGAGCTCAACCGGAAGCCGAGCTGCAAATAACCATATCCATCGAAGAATTTTCACGAGAGGAGTGAAACCCCAGCTCAAGAACGCGAACCTTCAGCTCAAAGAAGCTCAACCAAGCTTGTCCTAACAAGGCCAAAAAGGGAGCTAAAAGTTATGCTAAAGGTTTGAACAAATTAAATATGCAAGAAAATACTTTTAAGTAAACCCATGAAGGAGCTAAGGGATTAAGCTAAGGGTTAGGACACATTATGGATGCAAGGAATGACCCTTTAGAAAATCAAGATGACAATTAAAGGTGAATGGGATTTTGGACCACAATTATGGATAGCCTTGAGCTTGAGGAATGCATGGAGAATTGAAACACAATTAAACCTTTTCTTGGAGCCCAAGTGGTCGACCAAGGGCTAGATGAAAGGGCTAGCATTTCTCTAAAAATAGTACCACAATCCTCATGCCAAATGCACTTCAAATAATCCCTCAAAAAAGCTACAAAATTTCGGCCCTCTCCTTACCTTCAAGCCTTCGGCCGATTCAAGCAAGGAAAAAGAAGAAAGGAAAGCTCGTACAGTCCAGAGCGGAATTCCTATGTCGAGGTGTTGTGTGATTGAAGACTGCATTTTCCAAAGTTGCGTCGAGGTGCTGCCGAATTTTTAAAAAGGAAGTTTCGTACAAAGAACTACACATTGTAAGTGGGCTTTTGATATATATTCGTTTGTATTTTAAAACTTGAATATGTATATCATGACATGCATGTATGTGTGTCTTCATTTTCGAAAATTGCTATCTGTTCTATTTAAAATTTTGATCGATTATGTGTTCTCTTTTATGCTTCGAAATTCGTTGATCCCGCTGTGTCCGTATGAAAACTCTGAAATCTGAAAATCTGAAAAGTTCTGTCTGTTACTTCTGAATTGTGTTGCACTGTTACAAATTGATTTGAAATGGGACGAGAATTGTGATTCTGTCTGGCCCCCATTGGTGAGTATAAAACCATGTTCTGTTCTGGCCCCCATTGGTGGGTATAAAACCATGTTCTGTTCTGGCCCCCATTGGTGGGTATAAAACCATGTTCTGGCCTCACCCCTTAGAGAACTAACATATTGGGGACAATTTGACCATGAAAATGAGATGAGTAACAGTGTTCTGTCTGTTCTGATATTTTCTGTTCTGAATTGAGTTAATCGGTTTCTGAATTGTTCTAAATCATCTGATGAATTCTGCCATTTATTCGATTTGTCTATGTCCTGATAAGTTAAGAATATTAAGTTTTGAAAGTATGTTAAAAGAACGTTTTAAGAAAACTAAGTTCTATATGTATCTTTGGAATCGATCGACCCCCACTTGCTGAGTGTTTCCCAAAACACTCACCCCTTACAAATTTCAGATAAAAATGAGGAGCAACTGGATGAGGAAGAGCAAGATGCTTTCTGGGGTTGGTGAACCGGAGATCAAGATCAGAACTCAAGATTTTACTTTTCTTTCTTTTCCGCTATTTGAAACTCTGATGTATTTTATTCCATTGTCATTGTAAGACAACACTTTATTTATGAAAAAGACTGGTTTGATTTGATACGAGGCTTTATTGTTTTCAATTTAATTGTTAAACAATGCCGGATGTCACCGATGCTTCGGACTCGGGGCGTGACACCTAGCTTTAAACTGACTTGATCAGTTCGAGTATCTATCAGTTCAGTTCTCACCATAACCGAACTCATACATGCGAGAACTGATGCCCCTTATCTTCAGTTAATTAGTTACACAAGATTAAAAGCTTTAACCGATCAGTTTCTTAACGAATGATTACTTCGAGTATTTTCCGTTTGATTTAATTTAAAACTCGAGCTAATTCATCGTTGTAAACATTCTTATAACACGAGCTATTGCAGCTCATCACGTTTTTAAAGGATTTTCCCGATCCAACAATTGGTATCAGAGCTAGCTGCTCTAAGAAGAACATTTGAAAACTGATATTTCTTTTAAAATGTGTTTTAAAATGGTATTTGAAATGGTTTTCAAAATCCTTTTAAAATTTTTATATCTCACACGTTTCTTTGAATAAAGGAGATTGGCTCAGCAACTAACATTGTAGCCACTTCACTCGATTCAGTTTTCGCTATTCTAGCAGCTTGCAGGGTTTTTGAGGTCAACTGAAAGCAGAATAACAAAAATGATCTGCGGACAAGATTTCGGTTTCAAGTTTACCAGTTCAACTGATCAACAGACGAAACCCAACTACCAGCTGAAACTGATGAGTTAAGTGGAGCTTAATAATCAAAAGTGCCGCCGCTTCATTGCCATATCAGATCAGAAGAGATGATCAATGCAGTTCAGCAGTCAGTTAATTCCAATTTGCATCAGCTAGACCAGTTAGATAGTACAGAAGTCAAGTTCAAAGCTGCTAGCCATTCATCTGGAAAAGGAACTCAAGACTATACAGTCTTTAAAGCATTCAAGGCAACCAGTAGTTGGTATATTAGTTCTATTATGTGTAAACTGATTGATAGCTGATGTTGTTTAAAAATTTAGCTAAGTGTATTAGCAATTTTCCCTTACATAACTGGTGCGCTTAATTATAATACAAGGGAAGTTTATTCGTTTAAGTAAACATCTTGTTATCCAGTTACTTTAAGTATAATTGAACTGATATTTCCAGTTTTTGTGTAGCCTTAACTGCTTGCATGATAATTGCTGCTGAAAATATTTTTAAAATCGTGTGACTATTTATATTTTTAAGGGGGAGTTTTATTCTTTTAAATTCATATTTTAAAAGGAGTTTTAAATTAAATTTTTGAGGGGGAGCTTTTCTTTAAAACTGATTTTAAATTTGCTATCCCTCGAGCTGAAAAATTGTTTTCAAATCGTTTTATTCAGTTGTTGAGGGGGAGCTTTTCTTTCTGGTATCCCTCGAACTGAAGTTATTTTATTCATTTTAATGTTTTTAAATGTTTTTTATTCTCACGAAAGAGGAGAATTATTAACTGTTTAAATTTATTTTAAATCGCTTTAACTATTCAAGTTTTGTGATCATCGAAAAGGGGGAGATTGTTGGAACATTTTCATGTTCGCAATCTTGATTTTGATGTTAACAAAAATTGTTTATTTGTTTCTAATGAGTTTACCTAAGTGTGCAGGTAGCTGGAACTGATCAGGCTTCGAACTGATCAGTTATCGAGCCAAAACTAGAGCTGAGATCATTTACGAGCTGTCAAAATAACAAACTGAAGACGTCCAACTGATCGCACAAACTGAACCAGTCGAACTAAAATGTAAACGAACAGTTCAACTTATTGTCCAGCTGATGGGTGGTTCAGCAGAAGATCTTCAGAAGCCCGGCCAGCTGATGAAGTGTTCAACTGATGAAGAGCCCAGCTGACCAATTCAACTGAAAGAGTGAAATCAGTTCAACTAACGATTCAACTGATTTCACCAGCACAACTGAAGATCAGTTAAGATGACTAGTTCAGAGCATCAGTCAGAACCAATCAATTGTAGATCAAGACAAGCTTCGTATTCTAGTGGATTCCAGCTACGCACAAAGGTACAAAAGCTATTGTACAATCTAAGTACAATAAGATACGTTGCATCAGAGCTTAAAGCCAAAAGTTCCGGAATGGATTTCGAGGAACAGATTCAAAATGCAACGGTAACAATAATTGAGTCTCACTGTACGTTCAGCCAAACGCCTATAAATAGAAGGTGAAGCTCAGTGAAGACGTAGATGAGAGTTGACAAGTGAAAAGATAAAATACGGAGAGGGCACGCATAATGCTTATCAGCTTTGAAGAAGCAATCAGCCGAGAGGGAACACTTCATCATGTTATCAGCTTATTTTAGAAGCTTACTTCCCTCAGTGTGTGAGAACACCTTCGCGGTGCACTCCTTGTTCAGTTCTCATGCACGCACACTCACCACCACTCAAATACAGTCTTTCACAAAGACAATAAACTTGTGTATGTAGTCTTTCTCATATAGACGTTAAAGAAGTGCTGGCTGGAAGGTAATGCCTTCAGTCTAGTTTAGGAGTTCAGTTACGCAGTGGGTAAGTCCTCAGCTGGGTGGGTTATTACACTTGTTGTAATTAATTAAAATCTTCTAGTGGATCCTACCCGAGGAGGTAGAAAGGGTGACGTAGGAGCAGTTGAAGTCTCCGAACATCCATAAACATATCTTGTGTACTCTAATTGTTAACCCCTAGCTTTAAACTGACTTAATCAGTTCGAGTATCTATCAGTTCAGTTCTCACCATAAGTTAAGCGATACATGCGAGAACTGATCCCCCTTATCTTCAGTTATTTAGTTACACAATATTAAAAGCTTTAACCGAGCAGTTTTCTTAACTAATGATTACTTCGAGTATTTTTCGCTTGATTTAATTTCAAACTCGATCTAATTCATCGGTGTAAACATTCTTAGAACACGAGTTATTGCAGCTCATCATGTTTTTAGAGGATTTTCCCGATCTAACAAAAAATATTTTCCATTTTTCAGCCATCTGTCTCCGTTTCTCGATCGCATTTCAAATATCCTTTGAAAATACTATTTTAAGCATTCAAGTAGAAAACTACTTTAAAACAATCTAAATATCAAACATAATTTATTTAAGCAATTAAAATCATTTAATTAGCTATTTTTCATTTTCTGAAATTTGCATGTAGTTGCATTACGTCGTCTTATTTTTGGACCTTATAATTACCATTAAAATCATGTTTCTTGTAAATTTTCTCTAATGATCATAATTCAAAATAAATTAAAAATTAAATAAACAATTTTATTTAATTTTTAAAAATGTTTAATTAATAATTAAATTTCTTGTAAAATCATATTTTTATCATAGGTAATTAAAATCATATTTCAATTATTTATTTTATAAGAAAATTCCACAATTTTATCAAAAATTAATCTCAATGATAAATTGGTCAAAATTTCTAAATAATCAATTTAACCTATAATTTTTTAAAATTAGAAAATTACCTCGGGCCCAAAACATGGGCTTGGGGTTGCTTGAGACCATCTCAGGCAAACATAACTGTGCCTCGACTGCTGCCTGAATTTTTCGGCCAAACATCCTCACCGTAAGATATTTTTTTTTTATTAAAATAAAGTTGTCAGAAATTTCGGGCAATACACATATTTTTTCTTTCAACAAATTTTTTTCTTGGTGATTTAATTTCTAGAAATTCGTATGTGGTTAGAAATATTTTACTCATCATAATTTAAATAATAAGTAATACAAATAATACGAATAAAAAACCTGACTTTGATATCATTGTTGGTGTATCTCTTTATCGCACCAAGATGTAGCGGAGTTTAAAAATTTTGTATTTTGACAATCAAATCACCCTTGGATGCCGTATGATTTTAAATCAATCCATAAGTGTTTATTGAAAGTTTACCTTTAACGCAAACACTTTTCTCCAAATATTTTAGATTTTAAGTGGAGACATCTCTCATTGTAAATCAATAAAAATATTTACTGGATCAAACATTATTTTGAATTCTCCTGATCAAGTCCACGATTGAAATCATTGTTCGTCTTTTAGATTGCACAAAATGCAGTTTGCATTGAGATCAATAACCACCACGTGGCGGTTCGGCGGTGACATGGTGGGGCAGAGGTGGTCGGCGGTGGTGAGAGGCGATGTCTCAGCCATGTCTTTGTGTTAGAGAATCTAAGTCTAGTTTTTTTTATCGTGTTGTGTGTTATCAATTTTTGATAACATATATTCAATGTCTCTCAAGTGTACATGAATCCTTCTATATCTAGGAATATTTCCCTTGTCAAATCTCTCATGCAATGTTATCAACTTTTGATAAAGTTTGATAAGATGATATAAGCCATCTATCCATCCATGTGTTTCTAGAACATTCTAGGACTCTCCTTAGGTAATTTGACAAATTAGAAAATCTATTGATTAATGTTTGATTAAGAATCTCCAAGTTTATTATCAAAAAATTCATAATCAACGATTAATATCACTGTCGTGATGAGAGTAAAAAAAACTCGTTATTATGATGCAAAGTGAAAATTTAGATGATCAACTTTTCAATGATTCATTTTTTGCAGTTGCCAATTTTTAAACTGGTTCGCTAAATTTAAGTAGTTGCACTTTCATCATAAATTTAGCAGTCAAGGTAACTCTCACAACTTGCAAATATAGAATCCACTTATAAACACATTTTATAAGCCATTTGTTTGATCTCTATCAAACTAAATCACCAAATTCAACTCCTTAAATTTGACTATATCAATAGAAACACATAACTCAATGTGATTCGAGACAACAATTGTCCCTATTCAGGCTGTGAAGGCCCGAAAATTCTTACTTTGAAAATTTGCGGAAAATTAAAAATTTTTTCTTTTAAAATAAATGGAGTGCCTCATCCATAAAATCAACTGATGAATCAAGTTCAATGTTTAAAAAATATAGCAGTGGAAGAAAATAAAGTTTGCCAAAAATAACAATTCAAAGAATGTCCAACAACTGGTAAAAATGTTTGAGCATAAAATGACATGTGCTGAAACTGAGGTCCTCGGGTGCCACTACTGCCGACCCAAGGTGGCTCACTGGTCCCCGCCTTCGGCCTTGGCCTCATCAGTACCTATAACAATCAACTCTAGTGAGACTAAAGACTCAGCATGCAAATATCGTAGGTAACGAGAAAATGTAATTTGCATGGATAAAATATCATGTCATGAGGCATACTTAAAATAACTTGTACTAAGCAATTATAATACGTGCATAACTGAACAGAAAGTCATAGTAAATAGAATGTTTGCTCCTTGGAGCCCTGTACTGAAATAACTGATAAAAATTTTCTGTTGAGATTATGGTCTACGCCTGTGGCCCCTGCACTGAACTGAACTGATCGGTAACTGGCTACCGGGGAGTATCAAACTGAACTGAGCTGACCGGTCACTGGCGACCGGGTGGTACCAAACTGAACTGATCGGTCACTGGCGACCATATAAAATAATGCTCCCATAATAGTGAATTGACCACAAGCAATATCGCATAAATCTCAAAAATAAGTATTTTCTATTTTCATGCACGTAATATAATTAAATGGCATAATGAAAATATCCTGTATAATTTACCAACTGGATTAGATCGCTCCCAGGCTCGCTGCAACCTAAATATGCCATGAAAAATATGCAATAGCTTATACTTGACCAAACTATGCAATTAAGTTTGAAATGCGACAATTACGTCTAACGACTTCGTATTTAATCATGATTCCGAACCAACCCGAACCGACACTGAACCGACGTATAGTCATGATTAAAATACGCTTAAAATTATGAACTAATGCTCCTAAAATGATGAGGGTCGAAATCTAGGTGAAATGGAGGCCAAAACAAGAAACGCTCTTTCGAGAGTCAATTTGGCACATCGCACCGTAAATTCTCGTACGACCTCAAAAATGATCCGAATCACAAACGGTCAAAAACACGACCTTCCTAACTCGATGAGGCACTGTCCAGTCCAAGGCCACAGGCTAAAAGCCAACCAAGAACTCAAACGAGCCTCCGAACCGTCACAGCAAGTTGCTGTCAAATTCCAGCAGCTGTGCAATCGCGTGTCTTGTGTTGTTTTCGAGACTACCGGCCATTGGGGCGTGAACCACCGACCAGAGACTCTTACCAACATCCCAAGGAATGATTTGAACCATGGATAAGGGCCCTAGGCCAGCCACAATCCTCACCATTCCAGCAACCAACCAAAAGCTCTTACCGAGGGCCCTCATGCGTGCGTGTGTGGTGTTGTGCTTCGCTTGCTGTCTCGACTCGTTCCATTGGCCATTGATTGACCATGGCACGATCTAGACATCTATGGGCATGGTATGAACCGTGGCTAAGGGCCATAGGCCAACCAAGATCCATACCATTCCACAAAACTCGAACACACACATGCTGTCAAAAACCGAAGGGGCCGAGAGGGGAGGGGCTGTTCTTGTTGTTTTATGTAAAAACCGATTCACCATGGACCAAGCCACCAAAAGGGTGACTTAGTCACGTCTTAGACATGCTAGGGAAGTGATCTAACCATGGCTATAGGCCTTTAGGGTAGCCAAGATCAGATCCTTTCCCTTGACCTCAAAACAGAATTTTCGAAAAACACAAATAGCTATGAATGAGAAGCTGCTGTCAATTTCGGTTTCTTTCATGCATGGGGCTGGTTTGAATGGACCATCATGGTCTTGACACACCCTAGTATGTGTCTAGATGTAGCCTAGTGAGCCTGGAGTCGAACCATAACCTGTAGCAACTGAAACAAAAGAAAACCGTGAAGAGCATCATGAAAGTCAAAAAACTTCTGCACATGCATTTCGAAAATGCTTGATGTAAATTTTGGTTTTCTTGCGTAAAAATCATGTAAAAGTGATGTTTAAAATAATAGTAGGACTTAATTGAGGTTTGAAAGAAATCTAGACATGCCTTGGTTTTCGTTTGAATGAAAAACGAAAGAATACGACGACTCGGCGCGGAGGAGGTGGAGCGTTCTTGCTACCTCGTTCTTCACTCGATTTTTCCTTAATGAGCTATCGATTTTTCCTCACTAAACCCACGAAAATGCTCTGAACTCTCAAGATTTCGGTGGTGGGGGGAGGGTAAATGGTTAGGAGTGTGATGGAGATCCAAAAATAAAGGGATACCAAGGTATGACCAAGTCTCCTCTTTTGAAATTTGAATTTGGTTTGCTATCAAATCTTCTTGGATGGACCTAGAATGAGTGGCCGATTCCTCATGTTAATCTAGACTAGGATAATGCTTAATAATTAATTAATTAAGATTGATTAATAATTAAAAGGGTTAGCATGCTAAAATAACAAAGAATGGGTCAAAGGGTGAGTTGGCATATCAATGCTTAATCAACTAAGGGTGGCCGAAATTACACAATAAAAATGAAGGGAGAATGTTGTTTAGTTGATAAATTTTAATACCTTAAGAGCCTTACCTATCCCTTAATTAATTTAGTGAACTAACCCTTAATTATGGAACTTAAATGAATTTATTTTCTACTCACCTCAAGTAGCTTAAATAATTCCTTAAACTTCTTTATTAACTTAAATTAACTTACTTGCTAGCTAAAATAAATCCTGGAAATATTTTCTAAATCTTAAATTTATCTCTAAACTCCAACTCCAGTCCGGCCTCACTGAAATAATTGAAAGAATAAAATTAAACTGCTGGCTAAAATAATTAACTTCAAAGAAAAACATTTAAATAATCATGCAATAAAGTCAATTAAATTCAAAATATTAGGATTATGCATGGCTCGTACGTAGTCTAATTTACTGGTTCTACAATCCTTCCCCCCTTAAAAGAAATTTCGTCCTCGAAATTAGAACTCACCGAATAATTCTGGGTACCGACTCCTCATTTCTGGCTCAGACTCCCATGTAGCTTCCTCCTCTACATGATTGAGCCATTTGACTTTGACTCGCTTAACCAACTTGTTCCGAAGTTTCTTCTCCTGACGGTCTAGGATCTGCACTGGTCCCTCCTCATAAGACAGGTTCGGGGTAAGCTGCAACGGCTCAAAGTTCAGCACATGCGAAGGATTCGCCATGTACTTTCTCAGCATGGAGACGTGGAACACATTGTGTACTCCGGCCAGATTCGGCGGAAGAGCAACACGATAAGCTAGCGTCCCAACTCTGTCGAGGATCTCAAAGGGTCCAATGAATCTCGGACTGAGCTTCCCTTTCTTCCCAAATCTCATGACACCCTTCATAGGTGCCACTTTCACAAAGACATGATCGCCCACTGCAAACTCTAACTCTCTCCTCCGCTGATCGGCATAACTCTTCTGTGGACTCTGAGCAGTCCTCATCCTATCATGGATCTTGACTACTACATCTGCCGCCTGCTGAACAATCTCTGGACCCAACTCTGCTCTCTCTCCTACTTCATCCCAATGAACAGGAGATCTGCACTTGCGGCCATACAGTGCTTCATACGGAGCCATACCAACAGAAGACTGGAAGCTGTTGTTATAGGTGAACTCAACCAATGGTAATTTCGACTCCCAACTCCCGGAGAAATCAATGACGCAAGCACGGAGAAGATCCTCTAAGATCTGAATAACTCGCTCTGACTGCCCATCTGTCTGCGGATGGAAAGCTGTGCTAAACAGCAACTTCGTACCCATAGTCGAATGCAAACTCTTCCAAAACGAGGAAGTAAATCTGGGATCTCTGTCAGATACGATAGAAACTAGAACACCATGAAGTCGGACTATCTCCCGGATATATAACTCTGCATACTGAACCATGGTGAAAGTCGTCTTAATAGGCAAGAAGTGCGCTGACTTGGTAAGACGATCTACAATCACCCAGATAGCATTCGATCCTCTGGCTGACCTCGGCAATCCGGTCACAAAGTCCATGGTAACATTCTCCCACTTCCACTCGGGAATAGGGAGAGGCTTGAGCAAACCTGCCGGTCTCTGATGCTCCGCTTTCACTAATTGGCAAGTCAGACACTCGGACACAAATCGCCTGATATCCTTCTTCATCCCTGGCCACCAATACAATAGCTGCAGATCCTTGTACATCTTCGTACTCCCTGGATGAATAGAGTACGGCGACGTATGGGCTTCTGATAAGATATCTGCTCGGATAGAATCACTACTAGGAACCCATATCCTGCCTCGGTATCTCACAATACCATCGCTGACTGTATACAAGACACTGTCCTTGGCTTCATCTCTCTTCTTCCACTGTGCCAATTGCTCATCTGCTGACTGACCACTGCGAATACGGTCCATAAGGGAAGACTGAATGGTCAAGGTAGATAGACGAGGAACTCTACCTCGAGGATAAGTCTCGAGATCAAACCTCTGTATCTCAACCTGAAGAGGTTTATGAATCGTCAAATGAGCCATCACTGCGACTTTTCTGCTCAATGCATCCGCAACTACATTAGCTTTACCCGGGTGGTAGCTATGTCACAATCGTAGTCTTTCACAAGCTCCAACCAACGCCTCTGACGCATGTTCAGCTCCTTCTGCGTAAAGAAATACTTGAGGCACTTGTGGTCGGTAAAGATCTGGCATTTCTCTCCATACAGATAGTGCCTCCGAATCTTCAAGGCAAAAACCACGGCGGCCAACTCTAGATCATGGGTAGGGTAGTTCTTCTCGTGGATTTTCAGCTGTCGAGAAGCATACGCTATCACTCTCCCATGCTGCATCAGAACTGCACCTAAACCGAGCTTCGAAGCATCGGTAAAAAGGACAAACTCGCCAGGCCCTGATGGCATGGCCAAAACTGGTGCTGAGATAAGAGCTTGCTTCAAAGTATCGAAGCTCTTCTGACACTCCTCGCTCCAAACAAATTTCACATTTTTCTTGGTCAGTGCTGTGAGTGGAACGGCAATGGAGGAGAATCCCTGAATGAACTTTCTGTAATATCCTGCTATCCCAAGAAAACTGCGGATCTCGGATGCATTCTGAGGCACAACCCAATCTCTGACTGCTGCAACTTTTGCTGGGTCTACCTCAATACCACTGCTAGAAATGATGTGGCCTAAGAACGCCACCTTCTCTAACCAGAATTCGCATTTACTGAACTTTACGAAGAATTTGTGCTTCTGCAATGTCTGCAACACTGTGGTCAGATGTCTGCTGTGCTCCTTCCGACTCTTGGAGTAGACGAGAATGTCATCTATGAACACTATCACAAACTGGTCAAGATACGGCTGAAATACGCGATTCATGAGATCCATGAAGATCGCTGGCGCATTCGTCAGTCCGAACGGCATCACAAGAAACTCGTAGTGGCCATAACGAGTCCTAAAAGCAGTCTTGAAAACATCAGCATCTCTCACCCTCAACTGGTGATAACCAGAGCGCAGATCAATCTTGGAGAAAATCGAAGCTCCCTGCAACTGGTCAAACAGATCCTCAATCCTCGGAAGTGGGTATTTATTCTTCACTGTAACCCTGTTCAACTCCCGATAGTCAATACAAAGCCTCATCGAGCCATCCTTCTTTTTCACAAATAAGACCGGCGCGCCCCATGGTGAAAAGCTCGGGCGAATGAACTCCTTGTCCAGAAGTTCCTGTATCTGCTTCTTAAGCTCTGTCATCTCTGTCGGTGCTAGTCGGTACGACGCTTTGGATATCGGAGCCGTACCTGGCATAAGCTCAATGGAAAACTCCACCTCTCTCTCGGGTGGCATACCAGAGACGTCTTTGGGAAAAACGTCTAAGAAATCTCTGACAATCGAAACATCTGAGGCTGACTGGCTGGGTTCCTCGGGGACAGATAAAAAGGTCGCTAGAAATGCCCGACACCCTCTATGCATGAGCTTCCTGGCCTGAACATAAGGAATAATGCGCGGTAAAGAAAAGTACCTGTCCGGCTCAAATAAGAACTGCTCCATTCCAGGCGGTCGGACAAGAACAGATCTCCGCTGGAAGTCTATCAACACTCTGTTCCTCAATAGCCAGTCCATCCCTAGGATGATGTCCAATTCGGGCATCGGTAGCACAATCAGATCCGCATAAACAAGATTACCGTGCAGCTCAAGGTCTATATCTCGGATAACATTGGTAGCTGCCATCTCCTCGCCTGACGGCAACACTACTGAAAAGGCTATGTCTAGCCCAATGGTCTTGATCTTGAGAAGGTTTGCAAAGACCTCCGAAATAAACGAGTGAGTGGCCCCTGAATCTATCAAGGCCTTGGTAGCGGAACCAGATATAAAAATTCTCCCTGAAAGAGCGGAAATCTAAGTTGAATCCAATAGCTACAAGAACTAAACTTATAGACATGCAATGGTCAAAGTTCTTCTAACTTAAATCTCCAAAATACTACTGAGTAGAGCATGCAATCCTGTCACGGTTCTAAGTTCAATCTTAATCCTTATTCCCAAAACACGGAAATTCAAATAATAACTTAAAGTTTAAAGGTACCTGTCAACAACATAGTCTCCGGGTTCGTTTCCGCGGCATGGAGAGCAAAAACTCTGCCTTGGGTAGGCAGATTCCTCTGAGGGCACTGCAGCAACATGTGGTCTGGACTGCCACACTTAAAACACTTTCCAGAGCCAGACATACATGCTCCAGGATGGCGGCGTGAGCACCTGGGACAGACTGGGTGCTCATAAGTCCTCGGGGCTGGGCGTCCCCGCTGCTGCTGCTGCTGATGGCCTCTGTTTCTAGGCGGTCCGTGAAAAGGCCTCTTGTTCTGCTGCTGATGATGATGAGGAGGAGGGCGGTGTGGTACCTGAACTGGGCGCTTGCCCTGGCGATCCCTCTCGATATCCCGCAGATCCTGCTCTGCGGCTAGGGCCTTGGAGACAGCAATCTCATAAGTAGCAGGGTCAGACACTCTAACATCCTGGCGCAAGATCGGCCGTAGACCCACCAGGAAATGCATCAACTTGGCTTTGGCATCATTCGCGATCAGGGGCACAAAATGACAGCCCCTCTCGAACTTACGGATGAACTCAGTAACCGTCATGTCTCCCTGTCTCAGGCTCATGAACTCAGTGGTCAACCTGGTGCGAACTTCCTCAGCAAAATATTTGGAGTATAAAACCTCCGTGAAGCGTGTCCATGAAAGTGTAGCCAAGGTCAGGGCTACTGGCGCTCCTTCCCACCATAAGCGGGCGTCTCCAGTGAACTGATAGGTGGCACATCGGACTCGGTCTGCGTCTCCCAGCCTCCATGAACTCGAAGATAACCTCGATGGATTTGATCCATCCCTCAGCAATCATGGGGTCAGACGTCCCAGAAAACTCCTTCGAGCGCATCTTCATAAACCTCTCATAAACAGCCTCGGGCCCTGTCGGCTGCGGCTGCGGCTGCGGCATTGTTCCCCGCAAACTGTGTGAAGAACTGTGTCATCCCAGCTAGCATCTGGGCACTCATGTCAGGTGGGGGCGGTGGTGGAGGTGGAGGAGGAGGAGGAGGTGTCTGCCTCTCTTGTCTCTGATCGTCATCGTCCTCTCGACGGTGCTCGCCACTACCTCTCGGGCGTCCTACTTGACGTCTAGGGGGCATACTGTTCCAAACATAACCCATACGTAACTAACATGCATAATTCCATAATTTATTTTAAATGAACACTGAAATGCTGAAAATCTGGTCGAAATTATTTCATGGAAGCATGCTGTCAAAATAATTCATGCTTTAAATAAAATGCTGAACTGTAAAACTTACAGACCGAAGGCGTGGCTTCGTGAGCTTCTCGTGGTCAGTAGTAGTGTAACCCTATACAGAACCACCGCTCTGATACCCACTGTGAAGGCCCGAAAATTCTTACTTTGAAAATTTGCGGAAAATTAAAAATTTTTTCTTTTAAAATAAATGGAGTGCCTCATCCATAAAATCAACTGATGAATCAAGTTCAATGTTTAAAAAATATAGCAGCGGAAGAAAATAAAGTTTGCCAAAAATAACAATTCAGAGAATGTCCAACAACTGGTAAAAATGTTTGAGCATAAAATGACATGTGCTGAAACTGAGGTCCTCGGGTGTCACTACTGCCGACCCAAGCTGGCTCACTGGTCCCTGCCCTCGGCCCTGGCCTCATCAGTACCTACAACAATCAAGTCTAGTGAGCCTAAAGACTCAGCATGCAAATATCGTAGGTAACGAGAAAATGTAATTTGCATGGATAAAATATCATGTCATGAGGCATACTTAAAATAACTTGTACTAAGCAATTATAATACGTGCATAACTGAACAGAAAGTCATAGTAAATAGAATGTTTGCTCCTTGGAGCCCTGTACTGAAATTACTGATAAAAATTTTCTGTTGAGATTATGGTCTACGCCTGTTGCCCCTGCACTGAACTGAACTGATCGGTAACTGGCTACCGGGGAGTATCAAACTGAACTGAGCTGACCGGTCACTGGCGACCGGGTGGTACCAAAATGAACTGATCGGTCACTGGCGACCTTATAAAATAATGCTCCCATAATAGTGAATTGACCACAAGCAATATCGCATAAATCTCAAAAATAAGTATTTTCTATTTTCATGCACGTAATATAATTAAATGGCATAATGAAAATATCCTGTATATTTTACCAACTGGATTGGATCACTCCCAGGCTCGCTGCAACCTAAATATGCCATGAAAAATATGTAATAGCTTATACTTGACCAAACTATGCAATTAAGTTTGAAATGCGACAATTACGTCTAACGACTTCGTATTTAATCATGACTCCGAACCAACCCGAACCGACACTGAACCGACGTATAGTCATGATTAAAATACGCTTAAAATTATGAACTAATGCTCTTAAAATGATGAGGGTCGAAATCTAGGTGAAATGGAGGCCAAAACAAGAAACGCTCTTTCGAGAGTCAATTTGGCACATCGCACCGTAAATTCTCGTACGACCTCAAAAATGATCCGAATCACAAACGGTCAAAAACACGACCTTCCTAACTCGATGAGGCACTGTCCAGTCCAAGGCCATAGGCTAAAAGCCAACCAAGAACTCAAACGAGCCTCCGAACCGTCACAGCAAGTTGCTGTCAAATTCCAGCAGCTGTGCAATCGCGTGTCTTGTGTTGTTTTCGAGACTACCGGCCATTGGGGCGTGAACCACCGACCAGAGACTCTTACCAACATCCCAAGGAATGATTTGAACCATGGCTAAGGGCCCTAGGCCAGCCACAATCCTCACCATTCCAGCAACCAACCAAAAGCTCTTACCGAGGGCCCTCATGCGTGCGTGTGTGGTGTTGTGCTTCGCTTAATGTCTCGACTCGTTCCAGTGGCCATTGATTGACCATGGCACGATCTAGACATCTAGGGGCATGGTATGAACTGTGGCTAAGGGCCATAGGCCAACTAAGATCCATACCATTCCACAAAACTCGAACACACACATGCTGTCAAAAACCGAAGGGGCCGAGAGGGGAGGGGCTGTTCTTGTTGTTTTATGTAAAAACCGATTCACAATGGACCAAGCCACCAAAAGGGTGACTTAGTCACGTCTTAGACATGCTAGGGAAGTGATCTAACCATGGCTATAGGCCTTTAGGGCAGCCAAGATCAGATCCTTTCCCTTGACCTCAAAACAGAATTTTCAAAAAACACAAATGGCTATGAATGAGAAGCTGCTGTCAATTTCGGTTTCTTTCATGCATGGGGCTGGTTTGAATGGACCATCATGGTCTTGACACACCCTAGTATGTGTCTAGATGTAGCCTAGTGAGCCTGGAGTCGAACCATAACCTGTAGCAACTGAAACAAAAGAAAACCGTGAAGAGCATCATGAAAGTCAAAAAAATTCTGCACATGCATTTCGAAAATGCTTGATGTAAATTTTGGTTTTCTTGCGTAAAAATCATGTAAAAGTGATGTTTAAAATAATAGTAGGACTTAATTGAGGTTTGAAAGAAATCTAGACATGCCTTGGTTTTCGTTTGAATGAAAAACGAAAGAATACGACGACTCGGCGCGGAGGAGGTGGAGCGTTCTTGCTACCTCGTTCTTCACTCGATTTTTCCTTAATGAGCTATCGATTTTTCCTCACTAAACCCACGAAAATGCTCTGAACTCTCTCAAGATTTTGGTGGTGGGGGGAGGGGAAATGGTTAGGAGTGTGATGGAGATCCAAAAATAAAGGGATACCAAGGTATGACCAAGTCTCCTCTTTTGAAATTTGAATTTGGTTTGCTATCAAATCTTCTTGGATGGACCTAGAATGAGTGGCCGATTCCTCATGTTAATCTAGACTAGGATAATGCTTAATAATTAATTAATTAAGGTTGATTAATAATTAAAAGGGTTAGCATGCTAAAATAACAAAGAATGGGTCAAAGGGTGAGTTGGCATATCAATGCTTAATCAACTAAGGGTGGCCGAAATTACACAATAAAAATGAAGGGAGAATGTTGTTTAGTTGATAAATTTTAATACCTTAAGAGCCTTACCTATCCCTTAATTAATTTAGTGAACTAACCCCTTAATTATGGAACTTAAATGAATTTATTTTCTACTCACCTCAAGTAGCTTAAATAATTCCTTAAACTTCTTTATTAACTTAAATTAACTTACTTGCTAACTAAAATAAATCCTGGAAATATTTTCTAAATCTTAAATTTATCTCTAAACTCCAACTCCAGTCCGGCCTCACTGAAATAACTGAAAGAATAAAATTAAACTGCTGGCTAAAATAATTAACTTCAAAGAAAAATATTTAAATAATCATGCAATAAAGTCAATTAAATTCAAAATATTAGAATTATGCATGGCTCGTACGTAGTCTAATTTACGGGTTCTACACAGGCTTACTTTGTTAGCCCATTGCGTTCATTAAACCCTTGATCACAAGAACATTCTTGCACCCATCGTGTAACGTCTACTGATTTTAAAAGTGCGGAATTTTTTTTTATATAAAATAAAAGCTCGCATTTTTGAAATAAGATTTAAAATAATCGTAATTATCTTACTGTAAAAATAGTGCATTCTAAATTAATCAAACTCATCCAAAATCATACGTAACCATAAACGAGTAAAAATTTTAAATTCATCAACGTATGAAAATATTCATCTCCTCTCAATCTCATAAATCGTAATGCGGAAAACATGTGGTCCTCGGGTCGTGTCACCCCACCAAGTCTGCCTACTCAGAGTTCGGCACCTCTAGTCTCTTCAGCATTTAGCTCACCTGCATCACACACGCCTAGTGAGTCAAAAGACTCAACACGTCTGTACCAGGAATAACAAGTACATATACATATCACACAGCAGTGAAAAATATCATACTTAGCATATCTTTCATGAACTTAAAAGCATAATGCCAACATACCTTTCATGAACTTAAAAGCATAATGTAAACGTGTTGTGTAAAATCATATCGTGTCAAAACATTTCATCATATACGTAAATGTGTCGTGTAAAATCATATTGTAATAAATCATGTCATCTCATGTCATCATATACGTATACATTTTCTTTTTAATTGAATTCAGTTCATTAGTTGTGACTTTCGTATCAGCTCTATCGTATCAGCTCTATCGATGGATCCATCTATAAAACCGTGGTATCCGGCGGCTCGGACATCAGCGACAGCATTACCCATCCACTGAGCCTTCGCCTCAGCTCATCATATCTCATATCATGTCAATGGAAATACGATCGTCGGGCTCCCTCTGGGGCATTCTCCCGTAAACGGGCTCCCTCTGGAGCCTTCTCCCTCACGATATCTCCAATCATATCATCGTATACATATATATCGTCATTCACAACTAACTTCCATCCTTCAAAAACATCATTATATTCACCACTTAATAAAAACATGCATATACGTAATTTTTTTCCTTTAAACCAAGCATGCAACATATATTTTCATAAAATCTTATAAATCGTGATCATAATGCATAAAACTTTAAAAATATAGTAAATTTGTGCTCAGGGCGCTGCCAGGAGCAACATCTCACCCCAGGTACAAAATGACCATTTTGCCCCTCGAAACCCAAAAATTACCATTTTTCCCCTAGACATAAAATTTCACGTTTTTGACTTTTTCTTAATTTCATTGACTCTAACATGTCCCAAATAATTATTTAAGCCTACACGAATTTTCCCATATTTTTATTTGGCTTAAATCGATGACTTTTAAATTAATCTTTAACTATAACATATTAATGCGTTTTAATACCGAATTAAACCAAACCTTAGCATAAAATTCCCAATTTAAAAACTTAGACTTCTAATAATTATTTAAGCTTAAATATAATTTCTCATAATTTTATTTAGCTAAAATCTAGTCGTTTCAATTAATTCTTTAATTAACCTTTCGTGAGGCGACTAAATCCCGGATAAATCCAAAACTCTTTATTTTGATCCGAAACTTACCAAACTCCTTAAAATGTCCCAAAAAAATTTTAAAAGCATCCCTGGACGTAAAATCGAGTCCATTTTACAACTTAACCGAATTGTTTTAAAACTTAGACCGGAGTCCCGGTTTTATCCCAAATCGACTCGAAATTTAACCAAATTATTCCCAACTTTTTACCACACCTTATAAACTCTTAAAAGTCCTAAAACTCAACAATTCAGGCCCCTAAACCCACGAAACCAGTCCCATATAGTTGCTGGAAAGTGGCTGGAAAAATGCAACTTCTTTTTCTCAAACCCGAAATGGCACCACTCGCATCCTAGCGCTCCTCGGCTCGCACCAGCTCATACCAGCCACGAACCAACCTACTAGGGACCAAGATAAAACCTTAATGGACCTACCAAAACCACGAAACCAGCCCCATGCACGCTAGAGATCGCGATCACTCCCTTGACTCAAAGAACCACAGCTCACGGCCGATCCTCCTAACCCACGCTCGATCGGTTTCATGGGTGACTCCAGAAGTGTTCGAGCCATCCTCAGCCATGACTCAGACCCCACATGTCCTGGTTTAAGCCTTGGATTGCCCCCTTTTCAGCCGAGTCTACTCTACCTTGCACCATACCTCTCGAAACTCTTACCACCCAAGAACACCACCTCTCGGCCCTTCATCTTGTAACCATCAGCAACGAATTTAATCTCCAAAACAACATCATGACACCATGTTCAGCCCCTTAACAACAAAAACCCGCATCCCCTTGCACAACATACGAAGAAAAATGAGTTGGTGAAGAGAAATGCAAAGATTTGAACAAAACCGAAGCCTTACCATGCTATGTGTTGGATCGAAATATCTATGCAAATAACACATAAATCAACAAGTATTTAGCATCTATGATGCAGCAATAAAAGTATATGGCATGCCTGATGATTTGTGCACAAAAGCTCGAAGGAAATGCACGCTCGAGGTGAGGGAAAAGCTTGAGTTTGGAGGAAAAGAAGGAACCGACAATTCTTTGCTGTTGTACTCACTAGAAAGACCACTGATTGGAGGGTAGTGTCGGTTGGTACACAATTAATCGGTTTAGGAATACTTAGTGTAGTAGTAAAATAATAATCAATAATACTTATGGGCCCTAAATTGATTTAATTAAAAGCTTAAAAGAGTTTTAAGTACATCGAGCATAAAAGTTGGCTCATTAAATCCAAACACACTCCGGAAAAATATTTCATGTTGGAAAGTTTTTGAAAATATTAGCCGAACCCTCAAAAAGTCTCCCGATCCGATAAAATTTGCACACCGCTAAAATTTAAAATCATGCGAGTAAAATACCCCAAAAATCTCATTTCTTGAAAAATACCTTTAAAACATCTTATATTAATTAATAAAAAATTAATATTGTAATAAAAATAATTTTCTTGAAAATTTCCCGGTCTTCGATACTCGTGAGCGCGAAATGAAACTTAAAGATCATAGTGCATGAACTATTAAAATTTTATGAATTAAATCCTATCATGCAATAATAATGCATAAAAATAATTAAACACAATTTAATAAAATAAAAATACATTTTATGCTTTAAAAGAATTTAATAAAATACCAAAGAATTTAATAATTTGCATGCATGTGGTTCACGTGGACTTTTCGATTTTCGGGACGTTACAATCTCCCTCCCTTAGATTGAATTTCGTCCCCGAAATTCTCTTATCCACGATAGACAAAAAGTTTAGACTCTTAATTCTAGATTATCAATATTCCACTCTTCCGCTGCGCTACTCTGATAAAATAAATGTTAAGCTGCCCTTACAACTCCTCAATCCTAATAAAATTTTCCTACCAAAATTCTCGATTACGAATCACAAATTAAAATGACTTAGGGTGATTTAGTTCTATTCTACTATGGCCTCAAACTTCAACTTTTCTCAAACTTTCCAATATTAGAAATAGCAGTCCGAATTTTATTACGTCTTACTTTTCTTATACTATACCCATAATGTTCATTGACTTATTACATTTGTATTTATGCAATTCGACCTAAGAAACCTCAGTACCAAAATTTACTGATCGACTTCTATCCTTGGTATTACACTTAGAAGTTAAATCTTATTTCAACCCCATAATAATATTAACCTAAGATCCTTGAATCAAATCTTGTCTTACGATACCAAACTTACGTCACTTAATTATCTAAGAATACATCTCAAATACTAAATTGTTGCAAATCTTAAATTTCGAGTAGTGATAATCCACAACACCCAAAATATACAATATCAATCTTCTACCTAAATAATAAAATCATTCTAGCACCAATTACATGCTTAAACTATTATCTTCCCAATTGCAATATAGTCGAGGCCTAAGACCCTTGGACTTTCCTCGTTGGAACAGATGTCGCATTCTTACGTATCCTTAATGCTTAATTAATAGTAGCATATAAAACTTAATAAGTTATCCCATGATAGCATTAGACTAACTTCAATAAATCAACTTCACTTATACCCATAGAATTCTAGAACTCCCACATCAAGATTTTTAGATTTCTTACTCGATAAAAATCTTAACATTCGTCCATTAGTAACCTAAATTGAATACAACTAATTCTATTTTTTTGTTTTGTTTTTTTTTTCCACCCAAAATTTTTGTATGAATACATATCCCATAAATTTGAAATTCAAACTTACATAATCCAAATAGCTTTGGATAAAATAATTTCAATACACATATCCGCTTAGCCCCAAGTTTATTAATGACTTTCAAAATTCCTCAAAACAAGGTGTCTATTTCACCTCTTACATTCGTCTATCGAGTAACCTAACCATAAATCATACCCAACTTCCTAGAAAAAAAAATTAACCTTAACAAAGGAATAATTTTAACTCTTAAGATCATGATTAAAACTTATTCTAAATCAAACCTTAAGCTCCCAAAATAAGTTAACTTACTGTCTAATCTTATAACTTAACTAATAGATCAATTTTATCTTAAATTGTCATCACTCTAAATTCTTAAATTTTTCACAGCTTTAATTCACTAGCGCTTAAACTTTCAAACCAAATGTTGATCTATCCTACGAAGCCCTTGATTAGTATTCCTTATAACATTATAACTTAGATGTTACAAAGTTCTAAATATCTTTTCAAGCCTAAATCATCAAAAAAATTCATATACTTTAAATCATTCGGTTCTCACTTACTGCTAAACAAGTCTCCAAATATCTTTAAAATTGCAAAATTAATTATTATTTTCCTCGAATATTATCCAATTTGTCCTAAATCTCGAGAATCCACAATTACCCATAAGTTCTTGGCGTTCCTAATCCCACCTTGTAGGTTTCTCGTACATAAATTTCAATAATTTTAAGCTTATTAAACCCAAAATCAATTCTCATAACCTTGAAAAATTACTGATTTAACTCAAGTATTCCTCTAAAGTTCGAATTTAATCCTCAAAAATTTCAGAATTTGCAATGTGGCCCTTAAAGTTCTCAAAAATTATATTTTTGACCCTACAACTTTTCGAAATTTGTATTTGGTCCCCATAAAATTTTCGACTTAGCCTCCTTAAACCTTAAAATTCTCCAAATTCAAAATTTAATCCCAAAGTTTGGTAAATTCGAAAATAATCCCTTAGAATTTTATTTTTGCGCTTAGGTCCTCAAATTATTGGTTATTACAATTAAGTCCTTAAAATTCTCAATTCGTGCAATTCAATCATTAAATCCCACTAGGTAGAGCATGCATCCTAAATAAATTCTACATCTTTATATTTCCAAAGATCATCGCAGTTTTCGACTCATTAATCCTTACATGAAATCCTCAAAAAGTAGAACATCAGTACTACTAACCAAAATCAATATAGTCAAATCATTATCAACCTCTCATAAAGTCCAATATTCGAATTCTTAGACACGTCCAATTCCAAACGTAACCAGCATGCAATTTAATTTAGTTTTTAAAACAGTAAATCCTTAAATCATAAAAGCAGTTAAACATATACCGTAGATCGTCATAAAGCGTAAATCATGTTAACATGCAGGTGATAAGAGTAAATCATTTAAATCATAAAAGCTTACAGACTTGAGGCTTGAATACTGAGCTGCAGAAGCTGGCGGTGGCACAACCCTATACAGGACCTGTGGGGGCCCGGACGCTAATCATGTTCTTAATCATCATTGGGACTAATTAATCAATTATAAAACAGGGTCTAAATTTTTTTTTAAAATGCGGAACGTAGTGAAATAAAACGTATATACATCTCAGTATAAAAGTACAAGTCATGTACCACATACATTTATTCAACTAAGGTTTAACAGCTAATATCACGTGTCTAACTCTATCTCTAATCCAAGTCTGGAGCCTCCACTCTAATCACGATCTTTCCTCATCTTCTCAACCCTGAACCTGCCCCACCTGTTGTCATGCACACATACAAAACAAGACAACAGCCGGATAACTCCGGTGAGAATAAATCCCAGTATAAACAATGTAAAATGCAATCATATAAAAACATATACAAAAGCATATAACAAATATCATTCACATGCAGCCAATCAACAAACATGTATGATATCAAAACTGTAAATCAACTAGTCGTATCAGACTTGACTCAAACAACGCGTCGTCTCAGACTCGACTCATTCCTAATCTAGGGATCCCGGTTTTGAATATTGAGAATTATATCGAATCTCAGTCGATAGGAATGACCCAACCCTAAACGGCATCGATATAATTCCTATATCCAGTGTCTGGGCGAAACAGCCACAGAATTGACGAATCAGTCAAGGATTAAGCGAATCAGCCAATAATTAGACGAATCAGTCAGGGACTAGGCGAATCAGCCAATGACTAGGCGAATCAGCCAGTAGCTAGGCAACTCGGCCGATACTAAACGAATCAGTAGTCAAAACATGCAGTGGCTATAAATCAATAGACTACAAACATCAATCTCATTAACTACAAATATCAATGCAGTCAACTAGGTATGTGATTTAGGGAAACTCGAGTCAAACCTCACTCGAGTTGTGCAATCCCAACTCAACATTAATTTATACCTTTCTTTCTGTCACTCTGACTCTGTCAAAGTCTCGAACTCAAAGCCTGGCAATATCAATCTGGCAATAACAATATCGAGGAGTATAATATCAATACATTACTCCAATCAAATCTGTTCTGCTCAATACTCAATCTAATTCACTATCGATGGCATAACGGTACAATATCGATATACCCAACAATACCATATTAGTCAGATATCACTTCCGATATCTCATAATCGATAACAATTCAATTCTGATATCAATTCCATTCAAATCAACTCTGAAAATCATAACAATTCTGTACGGTATCCGTTCTTCAATCCGGTTTCGATTATACAATGTCTAATATCGCAAGAACATCATATATGAATCATATCCGATTCCTTCAACATCATAATTTCAAATCATATCAAAACGTAGCAAAACTTACGTCCAGTTGAAGCCTGCGTCGATAGGAACATAGTACTGAAGTCGGATTCAAAATCGGACGGGCGGATCGTTCACAAATCACAAATCTATACGCTAAAAGGCGTAAGGATTTCTTAGAGAAATCCTCGACTCTTCCTGCTAAATTCTGAAGAAGGAAACTTATATATATATATAAACTACCGCTCGGGCGCCGAACACTCTGCCCGGTACTCGGCTTGTTATCCATTGGCGCTCGGGCAGTAATTTTCTACCGCTCGGGCGCCACAGGTTCTGCCCGAATGGTATTCTTATTGAACACTGGCGCTCGGGCGGTCATTTCCTACCGCTCGGGCGCCAACAGTTCTGTCCAAACATTGTACTTTTCATATGTTTTGCCCAATCTGGTCTCGAAATGGCCCGGCTATAATCACCACAATTCTTAATCAATAATCTCAGATTAACAGAATCAAAATCTCGGGCATTACAGGACCCTTGCTCTGATACCAACTGTAACGTCTACTGATTTTAAAAGTGCATAATTTTTTTTTATAAAATAAAAGCTCGCATTTTCGAAATAAGATTTAAAATAATCGTAATTATCTTACCGTAAAAATAGTGCATTTTAAATTAATCAAGCTCATCCAAAATCATACGTAACCATAAACGAGTAAAAATTTTAAATTCATCAACGTATGAAAATATTCATCTCCTCTCAATCTCATAAATCGTAATGCGGAAAACATGTGGTCCTCGGGTCGTGTCACCCCACCAAGTCTGTCTACTTAGAGTTCGGCACCTCCAGTCTCCTCAGCATTTAGCTCACCTGCATCACACACGCCTAGTGAGTCTAAAGACTCAACTCGCCTGTACCAGGAATAACAAGTACATATACAAATCACACAGCAGTGAAAAATATCATACTTAACATATCTTTCATTAACTTAAAAGCATAATGCCAACATACCTTTCATGAACTTAAATAATGTAAACGTGTTGTGTAAAATCATATCGTGTCAAAACATGTCATCATATACGTAAATATGTTGTGTAAAATCATATCGTAATAAATCATGTCATCTCATGTCATCATATACGTATACATTTTCTTTTTAATTGAATTCAGTTCATTAGTTGTGACTTTCGTATCATCTCTATCGTATCAGCTCTATCGATGGATCCATCTATAAAACCGTGGTACCCGGCGGCGGGGACATCAACGAGAGCATTACCCGTCCACTGAGCCTTGGCCTCTGCTTATCATATCTCATATCATGTCAATGGAAATACGATCGTCGGGCTCCCTCTGGGACCTTCTCGCTCACGATATCTCCAATTATATCATCGTATACATATACATCGTCAGTCACAACTAACTTTCATCCTTCAAAAACATCATCATATTCACCACTTAATAAAAACATGCATATACGTAATTTTTTTTCCTTTAAACCAAGCATGCAACATATATTTTCATACAATCTTATAAATCGTGATCATGATGCATAAAACTTTAAAAATATAGTAAATTTGTGCTCAGGGCGCTGCCAGGAGCAACATCTCACCCCAGGTACAAAATGACTATTTTGCCCCTGGAAACCCAAAAATTACCATTTTTCCCCTAGACGTAAAATTTCACGTTTTTGACATTTTCTTATATTCATTGACTCTAACATGTCCCAAATAATTATTTAAGCCTACACAAATTTTCCCATATTTTTATTTGACTTAAATCGATGACTTTTAAATTAATCTTTAACTATAACATATTAATGCGTTTTAATCCCGAATTAAACCAAACCTTAGCATAAAATTCCCAATTTAAAAACTTAGACTTCTAATAATTATTTAATCTTAAATATATTTTCTCATAATTTTATTTAGCTTAAATCTAGTCGTTTCAATTAATTCTTTAATTAACCTTTCGTGAGACGACTAAATCCCGGATAAATCCAA
The DNA here is from genome assembly GCF_025594145.1 of Primulina tabacum. Taxonomy (NCBI): domain Eukaryota; kingdom Viridiplantae; phylum Streptophyta; class Magnoliopsida; order Lamiales; family Gesneriaceae; genus Primulina; species Primulina tabacum. Next base: position 31,216,129 of record NC_134559.1, read on the forward strand.
AACTCTTTATTTTGATCCGAAACTTACCAAACTCCTTAAAATGTCCCAAAACATTTTTAAAAGCATCCCTGGACGTAAAATCGAGTCCATTTTACAACTTAACCGAATTGTTTTAAAACTTAGACCGGAGTCCCGGTTTTATCCCGAATCGACTCGAAATTTAACAAAATTATTTCCAACTTTTTACCACACCTTATAAACTCTTTGATACCCCATGGATGGGCCCACTACCCCTGGCCCATGCCAAGCCCAAATGGAAGACAGGCCCATCAAGGGCCCAGGTATTCTCCTATAAATACCAGGTTTGAGTGTTCAGTTAAAAGATTCACTATATTGTTTTCAGCAGCACCTTTAGCTGCTCCCCCCATATATTCTCAGTCTCTGACTTGAGCGTCGGAGGGGCTACGCTAGGACACCCTCCTGGCCCCCTCCTAACGATCTTATTTGTGATTTCAGGCTCAGGATAATTTCAAAACCTGCGTCTGGACTAGTGACACTCGCTGGAATCGGACCTTAAATTTCCCGTGAGTATCACTTGGCGACGTCTGTGGAAAACTTGTGAAACGTCTGCCATTTTTATTGCTTTAAAAGTACTATAAATTTTTTTTTTAAAACCTCACATAGCATTCGGCCGAACAATAAAAATTTCATAAAATATTTTTGACATCATTTTAAAATAAACAACCAACTAACATTTTTCTAAATCTAAAAATAACATTTGAAAAGTATAGCTCATACTATAACCTCTCAAAAATCACTCATACTCATGATAAAAGTCATAAAATCTTTTAACATAAATCATAACATATATGCGGAAACTAGCGTCGGTCCTCGGGTCATGTGCACCTTCAGTCCAGTCAGATCAACCATCAAGACCTCCATAAACATAATCATAATCACCTGCATCCATCACACCTAGTGAGTCTAAAGACTCAACATACCATCATCTTTATAGCAAGTAATACGTAATACAGTCAACATATAACAGTGAAAAATATTTGTACTTAAAATATCGTTTTCATGAAGATGCATAAACATAAACATTTTCGTTAACATTTTCATGATGCATAAAACTTTAAACATAAACATTTTCATAAAATACTTTTTCATGACATGAAATCATAAACCTTAACTTTTTCCTTTTTCCTCAACATGACATGACATAAAACCTATAACATGATCATGAACATTTTTCTTTTCTTTTTCTCTTTTCTTTTGTTGAATTCAGATCGTTAATTGTGACTTTCCTGATCATGCTCATGAGGGTCGATGGATCCATCTACATAAAACCATAGTACTGGGCGGCGGGGGACACCAGCAACACTCTCACCGGTCAACTGGACTCTGGCCTATCATGATTCGAATAGAAATACGATCGTCGGGGCTCCCTCTGGGGCCTTTTCCCCTCACGATATTCTCATTCTTCCGTTACCACAAAACCGTTACCACATATCCGTTACCACATATTCGCAATGATGGAAACACGATCGTCGGGCTCCCACTGGGACCATAACCCTCACGACGTCGCCAACATTAACGAATTAGTCACAATTATTTCACATCCTTCAACATTTTTCATTCACATCACTTTAGAAAAATCATGAATATCATTACATTTTTCATTTTTGAAACCAAGCATGCAACATGTATTTTAAATGTCTTCTTAAAATCAAACAAATCCTTTAGACATTTAAAAATCATAAGTTAATCGTGAACATTTCATAAACAATTATAAATGATCATAATATCATAAAAACAGCATTTAGGGCACTGCCATGACCTTTACTAATTTCCCGGTATAAAAAGATCGTTTTACCCCTGGACTCGAAATTTTACGTTTTTGACTTTTTTCTTGATTTCATGACTCTAACATGTCCCAAATAATTATTTAAGCCTACAAAAATTTTCTCATATTTTTATTTAGCTTAATTCATTGACTTTTAAATTTATCTTTAAATATAACATTTTAATGCGTTTTAATCCCGAATTAAACCAAACTTTCATATAAAATTCCCAAATTAAAAACTTAGACTTATATTAATTATTTAAGCTTAAACATAATTTTTCATAGTTTTATAAGGCTTAAAACTAGCTTTTCGATAGATTCCTCGATTCGTTTTTAACCTTAAACGTACATCCCGGTTTTGACTCGTATGGACTCGAAACTTAACCAAAACTTACCAAACTTGAACTAAAGCCTCCTAACACATAACTAAACCTTTTCCAACCCAAATCAAGCCCATTTAATCCTTTGAACACTTCCCTACCAGCTACTGAATTTCTGCACAAGGAATCCTAGTTCTAATAGAATTTGAACTCCTCCTTCTTCGGCTCCAACCCTTAATCACTTGGTCCAGCCTTTGTACAACCTGTCTAAGACCCTGGCAGCACCCTCCTAAGCCCCTTGGTCGTGCCCTTGACAGCAGCAAGCCGCCGCAAGCCCTAGTGAACCCTAGCGAAAGAGTCCCAACCCACTAGGACTCTAAATTTTCGTTTCCTATGATACATGGTCCTGTCCAGCCCTTGTTCATGCCCTTAAGGACTCTAAATCCAGTGGAAAAACGTCCCCTATGAAGCCCCTAACATGGCAGCCCCTTAATGCAAAGTTATCATATGTTTGGATCATGAAAGCATAAGTTTTTGACATGATATGGATTAAAAACGAAAATACATAAAAGATCAACATGCAAACATAATTAAAACATGTAATATGGTGTGATAGATGAGAAAAGGAGATTTATGGCGTGCCTTTGCGTTTTAAACGCACGAAAAATCGTTGACGATTGCGAAGAACGGCGACGAACGATCATGGCTTGAATTTACATGACAAAACCAAACTCTCCTTGATGTGATTGTGGGTGCCATGGGTTATTTGGAGTGTGAAGAAATTCTGAATTGTGTTGCTAGGTGGAGGCGTGGGTTATGCTAATTTGGGGTGGGGTTTAACTTTAAATAATAGCTAATTAATCACTAATTAGGCTTAGGCCCATTAAACATATAATTAGGCCCATTAGTGTTTAATTAGGATTTAATTAAAATATGATAATAGTTTTGTTTAAATAAATTTGTGAATTTAATAGCCGGGTTGTCAAAAAGTTCGTATTTTTGTTGAAAAACCAACACCGATAAAATTTACATCCCGGTGTATAAAGTTACCTCAAAAATCCCTGATTTTCAAAAATAATAAAAAGCATCACCCATATTTTAAATAATTAAAAACAATTATTTAATAAAAATATTTTCTATTTTTTCAGCCCTCGGTCTCCATTCCTCGATCGCAACTCGAATAACCTTTAAAAATATAGTTTTAATGTAGCCATGTAGAAAATATATTTTAAACATGCAAGTATGCACAACATAATTAATTCATGTAATTAAAACATTTAATTAAAATACACAAAGAATTTAATAATTCAAATGCATGTAGTTCGCGTTGACTTTTAAAGTTTCGGGGCGTTACAACTTGAGTTGAGACGTAGAGATGGTAGGCAAGAGAGGAAGTAGAAGAGCTACCTCAGCATCATCGCGTCCGTATAGGGGACCCGAACAATCTCATGTTGAGACAAGACAGGAACAAACCCGTCTTGAGACGAGACAGGAACAACCTCGTCAAGAGACAAGAGCTGAGCAGCCCCTTCACGAGACGAGGGTCGAGCAAATCCTTCCCAATGAGAACGTGGGGAACTTGAACCTAGAGCAGTTGGGCCAATTTATCACCCGGACAGTGGATGAAGCCATGAAAAGGAATCAAGAGTCTGTGTTTGTAGAGGAACAGGCCACCCGTCAGGAGCATGAGGAAGATGCTGAGGACCACAAGAGCAGGGTTGAAGAGCCACAGCCCCACCAAAGGGGGGAGGTTAGTGAGATGGGAGAAATGTGAAAGGAAATACAGATGTTGAGGCAGAAATTGGGAAGCAGAGCGCCGGCACCCAAGAGAGAAAGTCCTTTTTCACTAGCCATTTTAGAAGAAGGGCTTCCTCCAACTTTTCGACAGTCGAATGTGGGAGAGTACGATGGACATACTGACCCCGAGGAACACTTGGGGAGGTTTGAGAATGCGGCCCTGTTACATCAATATTCAGATGGGGTCAGGTGCAGGGTGTTTCTGGGCACGTTTGTGGGGTCAGCACAGCAATGGTTTAACACCTTGCAGCCCAACTCCATATGATCTTTCGAGGATTTTTCAGCTGCTTTCCTGCATAGATTCGCTAGCAGCAAAAAACACCAAAAAAACTATTTAAGTCTGTTTGTGGTGAAACAACAAGAAGCTGAAAGTTTGCGAGAGTTTGTCCAGCGTTTCAACAACACAGCGTTAGAGATACCAGCGGCCACTCCTGACATCATGGTAAGTGCCTTTACCCAGGGACTTAGAGGAGGAGAGTTCTTTAAATCGTTAGTGAAGAAACCTCCATCAAGTTATGATGATCTGTTATCTCGGGCGGAAAAATATGTAAATCTTGAAGATGCCCAGCGGCATAAGAGGATGGAGCAGCGACCTGGGGGAAGTAGGGTTGAGGGAGCGGAAAGAGGAAGTAGGAAGAGAGGCGCGGGCGAGAGGGAGGATGATAAGGCTAGGGGCAGAGGACAATTCTCATCCCATGTTCCTCTGGATGGGAGTCGGGACAAGGTGATGGAAGTGAGGGAGCCCGAGGGGAGGTGGGAGAAGTCGCAAAGGGTTGAGTGCAGTGCTAGATTGCCTTCGCGGGATAGACGAGAATGATCCTCATCCAGGAGTCGACAGATGTCTCGTTCGTCCATAGGCATGGTCAAGGCCCTCCACGGATAAATCAGAAGATAGAGGGGCAGAAAGGGGAAGGTCGATGTCAGGATGTCCCTCAGGAGCCCGTCGAACCGGGGAGGGGAATGAATGAGGATAACCACCCTACGAGAGGAATGATTCATATTATCTCGGGGGGTGCTACCGATGGAGACTCGGGGCGAGCTCGGAAGGCACATGGGAGAAGGTTGGAGAACTTTGAGATATCTAGGGGTGCAGACTTACCACAAGACCCCGTAATCAGCTTTGGGCCGGAAGACCTCCAAGGCGTTGTGACTCTGCATAACGATGCCTTGGTGGTAACGACCACCATTGCCAATTATGATGTGGCGAGAATGTTTATTGATAATGGAAGCTCTGTGAACGTCTTGTTCAAAAGCACGTTGGATCAAATGAAGATGGAAGGATTTGAGTTTGAGCCGGTATCCACCCCGCTGTATGGGTTTGCAGGACACGCCATCCCACCTTTGGGTTAGATTGTTCTTCCCCTATCCTTGGGGACTGATCCTCGGCGGGTAACAAAGATGATAGCTTTCACTGTGGTAGATAACCCGTCAGCGTATAATGGAATTCTAGGACGACCATCCCTGAAAGATTTTAGAGCCGTAGCTTCCACTTGTCATCAGAAGCTTAAGTTTCCTGTGGGAAAAGGAGTTGGAGTCTTATGTGGGTACCAAAAAACCGCGCGTCGATGTTAAGAGGGGGTAGTGAGGGAGGAGGGGAAAAGAGCGCATTTGGAGATTAACATGATTAGGAAAGGAAGAAGTGTGTGACTTGGTCTTGTTGAAGGTACAAGAAGAGCAGAGGGGAAATATGGATCCAGAGTGGAATGGTCTTTTCAGAGTGATTGAGAAATTTAATTCTGGAGCTTATTACTTGGAAAATGCTCAAAGCAAGGTTTTAAGGAATCCCGGGAATGCTTAACACCTTAGGGAATATTATTCTGGATTTTATCGTTGATGTATTTCATCTTTGCATTTTCCTATGTAATCAGTTGGAATTCAATAAAATCAGGTTCTCCTTTTCAATTCATTAATGTTGGTGTATTATGAAAGTGAGAAAAAGTTTATTTTCCTGCTAAGGCATCGCCTAGCAGAGGAGCAGAGTTAGGTAGGAGAGAAATTTTATTTTCTTGCTAAGGCATCGCCTAGCAGAGGAACAGAGTTCGGGTGGAGAAAAAATTTATTTTCCTGCTAAGGCATCGCCTAGCAGAGGAGCAGAGTTAGGTAGGAGAGAAATTTTATTTTCCTGCTAAGGCATCGCCTAGCAGAGGAGCAGAGTTCGAGTGGAGAAAAATTTTATTTTCCTGCTAAGGCATCGCCTAACAGAGGAGCAGACTTCGAGTGTTGAATTTTTATTTTCCTGCTAAGGTATCACCTAGCAGAGGAGTTAGAAGGTGGAGGTGTTGAATTTTATTTTCCTGCTAAGGTATCACCTAGCAGAGGAGTTAGAGGGTGGGGGTGTTGAATTTTTATTTTCCTGCTAAGGTATCACCTAACAGAGTAGTTAGAAGGTGGAGGTGTTGAATTTTATTTGCCTGCTAAGGCGTCGCCTAGCAGATGAGTTAGAGTATGAGGGTGGAGAATTTTTATTTTCCTGCAAATGCCCGGCTTAGCAGAGGAGTTAGAGATGATGAGGTAAGAGTTTTATTTTTCTGCTAAGGCATCACCTAGCAGATGAGTTAGAAGGTGAAGAGGTTGAAGCTTTATTTTTCCTGCTATGGACTATTTTAGCAGAGGAGTCAAGGGCGCGGGAAAGTGAAAACTATTTCCCTTAAGAAGCTTAGTAGAGGACTTTGAAGATGGGGGTGACGAGGGCATACTGTGTTAGAAAAATTTATTTCGTTTGTCGTTAACGAACAATGTTTGCCGCTGCGAAAATTACAGGGATCGACCTGCCCGGTCAGGTCGTGGGGGTTTGGGGGCAACGCCCCCAAAAGCTATTCAGAAATCACATAATCATTCGCAAGGGGCAGAGGGCGAGGCTGTGCAGGGCGAGCGCTCGACGTGCTGGGCGAGGCTGCACTCGGGCGAGCGTGCGGGCTGCTGTGGGCGAGCGTCCGTCTCGGGGGCGCGCAGGCGCCTCGACGAGCTGGCGTGGCACAGGCTGTCGTGGGCGAGCGTGTGATGCGCATGCGCCTGGGCGAGCTGGTGAGAACTCGGGCGGTGGGCTGCGGTGAGCGAGCGCTCATGCGGGGCGTGGCGCGGTGGGCGAGCGCTGGAGCGAGGGCGAGCAGGCGCCTCGGCGAGCTGGCGGGGGCAGCTGTTAGGGGTGGGCAGGTGAGCAGACGAGGGGTGAGGGTGTGTGTAGGCTGTGGGCGAGCGTCCGTCCCGGCGAGGGTGAGGCAAGCGTGTGATGCGCATGTGCCTGGGCGAGCTGGTGAGCACTCAGGCGAGCGTGCGGGCTGCTGTGAGTGAGCGCTCATGCGGGGCGTGGCGTGCTGGGCGAGCGCTGGAGCGAGGGCGAGCAGGCGCCTCGGTGAGCTGGCGAGGGCGGCTGTTAGGGGTGGGCAGGTGAGCAGACGAGGGGCGAGGGTTTGTGTAGGCTGTGGGCGAGCGTCCGTCTCGGCGAGGGCGAGGCGAACACTGGAGTGAGGCTGCTGTGGGCGAGCGTGCACTGTCACTAGGCGAGGTGAGGGATGGGAGGGGCGAGCGTGTGAAGGGGCGAGCGTGTGAAGGGCTAGTGCGCGAGGAGAAAGCGAGGGCGTGCTTGGGCTAGGCGAGGTGATGACGGCACGGGCAAGAGCTTGTGCGGGGTAGGGCGAGGACGTGTGTGGGGCTGATGAACACGCGGATGAGAGCTCGCGCAGGAAGGTGGGGAAGCTGGGCGGCGACACAGACGCACTGCTTGGGCGAGACGGGGGATATGCGAGAGGGAGCGAGGTGATGGCACGGGTGATGGCAAGGTGATGGTGAAGCAACGCTAGGGTTAACGCGCAGGTGAGACGTAGACGGGGGAGAGCTGGTGAATTGAAGAAAAAATTCTGTGTGGGTGAAGTGAGAATGAAAGCAGGATTACGATTTGATTTGTTTTCAAATCTTTGGAGACTGACAAACGGCTGGAAGAAAATGCACAACTCGTACCCGATGACCCGAGGACAGCACAACTAATCGAACTTCGAACCTGCGATACAGTTCGACTCGGGAGGGAGAGACTGGTGATACCCCATGGATGGGCCCACTACCCCTGGCCCATCCCAAGCCCAAATGGAAGACAGGCACATCAAGAGACCAGGTATTCTCCTATAAATACCAGGTTTGAGTGTTCAGTTAAAGGATTCACTATATTATTTTCAGCAGCACCTTTACTGCTCCCCTCATATATTCTCAGTCTCTGACTTAAGCGTCGGAGGGGCTACGCCAGGACACCCTCCTGGCCCCATCCTAACGATCTTATTTGTGATTTCAGGCTCAGGATAATTTCAAAACCTACATCTGGACTAGTGACACTCGCTGGAATCGGATCCTAAATTTCTCGTGAGTATCACTCTTAAAAGTCCTAAAACTCAACAATTCAGGCCCCTAAACCCACGAAACCAGTCCCCTATAGTTGCTGGAAAGTTGCTAGAAAAATGCAACTTCTTTTTCTCAAACCCGAAATGGCACCACTCGCATCCTAGCGCTCCTCGGCTCGCACCAGCTCACACCAGCCATGAACCAACCTACTAGGGACCAAGATCAGACCCTAATGGACCTACCAAAACCACGAAACTAAGCCCCATGCACGCTAGAGATCGCGATCAATCCCTTGACTCCAAGAACCACAGCTCACGGCCGATCCTCCTAACCCACGCTCGACCGGTTTCATGGGTGGCTCCAGCAGTGTTCGAGCCATCCTCAGCCATGACTCAGACCCCACATGTCCTGGTTTAAGACTTGGATCGCCCTCTTTTCAGCCGAGTCTACTCTACCTTGCACCATACCTCTCGAAACTCTTACCACCCAAGAACACCACCTCTCGGCCCTTCATCCTGTAACCATCAGCAACGAATTTAATCTCCAAAACAACATCATGACACCATGTTCAGCCCCTTAACAACCAAAACCCGCAGCCCCTTGCACAACATACGAAGAAAAATGAGTTTGTGAAGAGAAATGCAAAGATTTGAACAAAACCGAAGCCTTACCATGCTATGTGTTGGATCGAAATATCTATGCAAATAACACATAAATCAACTAGTATTTATCATGTATGGTGCAGCAATAAAAGTATATGGCATGCCTAATGATTTGTGCACAAAAGCTCGAAGGAAATGCACGCTCGAGGTGAGGGAAAAGCTTGAGTTTGGAGGAAAAGAAGGAACCGAAAATTCTTTGCTGTTGTACTCACTAGAAAGACCACTGATTGGAGGGGAGTGTCGGTTGGTACACAATTAATAGGTTTAGGAATACTTAGTGTAGTAGTAAAATAATAATCAATAATACTTATGGGCCCTAAATTGGTTTAATTAAAAGCTTAAAAGAGTTTTAAGTACAACGAGCATAAAAGTTGGCTCATTAAATCCAAACACACTCCGGAAAAATATTTCATGTTGGAAAGTTTTTGAAAATATTAGCCGAACCCTCAAAAAATCTCCCGATCCGATAAAATTTGCGTACCGCTAAAATTTAAAATCATGCGAGTAAAATACCCCAAAAATCTCATTTCTTGAAAAATACCTTTAAAACATCTTATATTAATTAATAAAAAATTAATATTGTAATAAAAATAATTTTCTTGAAAATTTCCCGGTCTTCGATCCTCGTTTGAGCGCGAAATGAAACTTAAAGATCATAATGCATGAACTTTTAAAATTTGATGAATTAAATTCTATCATGCAATAATAATGCATAAAATGCATAAAAATTATTAAACACAATTTAATAAAATAAAAATACATTTTATGCTTTAAAAGAATTTAATAATTTGCATGCATGTGGTTCACGTGGATTTTTCGATTTTCGGGACGTTACACATCGAACAATGGTAAGAGTCAAAATACAACACTAGTATACCTAACATCTATGTTGTCATGGGTCAAATGACTAATGGTATACAACCATAAAAACTAATCTACTCGATAAATGATAACCACTTGGAAAGACCGATGGATGGTTGTTCAACGACTCATCGTATGATCACCCATATCAATTATTGAACATCTCCATCCCTTACCAATAAAACGAGGCGTTTAACATCACAAAGGCTAGTCTCGAGCTCGAGCGAACTTAATCGTTTCAGATTGCTGAATCGAATAAAAACGAGTTTAGAATATACGACACTTAAATTTGTTTCATGATCGACTTGACATGTACGACTTCATTGTACCATAGTATATTCAATGTTTTTATCTGTGCAGTTTGTATGAGTATACATATAAAAAAAATACCATAATTTTTTAAATATAAAATTTTATTAAAATAAATATTGTTTCTACATAAAAATCAATAAAATTCAAACCACAAATTGACTTGATGAACATTCACTCTAACATTCCTAAAGCCCATGAATTCACCAACCTGGCCGGGAGAAGGCCTTGGCTTCCTGGACTTTGGTTTCAAGAAGTTCAAAGAACAGGTCTATCCTCTAGAGAGGACCTCTACTGACTTCTTTATTGTAGATTAGGTCATTGATGTCTTTTCTCGTGGCATATAATTTTTATCTTTTTGATATTTTGTAAGGAGCGAGGTACAACGGAATATACTTTTGCTTTTGCCTTTTTGTTTTTTTAGTGAAGTCATCTCGTAAGATCAATAACGAGGTTGGACGAATCAATGAATTCAGCCTAATTCATGAAAAATTAAGCGCTTTGAGTTGAGTGATAGTAAGGCGTGCTAATCTCCGACCTAGGGAAGTAATCTCGTAACGATTAATCATTCGTAAAAATATCATATAATGAATAAAAACCATTTTGATGCACAAACTATTAATAAATGTTAAAATGGGTAAAAAATTATTGGAAATTGCTTATTGTTACACGATTCAAAAAAAAAAAAAAAAACTCAATTTTACCATTTACTTAATTGTTTTAAGTCCAATTGTTGTTAGATTCAACTATAAACACATTTCTATTTGAAGGTTATTTTAACAAATTATATTTATATAAAAAAATTTATACTCAATATAATATATTAAAAATATTTATCAAGATATAATGAACTTATATTTTTCCTCTATGTAAACTATAGTACTATAATATTATATCAACTCAATAAATAAATCATATACAAATATAATAAAATACATTTATTTTATTTAGTTTTAAATTAAAGTTCAAGTCCAGAAACAAAGAAACTCATCAGAAATGTCTAAATGAAATGCAAACTTTTCGGGCATCACAATCACACAAATAAAGACTGATTGATATTCATGTGCCTCCGTGTCGGTGCTGAACACCACGCACATCCAATTTTCTTTCCCAAAAGATTTTTTATCTTATGATCTACAAATTTTGTGTAACACTTTTACGAATTCTTAACTGATAAATATCAGATTTTACAAAACAAAAATAGTAATTAAGTTTTCTGTTACAGTCCAAAAATAGTGCGTTCGGGTTGTCTAGATAGATATTTGTTTTATTATATTTTTTCAACATATTAAAATATTTTCAGATGACTATATATGATTTATTTTTTAAGTTGAGATTTTATTAATGTATAACATTATATTATTATATAGACTTTAAAATACATATTTTAAAGTTATATTAAGATACATAAAAATAATAACAACAATTTACAGACACTCATTTAAAAATAATAAAAAACATAATATTAAATAAAAGTTTTTATATTTTATTTAATATGATAGAGAGTGGTAAACATAAATTCTATAAAAGTAACACACAACTTAAAATCATAATTGAAATTAAATAGAACGATATAATCAATACAGATACTTAAATATAGTTTATAATTTCAAAAAATATCAAATTTAAATTTGAATTTTAAAAAATAAATTGAAAACAATTCACATTTAATTAAGTATTTATTTTCTATTTGTTTCAAATATTAATACGGTATGTGAATACATTAATAATGATAATTTTTTTATAACATATTATTTTTGACAAAAACCTTTGTATATATATGTGTGTGTGTGCGCGCGCATGTGAACTATATGAAATAAAAGAAATATTAAAAAAATAAAATGTATGGAAAAAATAATAATAAAATTTTGATAATGAAAAATACATTTTAAACTTGAATTTCTGTTGTTTCATATGCTGGTAGATCGTATCAACGAACTAATCAGAGTTTAAACGCTCAATGTATTTTTGAATGATTTAAAAATAGTTTATGTTTTCAATTGAGTTCAGTTTCAATTTGAATAAAGAATATAAAAAACACATAATTCATATATTACATTTAAATTGATATAAAAATGAAATAAATTCAAATTTAAACTAATAAAGGAAATGATATAATCAATTCAAACAATAATTGAATTTTATATTTTCAAATTTCTTCAATTCACATTTGAATTTTTTTAAAAAAAAATATATAATTTTTTATTACAAAAATATTAATAAAAATTGCATAAAATTAAATATTTTCAATCATTTATTACAATTCACCTATTTCGAGATTAATGATATATATTTCTTTTTTTAGAATTATCATTTTGGCAGCAACTTAGTACTTTAGGCAAAAACTCACCTCGTATATATTTTTGAATTCAAATTATATTCAGCACAATCTCGTTGGTATGAATCGTGTGATGAGACAGGATATTAAATCGTGTGATGGAACCAATGTCAAATTTTTGAACGCTAATTATTTTTTCAAGATATTTAGATTTAAATTTGAAATTAAAAGTGAAATTTATATTTTCAAAAAATGCAATTTTAAAACTGAAATTTTAAAAAAGAATTTGATATATATTACGACAATTTTATTAATTTTCATACTTTAATCAATTATCAAATATTTCAAATGGTGTTATCCAATAGGCGTGAGAACTTCAAAAAGAAACTTTGAAAAAACAATCCATTTTATTGTTATTTCAATTGAAAATTGTAATATTATTCAATATATCATGAAATAATTTTTCTTTTTTTATTTCATATTTAGTAAAAAATTTGGCGTAAACTTACTAAATATAGCAGACAATTATGCTTTTATATAGATATAGATATAGATTTAAATAAAAAATAAAAACATATAATTTATAAATTACATTTAAATTGATATAAAAATAATAGAATATTAATAAAGAAATTGATATAATCAATACAAATAATAATTGAAGTTATCGCAGTACACATATTTCGAAATTCATTATATTTATGTATTTATTTTTTAGAAATGAAATTTCGACAGAAAATTATTATTTTTGACGAAAATTTAACTTTTATATATGTATAGATTTTTACGCGCAGCCATTTGGACTCGGGGAATGTTGAATTTGGAATTTATTATACTATTTAAATAAACTGCAGCTGGGGCGAATGGACTCCACCGGGAGGCAACCTACATCTGGCGGAGCATGCGGCTGAAGCGGCCTATCCTACTGACGCCGGTACGCACCTTCACTTGTAATTCTGTCAAGTTTCGTAATCGTTGGTAATTTAATTGTAACCTAGAGTTTTGATTTTACTGATATTAATTGATATACCTTAATCGAATCTATATATGTGGGTCGCATAGTAAGATATCAAACAACAATGGGCATCATTAACTATACAAACCAGATTTTCAACATAGAAATTCTCTGGTGGTCACATACAAGCAACAAAGAGAAGTGTTTGAGTGCATGGAAGCTTATTTAATGTTATCACATGGGTATCCCATTTCTTGATTTACTCAAATATAACTCCACTCTCGAAAACTTGGCGCATGAGCTCGAAGTTTGGTTCTCCGATGGAACCCCCACGCCTGTAACGATGCTGGAAAGAAAGAATAATGAATTTTAGGTTCATGAGATAGCTGTTTAAGAATCCATTCTTGGAGAACATTACTAAACAAGTCAAGAATTGATGAGACTTACCCTGTACTCTTCCTTCAGCGGTTTATCATTGCCATAAACAGCATTAAGCTGCATGTTCCACTTAATCCCTTCTTGATTCAACAGTTCTGAGAACTCCTTATGTCGCTTCCTGAGATTTTTCAGTCTAGACTTCAGATAACGATCTGAAAAGATGGGGCCAAATAACATTCGGAATTTCCTGTTCACACTCAATTGGCTTTCTAGCCTAAATGTTGATCCTGATGCGTATCCCTTTTCGATCTCGTCTATCATCATCCTTAGAAAAACCTTTTCTGCATCTCCTCTATGTTCACGGGGTATCTCGGCCATCTGTAATTTGTGATATTGTTACATAGCGTACATGCTATTAAATAACGAAACCAAATAGAGATATCTAGTTACATCAAGTGAGTGACTTACATCAATAAAGTCATCTTAATTGCATTCTATGCCCTCATTAGTTACTATAGATTGAGAAAGATTCTTATACATAACTAAAAATGAATGGAGAAAATCTAGTGAGACCAAGTGCTATTTTTCCTTGCTTTGTCATGTGGACGACAGTCAGACCAAGTATTTGTTTGTGCTTGTCTTAGAGGAAGCAAGTGCAATGATATAAACCGACTGCTTCTCCAACTTTCATCTTTTAAAGTTTCAAAGTTAACAGTATGTCACTTGTAGAATGAGTTACTTGAGGCTTTCTTTATTTAGGAGTTGTATAATTATTATGTCAAGAAAATGAAGCAATAATCATGTAAAAAGTGTCGTGCATGAAATAAAAGTGCCAGGACATATTTTAATGTTTCATTCTTATGTTAAATGATGGCTGTATTGCCTTTTAGAAATTGATTGTGGAAAAAAGGCTATTCTTGCAAAAATTTTAGGAATATTCTGCTTCTTTGGTGATTCAAAGTCCTTTGCATCAAAATAACAAAAATGATAGCAGTATTATTTCAATCTTGTCAAGGATTACAATATTACACCCATTGCAGTTCATATACTATGGGCAAGTTTATTGCCACATCTGTATACTGGTGTTGTGTGCTAATGTGTTGGTGTTGACAAAAAATTTTTTCATCATACAACCTAAAAGCTCTTTGATCAAAGATTATCATGGAGAAGATGTTAGACACTGCTCCTAAAGCTTCCAAAAACCAGCATCAAGAGGTTTGAATCAAATGACACTTGACCCACTCCTCTCACCTCTGTTATATATTTATCGGAAAATTCTAAGACATGTTCCTAGTGTTGACTTTAAAGGTTATTGGGTATTTCTTGACTTAACATGTTCTTGACTGCAAGTGTGAGTGCCATCGAAGCAAAGATAATATACAAGTTCAGAAAACTTGACATTAAAACTTTGTGATTTGAAGAAAAGAAATAAAGATTTAGAATCTTTTTGTCACACACTAATCAAGACATGGTAGCTTCTGTGCATTGCGTGGTCAAGCTTTTGTGCTGAGGAAAGCATAAGTTCCTCTTACATGACAAAGTCTATGAGTATATAAGAACGAAAGTGTAAAAATGACCGTTAGAATCTTGAATAGTAGGAGGAGCAAACCTATAAATCCCAACGAGTTTGTCAAAAAACACAAAACTTGTGAGTTCAAGAAGCACGTTAAAAAACTGGAGAATGAAGAAAAAGGGAGTGGATTTGGTTTTATGGATTATGGTGGTGCTTTTGCAGTCTGGTTTTAATTTATATTTTTGAGCGGCATTATGATTGTGTCTCTAACGTCTGTGTCATCTCATGGGCAGTGTTCTTAAACTCAGGCTAGGCGGCCTCCTAGGTGCTAGGCGGCCAGCCTAGGGGCCGCGTAGGCGGCAAGTCCTAGGCGTTGAGGTTTTTTGGGAATTTTTTTTGTTGGCTTTTAATTTTTGAAAGCCACAATTAAACCAGAACATGACATAAGAAATAATTATAAGTTTCTGCTTTTAATTTTTTGGGATTGAAAAGCAAATTAAAATCACGATTTGTTGGTTTGCGCTTGTCTAACACACCACTCTCATCTTCTTTGTCTGCTTACTTTTACACACATAAAAAAATCGAACAAGGCCTTAAAGGTAATTTTTTCTTTATTTTTATTTTTCTTGCTTTGCCTATTATCCTGACCCGCAATAAGCAGAAGAAGCAGGAGGAATGAACTAAGTGTCAATTGGATTTTAACAAAGTTTGGGCTGAAATTCATTCTAAGAACAATTACAAGTTTCTTTGTACCGTGGAATTCGCCTAGCGTTGCCTAGTCCCTGCCTAGGCGGTCTAGGATTTAGGTGACTAGCACCTTGCGAATTTTAGAACCTTGCTCATGAGCTATAATTTGGTGCACAACTACTGCTTATTCTAGGATACTTCATAGAGAAAATTATGATTTAAATTGACGTGGCTTCAATAACATATGTTCAATTGTTGATAGATCTACTACTGAATTAGGACCTAGACCTACCGTGCTGTAATACTACGATTGTAAATAATTCTGCCATTATTGCCATATCTACTGCTGAATTAGGACCTAGACCTACTGTGCTGTAATACTACGATTTTAAATAATTATGCATTATTGCCATTCTATGCTTTCCACCTCGAACTCACTTCTGATAACAATTTACCATCAATCACTTTGAACTAATTTTACAGAATGAAATCTAGATTTCGTTTTAATTATCCAAATCATAGAGCAGTGATGCTGCTAGGTGGTCAGTAGTGGCAGTCATCGGAGGCACATCACATGCACCTCCCATCAGACATACAAGATCCAATCGGTAGAAAACTTGTCAGCGTTTACATGCCCAGCAACTACAAATCTACACATCGCTGTAACATGGAAAACACAAACCAGATTGGCCAGCTACAACCAATCTGATGTGGCACGGTGTTTCTAGCCACCTGTGCTGAGCTATTCAAAATCAACGAAATTCATTAGAATTATCGAACTTGGAGAAAGGGATCTACCTTTGATGAAATAGCTAGGGAAGGGGTTTTTGGAACGTCGGCTCCAGAAATTTGGTCCTCGTGATATCCGATCCTCTGTTTATGTTATAATGCTTATATGTAACATTTTTTAGCGTTAGAAGTGTAATCCTCGTAATCTGGGATGGATGGGTTGAAAAAGTAAACTCTTTTTATTACAATTGGGGGTGGGGGTCGAGGTGTAAAACAAGAGACTTGTGTGACAAGTTGACACGCTTGGTGCTACTTTGTCTCAAGCTAGTGGCAATAGTAAACTTTTAGGTGTTACATTATTAGCATAAAATGTTTGTGTGTCGTGCGGCCTAACCTATAAAAAGAGCAAAAAACACCTGATATAAAATTAATAGCATTTTAGACCTCGTGTTTTTAAAAATCAAGTATAAAACCCCCTATTAGGGGAGAGGGTAAGTGTGCTTGAGTTTTATAACACGGGTGAAATGTGTTTGAATTTAAACAAATGACGGATGCGTTACCCTTTTAATATATTTTATGAGGTTTTATGCCTTTTAGACTTTTCACAAAAGAGATTGTTGCTGTTAGGCCCATTCTAACAACACAAGTTTGCAAATAGGACTCAATTTGTTGGAATGAAATTTGAGGTTGTCAATAGATAGTGATAAAAATGTCATGTTACCAATTTCGATACGCGTTAGAAATAAAAATAATTATGTGAAATTTATTAACCTCTGAAGAAAAATATCACCATAACTCTTTTTTATTATTCAGGTTGTCTGTAGATATTGATAGTATCTTGAGTGCGTTTGAATAAAGAAGCTATCTAACTAAAAGCACATTGTATTTGTAAGTGTGGTGCTTAGGTGAAGAAACGTTTCGAACAAGTTTGAGAAGCACTTTTCGAGAATCCAGAAAATGTGGCTTCTGAGTTTTGTGTTTTCTTTCTTAATTTTTCCTTTTTAAAAAAGATCACTATTTTTTTTCACTATTGTATCCAATTATAAAGAATTGTTTTGCTTTTTTATAGAAAAACACTTGAAAAGCCGATATTAATAAAGTCCTTTTTAACTACGGCTTCTATATCCAGACTGCCTGTTTTTCTTGTTTGGTTGCTGTACTTGCAGACATAATTTGAGTCCTAACCCTGGAGAACATCTGCCTTAAAATATGAAATTCTACTACAGTGCTAAAACTTGCACTTGACTTGGTGATGTAGAAATTCGTTGCTTGTACAAGAGGTGGTCGATAGAGAAATTCTACGATTCTCTTGGGAGTTTAATTTTTTCACTTTTGGCACTCTCTTCTTCAGTTATTTTCCTAACACAGTTTTTCCAGCATCCCGTGGGAATAAATTTGCAAAATCCGCATAATTGCTGGAATAAAAATTAATTATGGATTATATTTGAAGATGTTCATATGGAATCTCTTGACTTGGTAAGAAATATTTGGCAATTAATAAGTAAGGAATTTCAAGTTTTGCTTTGGCACTTGCATGTTAACGATATTATAGCGAAAAATAACTTTTTAAACAATATGTTCATTGGCATGGATTGAAAATATATTGAATTCTTGACATTCTGTATGCAACCAGTGTCCAGTCGTAGCTTCATTTTTATAATTTGACATCTATACATGAATTGAATAAATACTATAGATTTCTTGTTGTTGTGCTTGTGATCAATCAGTATAAATGTGCAGGGACAACATAGTTGCTGATAAAACGTTATAAGGCAAAGTTCTGTTCATCATTTGGAAAACCGAGATTCATATTCTACTGTTTATATTGGTTAATTTGTATGTGGGACTTTTGAACTTCTATTGATCGTCAGTCTTTGATGATAGGAAGACCGAGTATTGTTCCTATAAGCATTTCTAAACATTAGCTATGTCATTTTATCTATTGCCATATCTTGTCTCGTATCTTTGTGTTGTTGAGTTTGTTAACTTTTCCAATTTATCAAACTTCTGTGGTTTCCGAAACAGGTAACATTAAAATCAGAGATCCGGAGAGGAAAACTTGACCTGCCATTTAACGATGAACACATTCAGTAGTGAATAACCCCGCTGTTGTGCATGGCAGGAAGATGTATTTTGTTTGCTTAATTGAGGTAAGCAAGACTGCTCATAACTGACAACATTGCTTCCAAAATACTACTCCAGGCTCACAATGAGTGATAGTTCTGTTGTTATATAGTGATTAAATTGGAATTATATTTCAATTCTGTTGCTTTGAACAGAGTATTGATGTGTATCCGAAGATTTCATGCGGCTATGGCGAAGTACCTATAGAGGAACCTTTCATGATCGTGTCTAGCTTCTTCATATTGTTCCAAATGAACATGAAATCATATATTTTCATTTCCATTTATTTGTTGTGTAATATGCTGAGTGTCATTTTACTAAAATATTTTGATACTTTAATTGAGGGTTATTTCTATAATAAATATCTGATCTCTTGCTATATGAATTTTGATATGCTGATTTTTCTTATTAATAAAACATATATTTGATCATTATGAATTGTGATCACCCTCCCCTCACATGAGAACCGAAAAACCAGGCTAAATTCTCGGTTCAGTACGAAATAGTCGAAAACGTTCCAATTTTTTCCATCCAGTTTTTCCGTCATTGAGTTAAATTGAATGGATAAACGGTGGCACGTGTTTAAATAGATTTTTCTTGCCTTAAATCGATTTTCTCTCAAGAGAACAATGCCGAACCCTCGCCTTTTTACTGTTGTACTACCGCTGGAAGACGATTGAAGCCGGAGCTTCCCTCGCTGCCGATGTTGTCTTCTTCTTCTTAACTGCTTTGCCATTTTTTAACCTTTTTTTAGTAACTGATTTTTTTTTTTCTAAATTTTATTCACCGATGAAGTTATTATGCAGAGGAACCAAAGCGTTTCGACAAGTCTAATATTCTTTTATGACCAGGTGATCGTTTAGTTTAACCATTCTGTTTTGCATTTCTATTTAGCTTTATGAAGAATTTCTTCAACTTGAGGTGTTTTGTCGCAAGGGTGAGTGGGTGTAGTGGGTTTAAATTTTGTAGTTGTTTTCTCCCTGATGTTCCTCATTCTTCTTCCCATCAGTTTTCTTCTTCTACGAGATACCTGAGTGAGTGAGTTGTTTAATGTCCTCCGTTATCTCTAATAAATCTGACAAGTGTGGCTTTCAATTTAATAATTTTTTCAGCTTGCGTGTGTTTTCTACTTACACTTGCATTTGCACTCGAAGTTGCGTACGACGTTTCTCTGGCACTAGGAGTGAAGGAAGAAAATGCAACTTGCTTGTTGTCACAGAGGCTTACTGACATCAACTTTCTCTTACGAGTTTTTCGCCCTTGTGAGGAATGAATCAACGCACAGATTCAATCAGGAAACTCTCGTTCACTCGTGTTTAAGTATTGAGTGGATTATCAATCTCACCGAGCCAAGCAAACCCACTCACACTTGCAGAAAGTAAGAAACACGATAGTTTATAGGAAATTGCCCAACCTTTGCATTCATCCGCAATCAGAATACAATAGGAACCCAAGGTTTTCACAAAACAAAGGCTCACACTCGTGTAATCATGCCCTTGTGCAACTCAGGGCTAATATAAACGAAATACAAGGCAACAATATCAGATAAACTCGAGTAACTGCTCTTGGAACTACCACCTGTCAATCCCAACTCCGTTGTCTGGATAAGATCAAGTCTAATTGCTGCCAGATTACATGCTTGTCATCTTGCCACTTGTCCTAGATGTTGGCCAAATGTCCTAAAACTTCCACACAACTGCCCAAACATCAAATTCAAGGCTTACACGTGTCCAAGGCTTCACCAACTCGAGTTGACTTTCATGCACAGCCAAGTCCACGTCTTCCCACACTTAGCTGCCTCTAGCACACTCTCTCAAATGTGCTATTCGTTTATATACTTAGCCAACTCAAATATGCCTAAGTTATATAGAACATAACTAAGTGTTATGCATCAAAATTTTACTACATGGCACTTCGCATTCGCGCCATGTACTTTAAGGGTCTAACAATCCACCCCCACTAGAAGAACTCGATGTCCTCGTCGCAGAAACTAGTAAGTCCTTTCCTTTCTCATACTTGGAAATTTCATTTTCAAACTGCCACTGATTCACGTTTCGGATCCAAGAAGCATCTGCCTCGGAATCGCCCACCCATTGGACTAATTAATCAACTCTCCGATTCTTCTTACTTTGACCCAAAACTCTGTCATCTAAAATTCGTTCAAAATTTTCAATCAAACTCATGCCTTACCACCAGCGGTGCACGACTCATTTGCACTCGTGTCTGATCTTCCTGAAACTTCTTCAGAAAACTTACATGAAAATTTGGATGAATCTTTAACTTATCAAGAAATTTCAACATGTAGACAACCTTCCTCACTTTGGTCATAATTTCAAAGGGGCCATCATATCAAGGAACCAGCCCGTGATGCATTGTCTTAGCACTGATTTTCTTCCAAATTTTAGGAGTTAGTTTCAACAGAACTCGCTAACCTACTTGGAACTCAACATCCCTTCTTCTCTTATCCGCATACTTCTTCATTCTGTGTTGTGCTTTAGCCAAGCTATCCCTTGCTTCATCCAACAACTCTTGTTTTGCTCTTGAAAATCGATACGCAGCAGGACAATCACATCCAGTTTTCTACAAAGCAACTCATGAGGTACTTTTGGTTGAAAATTGTACAGCAACTCAAAGGGACTCAAACTAGTAGCCGATGACTTGTGCAAATTATATGAGAATTGCACAATTTCATCCGCCTAATTACGCAGACTTGCTGTCACATAATACCTCATATATTCCTCCAACAACTGATTTATTCTCTCAATATGTCCATCAGTTTGTGGATGATTGGCAGTAGAGAATTTCAACTTCAAACCTATCATATTGAAAAAAGCAGTCCTAAACCTTCCCGTGAACCTTGTGTCCCTATCACTCACGATATCTTGCGGAACACCGAAGTACTTGATAAAATTCTTGAAAAATAACTCGGCAGTAAGTTCAGTGGAACATACCTTTGGAGCATCGATGAACACGGTATACTTTGTAAATCGATCCACAACAACGAGAATTGAATCCAATCCATTCACTTTTGGAAATCCAAGAACTAAATCCAATGAGACGGACTGCCATGGCCGCTCAGGGATAGGCAATGGTTGCAACAAACCTGCTTCATTCAATCTTTCCGTCTTGTCCAATTGACAAACAAGACAAGTCTTTACATAATATTCAACATCCTCTTCCATCTTCGGCCAATAATAAGTCCTAGACAACAAGACGAGCATTCAAACAACACTGGGGTGACCAGCCCATTGAGAATCATGTGTTTCTCACAGCAACTCGTTTCGAAAAGGGCCACTTGGAACATATGCCCTATTTTCCTTGGCAAACAAAAGTTCATCCTCAATCCAGTACTTACCGATCTCTCCATTCTTCACTTGATCAATCAAATTTTGATACACTTGATTGTGCAAAGATGCATCACGAATTCTGCCCAAGAAATCCGACTTTATCTGAAACGTCCCTAACTTTTACATTGCTTTTAAATTAGATTAGATTTTTTTTAAAAAAAACCATTAAGGCTTCGGCCTTATCCAATGATAAAAATCAATACTGCAGTAAAAATCATAAAATTGTAAACATTCAACCAAACCTAAAACTAACATTTTCAAAAATAGCATGAACATCTTAAATTCTCACAAACCACTCCTACACATAATAGTCATAAAAATATTTAAAGTACTGTTTAATCATCAGGTGTGTAAGGTCCAAAATTAAGACGACGTAATTCAACTGCATACAAATCTAGGAAAAATGAATAATGGCTAATTATATTGTTTTAATTGCTTAAATGAATTATGTGTGATATGTTTACATGATTTTATAGTAGTTATCTACTTAAATGCATTAAAATATATTTTTAAAATGTTATTCGAATTGCGATCGAAGAACGTAGACCGATAGCTGAAAAATGAAAAATGTTTTTATTAAATAATTATTTTTAATTATTTAAAATAAGGTTGATGCTTTTTATTAATTTTGAAATTAAGGAGTTTTGAGGTGATTTTATACGCTGGGATGTAATTTTTATCGGTATTCGATTTTTAACAAAATACGAACGTTTTGACAACACGGCTAATAATTTCACACACTTTATTAAACAAAATAATTTTTAAAAGCACTAATGGGCTTATTGGGCCTAGCTAACCTTGTTAATGAGAATAAGCTATTATTAGTGTTTTAATTAGTATTTAAAATACAAACCCCACCCCATAACAAACAAATCACACGCCTCCCTCACCCAACAAGTTTTTACAAGACTCTTTTTCTCTCAATCACACGGCACACACCAAACAAAAGGAGAAAAGCTTCAAAAATTGTCAAGAAAATTTAAACCAAGGTCGTTCGTCGCCGTTCTTCGATTCATCAACGTTTATTCATGCATTAAATACACAAAGGCACGCCATATTTTTTTATCTTTTCT
This sequence comes from Primulina tabacum, assembly GCF_025594145.1. Lineage (NCBI taxonomy): Eukaryota > Viridiplantae > Streptophyta > Magnoliopsida > Lamiales > Gesneriaceae > Primulina > Primulina tabacum. The sequence goes on from NC_134559.1 coordinate 31,239,277, forward strand.
CATCTATCACACTCTAGTATTTATTTGATCATGAATTGCATGAAAAACAAGTTACACTTCTCATTATTTTCGTTTATGCTTCCATATGTCCAAAAAGCTCAAGAATTATTGAATCAAATCATAATATAAGTGTTCATAAATGGGCTGCCATAATTAGGTATTGTTATGGGATGTTTTTACATGCCTTAAGGAGTCCTAGGATGGACCTAAATCGCTGCACACATGAATTGATTAAGTTGGAACTGAATTGAATGTTTTTGTGGCATATATGATCGGTTAAAGGGAAACTTGATGCGTGGCTTGGCTTTGGAAACACCAGGGATGGGCTAGAGTCATAAGAGTGTGCACAAGGGTCTGGTCAGGGGCTGGCTCGGTGGTTGGGGTCCCATCAACAGAAACGTAGAGTCCTAGTGCTACTTGGTTTCTCGGTCGTTGCTTGCTACTGATAGGGAGGCTTCGGTTTGGGGCTAGGGTCAATTCCTAGTGGTTATAAGGGTCCAGGAGGGTTCCTAGAGGGGCTGGTCAGGGATCGGCTCTGGATGGTTCGAGCACAGATCGATGAAAACGCATGATGGCTCGTGAGGTTAGTGCTTATGTTCGAAACTTTGGGTTTATGGGCTAAAGTTTGAAACATGGCTCAACGGGGGTCGAGTCATGGTTCACGACGGCTAAATAAATATAAAAAGTATATTTCAAGTTTGGGAATTTTATATTAAATTTTGATCTAATTCGGGATTAAAACGCATTAATTAGTGATAATTAAAGAATAAATTAAAAGTAATCAATTCAAGCTAAATAAAAATACGAGAAAATTATTGTAAGCTTAAATAATTATTTGGGATTGTCTAGAGCCAACGGAATTAAGAAAATGTCAAAATCGTGAAATTTTACATCTAGGGGTAAAACGGTAATTTTACACCCGAAAATTAGTAAACGTCATGGCAGTGTCCTGAATGCTGTTTTATATGTTAAAATAATTATTTTAAATGTATATGGAATTGTTATGATGAAACGATAATGTTAAAAGACATGTTGCATGCTTGGTTTAAAAGAAAAACGTTATATGCATGTTTAATTTTTATAAGTGATGAAAATACGAAATATTGAAAGAAGTGAAGTAATTGTGACTGATACGATGATACGATGATATGTTAATACGTAAGCCCAAGGCTCAGTTGACGGGTGAGAGTGTCGCTGATGTCCCTGTCGCCCAGTACTGTAGTTACATGTAGATGGATCCATCGCCCCAATACGAATACGATAGTCACAATTAATGATCTGAATTCAACGGAAGGAAAATGGAATACATATATAAATATGATGAACATGAATATGTTTATGATGATATGAAAATTTTTATGTTTAAGTTTGTGCATCAAAATTAAAATGTTATTTTACGTACAAATATTTTCACTATTGCATATGATTTGTATATGTAGTACTTGTTATCAAGAATATGATTTGGCGAGTCTTTAGACTCACTAGATGTGATTGATGCATGTTATTATGATAATAATGATAATGGAGGTCTTGATGTTTGATCTGACTGGACTGAAGGTTTACATAACTCGAGGACCAACACTAGTTTTTCGCACTATTTATGATTTATGATTTTTAAGTTTATGTTTTAGATATTTTTATGACTTGCATTTTGATTTTGAGTGGTTTTTGAGAGGTTTTTAGTTTTAGGAATTTTGCTAAGTTACGATATGCAAATTTTTAACGATTTTACGTTTCAAACTATTTCCTTTGATTTTCAAATATAGTTGGTTGTTTATTTTAAAAATGGTGTCAAAAATATTTTATGCATGTGTATGAGTATTTCAGCTGATTCATGAGTTTTTTAAAAAAATTTCTAGTACTTTTTATAAAAACGAGTAGTGGACGTTTCAGTTAGTATCGGACAATATTCCTGTAAAGGGTTGTGCCACCATCAGTGCCGGGAAGCTCAGCCATCAAGCCTCAATCTGTAAGTTTACATGCTTTATATGATTTTTATGATGTTACCTGCATGATTAAATGAATTATATGTTTCTGTCACATGTTTAATAGCTTTATGAGAATATATGTTTTATATGCTTAAAATTGCTAAAATGAATTAGGATATGTTGCATGATTAGAAAACTTAGATTTAAATGCATGTTGGTTACGTTAGAATTTGAAAAATGTTCAGATATAATGCCTCCTTGACGCGCACCTAGTACTAATAGGTAGACAGAGACTACTGAGGACCGTCATGTTAATGCACCCCCACCTCCTAATGGGGATGCTGCTACACGTGCATTGGAGGGTATGGCTCGTTTTTTCGAGCAGTAGTTTCAGCAGGCACCTAGGCCAAAACACGATATTTATGATCAATTTCAGAGGCTAGGGCCGAAGGAATTTTCTGGCACCACCGACCCGTTTGCTGCGGAGGCATGGATTCGAGCACTTGAGGTTCATTTTCGCTACTTGAAAATGGGGGATGCTGATCGTGTGAGGTGTGATACTTATATGTTTAGGGATGACGCTTTTCATGGTGGGATGGAGCTGAGCACGGTATTAATCTTGCTACACTTACTTGGGCTCGATTCAAGAAGATTTTCTATGAGAAGTATTTTACTGCTGATGTGCGAGGGCGATTGAAGGGGGAATTTATGACTCTCCGTCAGGGAGACACTTCTGTTGCTGAATTTGTGAGGAAATTTGATAGGGGTTGTCAATTTGTACCCATCATTTCTAGGGATGCTGCGGAGAAGCTTAGACACTTTATGAATAGTCTACGACCTACCGTACATCGTGACGTGATGATGATGCGTCCTTTGGATTATGCTGCTGCTACTACTTATGCATCTCAATCTGAGCAATCTTTGAAAGACATTGATTTTGAGATGTAGCGCAAGAGACAACAACACCAAAATAATTCTCAGCCGAATAAGAAGCCATACACAGGACCTCCTTGACCTCAAGGGCCACCAAAGCCCCAAGGTCAAGTAAAGAAGCCAGGACCACCAAATCCACCACAACCTGGAGCACCGAAACCTGTGGAGGACCACTATGCAAGAAGTGAAATCGCCTACATTATGGACAGTGCATGTGGGGGACTTCTAAGTGCTTCATGTGCATGGAAGAATGACACAAGGATGCAGATTTTCCCGAAATAGAAAGAACCTACTGTGGGGCGAGCTTATGTTATGCATGTCGAGGGGGCTGAAGAGGAGGCAGACACGACCCTTATCACCGATAGCCTAGTTATTTAAAGTTTTTATGTTGCTTTTATTGCATGAAATGTTAAATTGGTTATTAGAATTGATTTGGGATAAGGATAACCTAAAAGAAATTAGGTTGTATGCTCTACCTTAGATGGAATTAAGGAATGCTTTTAGAAACAATAGAAATTGGTATTGTTTTTTGTGCCTTAATTTATGTAAATGATATAATAATTCCAAATAAAAGTTTTTGTGGTGAAAAATTGAAGAAAAGTAATAATCAAGGGCATTATTGGAATTTTCGAAATTTTTGAGGGTCTAATATGCAATTACCAAAATTTTTTGGGGGTAAAATGCTAATTCTCGAAAATTTAAGGACCAAAATGCAAAATTTAGAAAGTATGAGGACGAAATGCAATTAACCGAAATCTAGGGGCTAAATTGTAAATTCGGAAATTTTAAGGACTAAAATGCAATTTCTGAAAATTTAGGGATTGAATTGTAATTACCGAAAATTTAAGGACCAAAATTGTAATTTTCGAAAATTGAAGGACCAAAATCGTAAATTTAAAAAATTTAAGGGGTCAATTTGTAATTTTCGAAAATTTCTAGTGACTAAAATGCAAATTTCGATGAATTGAAGGGTCAAATTGCAATTAATAAGAAATTTTAAGGGGGAAGTATGAATTTTCCTAGAAACAATATGATCCAATCAATCTTCTTCATGAAATTTTGGGAAATTAATGATACAATTCCTTAGGCTTCAACACGGATAATCTAAAACGTTTTCGCCACAGGGAGGATATTCATTCTAGGAGTAGCTACCTATGCACTGCTAGATTCGTGAGCTACACACTCTTTCATATCCGAGACTTATGTGAAGTGACTGAATATTATACCCGAGGATATGGAATTGAGCTTCAAAGTTTCTATTCCTTCCGGTGATCAAATGATGTGGTTCGGGCAGATTTATCGTACTCCAAGTGCCTGAATTCGACATCATACTTGGCATGGATTGACTATCATTGAATGGAGCTTCGATAGATTTTCGTCAGAGATCAGTGTCTATTCGACTACCTAATGGGAAATCTTTTGTCTTTGAGGCGGCGAGGAACAAGAAAATGCCGCACATCATCTCTTGTCTATGTGCAAGGAAACTTATGAGACGAGGATGCCAAGCTTTTCTAGCATCTGTCATTACAGCACATGCTCTTATCAGCCAGAAGTTAGATGATGTCGATATTGTCAGAGACTTTCCTAGTGTTTTTCCTGAGGACGTTTCTGGCATTCCACCTGACCGTGAGGTGGAATTTTCTATTGAGTTGATGCCGGGCATAGTACCTATTTCTAAAGCACTTTATCGTCTAGCACCCGTTGAAATGAAAGAATTAAAAGATCAAATCCAAGAATTGCTAGACAAGGGTTTTATTCGCCCTAGTTACTCTTGTGGGGCACGCCGGTATTTGATTATCGAGAGCTGAATAGAGTCACTGTCAAAAACAAGTATCCTCTGCCAAGAATTGAAGACGTATTTGATCAGTTACAAGGAGCATCAATATTTTCGAAGATTGATCTTCGTTCTGGATGCCATCAGTTGAAAGTGAAAGAGTCTGATGTTCACAAGACAGCGTTTGAGACTAGATATGGGCACTGCTAGTTTATGGTCATGCCATTTGGGTTGACCAATTCGCTAGCGATCTTCATGGATCTCATGAATCGCGTATTTCAGCCGTATCTGGATCAGTTTATTATATTATTCATCGATGATATTTTTATATATTCGAAGAGTAAAGATGAGCATATTCGACATTTGAGGACAGCACTGCAAGTACTGCAAGATAGAAAGTTATATGCAAAATTCAGCAAGTATGAGTTTTGGGTTGATAGAGTCGCGTTCTAAGGACACATCATTTCTAGTGATGGAGTGGAAAAGTTGATCCAAGTAAAGTTGATGTAGTGAAATAATTACTAGTATCGAAGAGTGTAACAGAGATCCAAAGTTTCTTGGGACTAGCGGGCTATTATCGAAAGTTTATTCAGGGATTCTCATTTATTGCGGTACCCATGACCGCCTTGACAAAGAAGAAAGTAAAGTTTGTATGGGGCTCCGAATGCCAAGACAGTTTTGACGAGTTGAAGAAAACCTTGATTTCAGCGTCAGTGTTAGCTATGCCATCGGGGCAAAGAGAGTATGTTCTTTATACTGACGCTTCTAAACTTTGGTTGGGTGCAGTTCTGATGCAAAATGACCGAGTTATATCCTATGCATCGAGGCAGTTGAAAGTTCAATAGAAAAACTACCCTACTCATGATCTTGAGCTTGCAGCTGTAGTATTTGCATTGAAGATTTGGAGACATTACTTATTTGGAGAGAAGTGTAAGATTTTCACCAACCATAAAAGTTTGAAATATTTCTTCACCCAAAAAGAATTGAATATGAGACAGTGAAGATGACTTGAATTAGTGAAAGACTACGACTATGAAATTAGCTATCATCCGGGAAAAGCTAATATAGTGGCAGATGCATTGAGTCGAAAGGCAGCAGTTATTACTCAATTATCACTTCAAAGACCGCTACAGTCTGAGATACATCGGTTTGAGCTTACCGTATATGCTAGGGGCGAGGCCCCTAATCTTGCCATCTTGACAGTTCACTCGACTTTGAGAGATAGAATCCGTGAAGGACAGTCTACTGATGAGCAATTGCAAAAGTAGAGATTGAGAGATGAAGCAAAGGGCCGGAAGTTATATTCTGAGGTGGATGGTATAGTTTGATATCGAGATCGTCTATGTGTTCCTAGTGACGACTCTTTGAGGAAGCTCATTATGAAGGAAGCTCATGACACACTATATTCCATTTATCCGGGAAGCACGAAGATGTACAAAGATTTGCAGTTGTTATATTGGTGGCCGTGCATGAAGAGAGATATCATGTGATTTGTATCCAAATGTTTGAAATGTCAGCAAATAGAGTATCAGAGGCCAGTTGGAAAGCTTAAGCCACTTCCTATTCCCGAGTGGAAATGGGAAAATATCACTATGGATTTGTTTTGGGATTGCCAAGGACTATTATAGGGTTTAATGCTATATGGGTGATAGTTGATCGTCTTACAAAATCAGCGCATTTTCTACCTATCAAGATGAAATTCAGCATGACACAGTATGCAGAGTGATATATTTGAGAGATAGTTCGTCTACGTGGGATTTCTGTATCTATTGGTCCTGACAGAGATCTGAGATTGACGTCATCTTTCTGGAAGAGTCTGCATGCATCGATGGGGACCAAATTGTTATTCAGTACAGCATTCCATCCTCAAACCGATGGTCAGCCAGAGAGAGTTATTCAAATTTTGGAGAACCTACGTCGAGCTTGTGTGATTGATTTTCAACGAAGTTGGGAACCAAAATTACATCTAATCGAGTTCACCTACAATAATAGCTATCAATCATCTATTGGGATGACTGCTTTTGAGGCACTGTATGGAAGGAAATGTAGATCACCTATTCATTGGGACGAGGTTGGCAAAAGAAAGGAGATTGGTCCTGATTTGATCGAAGAGACTGTCGAGCTAGTAGTCAAAATTCGAGATATAATGAAGACTGCACAAAGCCGACAGAAAAGTTATGCTGACAAGAGGCGAAGAGACCTAGAGTTTGCAATAGGAGACCACGTATTTGTGAAAATAGCACTTATGAAGGGTGTTATGCGATTTGGCAAGAAATGTAAACTTAGTCCAAGATTCATAGGGACGTTTGAGATTTTGGAGAGGATTGAGACACTAGTCTATAGAGTGGCATTGCCACAAATGATTTCTGGAGTACACAATGTGTTTCATATCTCGATGCTGCGAAAATCATGTCAAACCCATCCCATGTACTAAATCATGAACCTCTACAATTAACTCCAAATATGACTTTTGAAGAAAGACCTGTCCAAATCTTGGGAAGGCAAGAAAGAAGACTCCGAAACAAAGTCATTCCAATGGTCAAGGCCAAGTGGCTGAATCACTCGGAGGTAGAAGCTACTTGGGAAACAGAGAGGGACTTGAGAAGTCGCTATCCGGAGCTATTCGGTAAGTTCTAATTTCGAGGACGAAATTTTATTTAGGGGGGGAAGGAATTGTAAGGTTCAAAATTAAGATCACATAATCCAACTGCATGCAAATCTAGGAAAAATGAATAATAGCTAATTATATTGTTTTAATTGCTTAAATGAATTATGTGTGATATTTTTATATGATTTTATAGTATTTGTCTACTTAAATGAATTAAAATGTATTTTTAAAAGATTATTCGAGTTGCAATCGAGGAACGGAGACCGAGAGCTGAAAAATAGAAAATATTTTTATTAAATAATTTTTTTAATTATTTAAAATAAGGTTGATGCTTTTTATTATTTTTGAAATTAAGGAGTTTTTAGGTGATTTTATACGCCGGGACGTAATTTTTATCGATATTCGATTTTCAACAAAATACGAATGTTTTGACAACCCGGCTAATAATTTCACAAACTTTATTAAAAAAAATAATTTTTAAAGGCACTAATGGACTTATTGGGCCTAGCTAACCTTGTTAATGGGCATAAGCTATGATTAGTGTTTTAGTTATTATTTAAAATACAAACCCCACCCCATAACAAACAAATCACACGCCTCCCTCACCCAACAAGTTTTTACAAGACTCCTGTTCTCTCAATCACACGGCACACGCCAAACAAGAGGAGAAAAGCTTTGAAAATTGTCAAGGAAATTCAAGACAAGGTCGTTCGTCGCCGTTCTTCGATTAGTCAACGTTTATTCGTGCATTAAATACGCAAAGGCACGCCACGCCTTATTTCTTCCCTTTTCTAATCTATCACATTCTAGTATTTATTTGATCGTGAATTGCATAAAAAACAAGTTACACTTCTCATTATTTTTGTTTATGCTTCCATATGTCCAAAAAGCTCATGAATTATTGTATCAAATCATGATATAAGTGTTCATAAAGGGTTTCAATGATTAGGAAATTGTTATGGGTTGTTGTTAGACGCCTTAAGGAGTCCTAGGATTCACCTAAATTGCTGCACACGTGAATTGATTAAGTTGGAACCGAATTGAACGTTTTTGTGGCATAGGTGATCGGTTAAAGGGAAACTTGTTGCACGGCTTGGCTTTGGCTAGACCAGGGCTGGGATAGAGTCATGTATGAGTCAAGGAAGGAGTCCTAGCCATGCTAGGACTCGAGAGACACGGCTGAGAAGGAGTTCTAGCAAGCTAGGACTCCGCCCGAGAAGTTGAACGCGATGTGCAGCAGCTGTGCATGGTTTGTGGCTCGGCCAGGGGGCTTCAGGCTGGGCTAGGATAGGTCCCTAGAGTCCTAAGAGGGTGCACAAGGTTCTGGTCAGGGGCTGGCTCGGTGGTTGGGGTCCCAACAACAGAAATGTAGAGTCCTAGTGCTACTTGGTTTCTCGGCCGTTGCTTGCTACGGATGGGGAGGCTTCGGTTTGGGGCTAGGGTCAAGTCCTAGGGGTTCTAAAGGTCCAAGAGGGTTCCTAGAAGGGCTGGTCAGTGATCGGCTCAGGGTGGTTTGAGCATGGCTCGGTGAAAACGCATGATGGCTCGTGAGGTTAGTGCTTAGGTTTGAAACTTAGGGTTTATGGTCTAAAGTTAGAAACATGGCTCAACGTGGGTTGAGTCATGGTTCACGAGGGCTAAATAGATATAAAAAGTATAAGTTTCAAGTTTGGGAATTTTATATTAAATTTTGATCTAATTCGGGATTAAACACATTAATAAGTGATACTTAAAGAATAAACTAAAAGTCATCGATTTAAACTAAATAAAAATATGAGAAAATTGATCTATGCTTAAATAATTATTTGGGATGATCTAGAGTCAACTGAATTAAGAAAATGTCAGAATTGTGAAATTTTATGTCTAGGAGTAAAACGGTAATTTTACACCCTAAAATTAGTAAACATCATGGCAGTGTCCTCAATGCTGTTTTATATGTTAAAATGATTATCTTACATGTTTATGGAATTGTTGTGATGAAACGATAACGCTAAAAGACATGTAGCATGCTTGGTTTAAAAGAAAAACGTTATATGCATGTTTAATTTTATAAGTGATGAAAATACGAAATGTTGAAGGAAGTGAAGTAATTGTGATTGATACGATGATATGTTAATGTGTAAGACTAAGGCTCAGTTGACGGGTGAGAGTGTCACTGATGTACGCGTCGCCCAGTACTGTGGTTACATGTAGGTGGATCCATCGCTACGAAAGTCACAATTAACGATCTGAATTCGACGAAAGGAAAATGGAATACGTATATGAATATGATGAATATGAATATGTTTACGATGTTATGAAAATGTTTATGTTTATGTTTATGCATCATTATGGAAATGTTATTTTACGTACAAGTATTTTTACTGTTGCATGTGATCTGTATATGTAGTACTTGTTATCAAGAATATGGTTTGCTGAGTCTTTAGACTCACTAGGTGTGATTGATGCAGGTGATTATGATAATAATGATAATGGAGCTCTTGATGGTTGATCTGACTGTACTGAAGGTGCACATAACCCGAGGACCAGCGCTAGTTTTCCGCATTATTTATGATTTTTAAGTTTATGTTAAAGATAGTTTTATGACTTGAATTAAGATTTTGATTGGTTTTTGAGAGGTGGTTAGTTTTAGAAATTTTGCTAAGTTAGTATATGCAAATGATTAACGATTTTATGTTTCAAACTATTGTCTTTGATTTTTAAATATAGTTGGTTGTTTATTTTTAAAAATGATGTCAAAAATATTTTATGCATGAGTATGATTATTCGGCCGATTCATATGAGTTTTTTTAAAAAAAATTATAGTACTTTTTAAGAAAACGAGTAGTGGACGTTTCAATGTGTGCGGAAAACTAGCAAGGTCCTCGGGTTCCAGTGCACCATCAGTCCAGGCAGTTCAGTCACCAAGTCCTCCTGTCTCCACAGAAACATTCTCACCTGCATTAATCACACCTAGTGAGTCTAACGACTCAACATACTTTAACCATTATAACAAGTAATATGTATACAACCACATGCGAAGTGAATAATACTTTTAATAAAATAACTTTAATATAAACATTTGCATCAACTTATACATTTCAATTTTAGGTGAAATCAGTTAATTAATTGTGGCCAACCTTTCATCTTTCGGTCGATTGATCAATCTCAGCTGTAACCATGGTACCAGACGGTGGGGCAATAGTAATCACTTTTCATTTCTGTGCCTTGGCCTATAGTTGGCGGATACACCAGCAATCACTTTTCTGTTACTGTGCCGTGGCCTATGGAAATCCGGTGTTGGGTTCCTACAGGGCTTTGTCCCTCATGAATCTCCATTTCCTTACCGTCACAATCAAATCACTTTATTCAAATATTTTCATCATTTCCATCACTTTATAAAAATACATGCATAAATATCATTTCTTTTAAACCAAGCATGCAACACGTCGTTTAACATTTATCATTTTTCGTCATAAAAATTCCATAACCTTTCAAAATAAAAATTTTTAGCATTTATTACAGTTATCAGGACACTCCCATGACTCCTAACATTTTTCAGGTGCAAAATTACCGTTTTACCACCGAAACCCTAACTTTCCCATTTTACCCTGGACCTTAAAACTTCGACCCGAACCCATCCAAACTTACCATAACACCTTAAAACACTCCCGTAAACATTTTTTAGACGTAAAATTAAGCCCACCAACTAAGTTTCATAATTCGTTTTAAAACTTGGACCAGAGTCCCGAATTTAACCCGAATCAACCCGAAACTGAACATATTCTTTCCTAACTCGAACAAAGACTCAACCAGCCCATTATACACCAACCTAGCCTCAGTCCAGACCGCAAAAACCATCCTAAATCTGATGCAACCTCTGAAACGCAGGAGACCCTTGGCCCTTATGAAACACCCATTGGCCGTGGGGTGAACTTGATCCAAACCAAGCCTAGCCATGAACCAGCCCCTACCAGCCTACAACTAGACCAACCAAAGATCCCTCTGGACCATCATGAATTAGCCTAATACCTGCATACAGTCCCTGCATTGAGCTATGCACAAAATTCACAAACCATGCGCATGTGGCGATCGAGCGGCCAAGCTGCTTCGTTCCATCCCTTGCTTATCAACCAAGGAACGACTCAACCCATATAGGACCACAACACAACCCTCCTAGGTCTTATGGATGCAACCCAACAACGGCACACAGCCTGCACCCTCCAAGAACCAAGGCCGAACCCTAAACACTTGCAAATCCCATGCTCTCGTTCAGATCTTTATCCTCTCTTTACTAGACCCGTCCAACCCCATATAGGACTCCTAAACATCCCTCAAATCATGCCCATACCATCCCTAACCTAGCAGCCCCTTTTGCAACATCAAGAGCGTGAGTTATATACCAAGAAATCATAAATTTTCCATGCAGAAACCATAAAAACGAAAATTATATCATGATATCAGATTTTTTTCATGCAAGAATATAGATTTGCACATAATATGGCATGAATGATGAGAAAACAAAGGTGTAAGGCGTGCCTTTGCGTGATTCACGCACGAATATTCGAGTTTAGATATGTAGGAGCGTCGTCGGAGGGATGAGAACCCTTTGCTGTGATTTTTCCTTCAAAAACAACGTGAGACAGCCTCCGAACTTGAGTCTTTGTGCGGCTAACGCTAGGGAAGAGAGCCGTAGTTTTATTTTTATTTTTTTTAACTTCAGATTAGTGGAGAAAAATAGGCTTGGGAGGCAAGGCTTTTGATATGAATACTTAGGTAGACATCTAGGCCCAATAGTCCTAGTATAATTGGCCCATTATGAACATTAATGCGTAGGAAAAATATCACGTTTAGGAAAGTTCTCGAAATATTATCCGAGCATCCAAAAAGTCTTTATTTTAGTCAAAAATCGATTATCCGTTTAAAATATGACTCAACATGTAAAAATATCTCAAAAGACATTATTTTTGAAATTTACACATTAATTATACCATATATTAAATAATTAAAAATAATTATTTAATAAAAATATTTTTCCTTTAATTGTCCCTGGTCTCCGTTCCTCGTTCAAGCCTCGAATAGCCCTTCAAAACACTGATTTGCACTCTAATAGAAATTATTATTTTTAACAGGTAAACATGCCTACCATATTTAATTAATACAATTAAATAATTTAATTAGGCATTCTTCATTTTTTTTAGATTTGCATGTAGTTGGATTACGTTATCGCATTTTGGACCTTATAAATTCCTCCTTCCCTTAAATGAAATTTCGTCCTCGAAATTAAGACTTACCGAATATTTCCGGGTAGCCACTCCTCATGTCAGTTTCAGTCCGAAGTAGCTTTCTCCTCCGAATTATTTAGCCTCTTGACTTTGACCATTTGAATAACTTTGTTCTGGAGCCTTCTTTTTTGCCTATCCAGCATGAAGATATGAAATATATTATGCACTCAAGCCAGCATCGATGGCAAAGCCATTATATAACCTAATGTTCCAATCTTCTCCAGAACCTCAAATGGTCCTATGAACCTCAGATTGAGTTTGTCTTTCTTTCCAAATCTCATAACCCTTCATAGGTGCTACTTTCACGAACATGTGGCCACCCACTGCAAACTCTAGTTCCCATTATCGCTTATCAGCATAGCTTTTCTGACGACTTTGAGTAGTCTTCATCCTATCTCGAAGTTTGAGAACTAGATCTGATGTATGTTTGACCAATTTCGGACCTAACTCTCTTCTTTCACCAACCTCATCCCATTGTATCAGTGATCTGCATTTCCTCCCATAAAGTTCCTCGTAATGAGCCATACCTACAGACGACTGGTAACTATTGTTGTAAAGTCCAAAAATATGATAACATAACCCAAATGCATGCAAATGTAGGAAAAATGAAAAATGACTAAATAATGGTATTAATGGTATGAATTAATTATGATATGCATGTTGGCATATTTAAAATGTACCTTTCTACATGAATGCACATAACTGTGTTTTTAAAAGTTATTCGAGACGCGATCGAGGAACGGAGATCGGAGACCAAATAAGGGAAAATATTTTTATTAAATGATTATTTTTAATTATTTAATATGTGGTTTATGTTATATGGTATTTTCAAAAATGAAGTGTTTTGAGGTGTTTTTATACGTCGAATCGTGCTTTTAAACGGCATTCGATTTTCGACGAAAATATGAACTTTTTGAGAACTCGGTTATTATTTTCACAAACTGTCCTAAAAAATATTTTAAATATTAACTATGGGGCTTAATGGGACTATTATATTAGGTTAATGGGCCTCAGCTTATACTAGGAGTTTTAATTAATAAATAAAAGCCTAAAACCCTATCCCAAACCCTATAATCCACACACCCCTTCACCTAAATAATTACTAGGACTCTCCTCTCACCCAAGACACACGTACACATGATAATTTGAGAAGGAAAGTCATGAATTTTGAAGAAAAATTCAGCAAGGATCGTCTCTCCGCCAACGTTCCTCGCATCGCCAAATTGTTTTCGAGCGTCATATATGCAAAGACACGCCTTAATCTTCTTTCAATCATCTTTCACACCATATTATGTATATTTAATTGTGTTTGCACGAGGAATATGATGGACCAGTTTTATTTTCGTTTTTATGGCCATATTTTCATAAAATAGATTTTTTTTAAAACTCTTCCTAATTATGCACAAAGGAGCTACCATGGTAGGGGCACTTGAAAGGATGTTTTTCCACATGTTTAAGGGTCCCTAGATGCATAGATAAGGGCTGCACATGAAGGGATGATGGCTTGAACGAAAATTGGAGTTTTATGAAGGTTAGGGTCTCGGCTATGGTGCGGTTCGCTTCCTAGTTTCTTGAGGATGTTAGATGATGTTAGGGGCATGTCTAGGGGTCTTAAAAGAGCTGATCCAAGGTCCTAGGGTCGATGGTTAGAGGCTGGACATGTTGGCTAGAGCTTAGGTTTGAAGAAATTCAAGGTTGGTTAAACTAGGGTTTACAAATCATGCACAAAGAATTCAGTTGGTGTCCTAGGCTGAACCAATGGTTTAATGGGCTTGAATTGGGTTGAATATGGTTTAGATTGGTGTTATTAAGCTTTAGTTCAAGTTTGGTAAAGTTCGGTTAAGTTTCGAGTCAATACGAGTCAAAACCGGGATGTAAGTCTAAGTTTGAAAACGAATTGGAAAATTAGTTGAGGTGCTTGTGTTTACGTCTAAGAAAATATTTATGTGTGTATTTTAAGGTCATATGTTATGTTTTGAATGATTTGGGTCGTCATTTTATGGTCTAAGGATAATTATGGAAAGTAAGGATTTCAAGGGCACAACGGTCATTTTACACCTGAAAAATTTTAGACATCCTGGCACTGCCTTGAATGCTGTATTATTTGTTAAAATATTTATTTTAAATGTGTATGAAATTTTATGATGAAACGTTAATGCTAAAAGACATGTTGCAAGTTTGATTTAAAAGAAAAATAATTTATATGTACATGAATTTGTATAAGTGATGAAAATATGAAAAATTGAAGGAGGTGAATTGATTGTGACTAATACGATGATACGATGATACGAAGATATATAAGGCCAAGGCTCAGTTGACAGGTGAGAGTGTCACTGATGTCCCCGTCGCTCGGTACTGTGGTAATAGGTAGATGGATCCATCGACCTACAGCTAATACGAAAGGCACAATTGAGGATCTGAATTCAATAAAAAGGGAAAGATATATGTATATGATGAAAGGAAATATGATATGATATGTTGATAGGAAAATGTTAAAGTTTATGTTCATGAAAAGCTATTTTATTAAAAGTATTTTCATTGTTGCTTGTGAATATATATGTATTATTCGCTATCATGGTTAAGGTTTGTCGAGTCAATAGACTCACTAGGTGTGATCGATGCAGGTGAGCATGAGATTGATGTTAATGGAGGTCTTGATGATTGAACTTGCTTGGCTGAAGGTGCACACGACCCGATGATCGTCGCTAGTTTTCCGCAAATAAAACTATGTTTATGAATTATGATTACCTAAAGATTTTTATGACTTATGAAACTTTTGAGAGGATGTTAGAGTTAAGTTTATTATTGAAATAATGTTAGTTTAGGTTGGTTGATGTTTATGATTTTATGCTTTCAATTACTTTCTTTTGGATTTTCAAATAATAGTTAGTTGGTTTATTTTTTAATGTTGCAAAATATTCATATTTTAAATGCTCAGTGTTTCAGCCAAATGAATTAAGAAGAAAAAAAAGTTTCTAATACTTTTTAAGAAAATGAGTAGTGGACGTTTCAGTTGGTATCAGAGCAATGTTCCTGCAAAGGGTTGTGCCACCACCAATTCCGGAAATTTCAGTCGTCAAGTCTCAAGTCTGTAAGTTTAATTGCTTTACATGATTTTTTATGATGATACCCACATGTTTACATGGTTTATACGTTTACGTTACATGTTTAATAGCTTTTTGAGGTTAAATGTTAAATATGCTTAAAATTGCTCAAAAAAAGATTAGTATATGCTGCATGATTAGAAACTTAAATTTAAATGCATGTTGGTTACATTTAGAATTTGGAAAATGTTCAGATATAATGCCTTCTAGACGCGCACCTAGTACCGATAGGCAAGTTGAGACTAATGAGGATCGTCGAGGGAATGCACCCCCCACCTCCTAATGGGGATGATGCTACACGTGTTCTAGAGGGCATGACGCGTTTCTTTGAGCAGCAGGCTCAACATGCTCGGAGGCCACAACACGACATGCATAATCAGTTTCGGAGGCTGGGTCCGAAGGAATTTTCTAGCACCACTGAAATTTTTTGTTGTTGAGGGTTGGATTCGATCTCTTGAGGTGCATTTCCGTTATCTAAATATGGGAGATGCTGACCGAGTTAGGTGTGTTATGTATATGATGCGAGACAAAGCTTCTCTTTGGTAGGAAGGAGCAGAGCATGGAGTCAATCTTGCCACACTCACTTGGGAGCTATTCAAGAACATTTTCTATGAGAAGTATTTTTACTGCCGACGTCCTAGGGCACCTGAAAAGGGAATTTATGACTCTCCGTCAGTTGATTATGCAGCTGCCAGTGCTTGTGCATTCCAAGATGAGCAAGCCCTGAAAGATATTGACTTTGAGATGCAGCAACATCAGCCTAATTTGATGGTATTCGAAATTTATGGGGATAAAATGAAATTTTCGAAACTATTGGGGGTTAGAGTGGATTGGCTATCATACTTGGAATGTATTGGCTATCTTTGAATGGAGCTTCGATAGATTTTCGGTATAGGTCAGTGTCTATTCGACCTCCGAGCGGGAAATCTTTTGTCTTTGAGGCAGCAAGGAACAAGAAAATGCCGCACATTATCTCTTGCTTGTGTGCGAGGAAACTTATAAAACGAGGCTGCCAAGTTTTTCTAGCATGTGTTACGTCATCACCCGTTCCCGAGAGTCAGAGGCTAGAGGATGTTGAGGTCGTCAGAGACTTTCCTAGCGTCTTTCCTGAGGAAGTTTCTGGCATTCCACCGGACTGAGAGGTGGAATTTTCTATTGAGTTGTTGCCGAGAACTGTGCCAATTTCTAAGACACCCTTTCGTCTAGCACCCGCCGAAATGAAAAAGTTAAAAGATCAAATTTAAGAATTGCTGGACAAGGGTTTTATTCGCATTAGTTGTTCTCCGTGGGGCACACTGCTATTATTTGTAAAGAAAAAAGATGGCAGTATGCGACTCTGTATTGATTATCGAGAGCTGAATAGATTCATCATCAAGAATAAGTATCCCTTACCTAGAATCGAAGACTTATTTGATCAATTGTAAGGAGCATTCATTTTCTCGAAGATAGATCTTCGTTCGGGATACCATCAGTTGAAAGCTAAAGAGTCTGATGTTCATAAGAAGGGTTTTAGGACTCGAAATGGGCACTATGAGTTTATGGTCATGCCATTTGGGTTGACCAATGCGCTAGCGATTTTCATGGATCTGCAACTATTGGTATATCAAGAGTTGCATATGTATTCGATAACGATGTGATTTATTTTTAAGTACTAATAGTGTCATGGTATGTCCAACTAGAAAAACACATTTCCCTAAAGAACATTTCTTGCTCTGGCCAGAGACTTGCTGCGCTATTAACTCATCATATCACATAGGATATCTTCACCCGTAGGCGAACGGTGAATCTCCGACTACAATGCATTTGTTCCTACGTATTTTGAAACTACACCCAACCTCGCCACCTGATGACCCTCGATGGAGTCGGTAAACGGATCAAAGTGTATGCTAGTACGTATAGCCCCGACATTGTCTTGGGTCAAAGGACTAATGATGTTCCAGCAAAACTGCAGACTATTCCACTCGATAAGTAGGAACCACTTGGATAGTCCGAGGGAAGGTTGTTCATTGCATCATCATATGATCACCCATCTGTGTGAATGGACATCTCCATGCCCTTGCCAATGAAACATGGCGTTTACATTACAGATGTTATTCTCAATCTCGAGCGATCTTTATCCTTTTTTTAGGCGACTGATTCGTCTTGGAACCTATTTAGAAGATACGGTACACTTCCTAATGAGTTCCATGATCTTACGTTGCGACGCAGACTTCATGGTACCTATTGTTTATTCAAGGACTTTTTCTATGTAGCTTGCATGGGTATACAGATAAGTATAATTCCATAATCGAATAAAATCGTAAAATATTATTAAAATAAAGATAGTTTTACATTAGAGTCAATAAAGCATGAGCCACAAGTTGGCTTGCCGGACACCTACTCTAACAATCTCAAACTTGCCCTATAGCCAACTACCCATAGATCTTAGATTCATTGCTTCGCGATGCTTCTCAAACAATGGTCCTGACAGGGCTTCATTAGTGGATCAGCAACGTTATCTGCGGAGGAGACTCTCTCTATCGATATGTCTCCTCTTCCCACAATCTCCCAGATTACGGGGAACTTCCTCAGTATATATTTGGATCGCTGATGAGACATCGGTTCCTTTGCTTGCGCCACAGTACCGGTGTTGTCACAGTGGATCGGGACTGGATCAACTGTTTGAGGAATGACACCCAACTCTTGGATGAAATTTCTCATCCAAACACCTCCTTTGATGCAGCCGATGCACCTATGTATTAGGCCTTAGTGGTTGTATCCGCTGTGATGTCTTGTTTGGAACTCTTCCAAGAGCCAGCACCACCATTGAGCTTTAATAAAAATCCAGAGGTCGATTTCGAATCATCCACATCAGATTGGAGGCTAGAATCAGTGTAGTCTTGCAATTTTAGTTCTCCACTCCCGTATACAAAGAACAAATTCTTAGTTCTTCTGAAGTAGCTAAGAATGTCCTTCAGTGCTTTCCAATGCAGTGGACCAGGATTTGACTGATAACTGCCCGCAACACTTAGTTCATATGCAATATCAGGTCGAGTAGATACCATACCATACAAAATATTGCCTATGGCAGATGCATTTGGAATGCGGCTCATGGTTTCTATCTCTTCATTAGTCTTAGGGCACATAGACTTGGATATAGTCACACCATGAGATATTGGGAGATATCCTCTCTTGGACTCCTCGATAGAGAATCTCCTCAATATGGTATCGATATATATGTGGATTGGGTGAGCCATAGCATTCTCTTTTATCTATCCATATAGATCTGTATTTCTAATACATATGATGCTTCACCCATATCCTGTATGGAGAACTTACCAGCTAATCATACTTTAGTTGACTGTAACATCCATACATCATTCCCAATGAGTAGTATGTCATCAACATAAAGCACCAGGAATGTTACTGCACTCCCACTGACCTTCATGTACACACAAGGTTCCTCAGGATTTTTGGAAAAATCAAACTCTTTGATAGTGTTGTCAAATCTGAGGTTCCAGCTCCTTGATGCCTGTTTAAGTCCTTAAATGGATCTCTGAATTATGCATACTTTATGCTCACTTCCTACTGATGTGAATCCTTCAGGTCGAGGCATGTATTCTCTTCCTTAATATCCCCATTAAGGAAAGCTGTCTTCACATCCATTTGTCATATTTCATAGTCATACCATGTTGTTATTACTAGCAGTATCCTAATGGATTTGAACATTGCAACTGGAGAAAAGGTTTTCTCATAGTCAATACCTTGTCTTTGAGTATATCCTTTTGCTACCATTCTAGCTTTGAAGGTCACCACCTGCTCATCCGCTCCAAGTTTCTTCTTGTAAATCCATTTGCATCATCTGAGAACAATTTCCTCAGGTGGATATACTAAGGACAATACTTGGTTCGAATACATTGAGTCCATCTCGGACTGCATGGCTTCAAGCCATTTAGATGAATCGGCATCAAACAATGCTTCCTTGAAGTTTCTTGGATCGCATCCAGGAATGGGCTCATCTTGTCCCTCTTCAAGAAGCAGACTCAACCTATTAGGCGGCCTTTAGATCCTTTCGGATCTCCTAGGAGCTTGTGTTTCTTTGATTGGCTGTTGGGGTATGCGTTCTACTAGTTTTGTAGTAAGAGGTTCTCGATAGATGTTATTTTTATGTGTTTTATTGCATTAGTTTTATGTGTGTTTGCATTGTGTGTGCATGCATTTCATATACACTTTGTTTGTTTTAGAATTTGCATATGCATATGATTGTGTCTCACTCGTACGTGATGAATTTGTAGGTGAAATGTCCAGAGAGCTGAAATCGAGAGAGAAATACACAAGCCACACAAGAAAGAGAGGAATTGTGCAGAAGAGTTGGCGTCCGGGCGGTATAATCTTACCTTATACCGACCGGCACGAGATATGCCTTTCAAAGCCTGAATTACAGAAGACTCGGCGCTCGGGCGGTACAATCCTACCGCCCGAGCAGTACTCAATTTGGAAAAAATATGGAAGATGATTTCTTGCCTTCTGGGGAGATTGCCAATGGTGGCTGCAAAAGGAACCCTAGGGGATGAAAATTAAAACTATTCAACAGCCACAAAGCTTTGACAGAGAAAAAAAGATTGGAGCAAAGCTTGAAGCGAGGATTTTCAAAATTTCCGGGCAATGTTCTTCGCGTTTTCGTCACGTCTAGTATTTCTAATTTAATTTATCTTGTTTAGTTTTGCTTAGTTTGAACATGAATTCTAGTAGCTAATTTACATTATTTGTTGGGATTTAAGGTGATCCTACCCCGAAATCGAGTTTAGTTAATTCATCTATCGACTTATGATTTATTCTTGATTGTGCTATTATTTTCATTGCGTTGTTGAAGCGTAGCTAACTTTAATAATGATATCAGTGAGTCCGAGAGATTAACCCGTGAAAGGAACGACTAGCAAAATCCGTGGATTTACAATTTACATAGAAATATGAAGTTGGATACACGTCTATAGTCATAGTCCAGTTGGTCGAAAGCTAAGAGATTTCATAGAACGACATGCAGTTCACCCTTGATAAATAATTAAAGAGATTTAATTATTTCACTGAGATGAATTAGTTTGGCATAGCTCGAGAAGGTGTGTTCAATTGGATAGGAAATCCCTTCGAAAGCGTAGATCATTGTTGAACAAATTAAGTAGATAAGCGAGGGGTAGGTGAACCGAGATTCCCAGCAAATTCATTTCTCATTGAATCTTTAATCAACCATTGTAGTTTATTTATTTCATCATTTAATTTGTGAATCATTTTGTTGAGTTTTCATTTAATAATCGTAGTACTAAACAATCATCCAAATTATCATTGCTAAAGATTTAATAACTGAGAATAAAAATTGCGAAATACAGTCTCTAGATGAACGATAATCGTACTCTCGTACACTATATTATTACTTGACATCGTGCACTTGCGATCATTTCAAGCTTGAATATTTTAAATATTACTATGGATTTTATAGTGCAAGTTTTGCTCGATCATGTTTTTGGCACCATTTTCGGGGACTATTAATCCAAATTTTATTCTTAGTTATTTATTTAGCATTATTTATTTTTTTTTGTTTGACACCTTCGATTTATTTGCAGGTATCTCTCTCGGTGCATGCCAAGATCTCTAGAGTCTAAACTAGAAATATTCGATCCCGAGATAGAAAGAACCCTACGCAGACGAAGACAACAATAGAGGATTATAGACATGATGAACAAGAACGAACGTGAGGAAGAGCATCATGAAGATCTAATAGTCGAAGAGCCAAGGCGAATATCCATGTTGGAGTACGAACAACCTTCGCTTGATGGAGAACGTCCAAGCATAGTGCGACCAACCTTCAGGGCGAACCAGTTTGAGATCAAACCAGCCATAATTCAGATGATCCAGAACACTGTCAAATTTGGGGGAAATGTGCTAGATGATCCAAACACTCACATTGCTAACTTTTTAGAAATTTGTTACACTTTTAAATTTAATGGATTCTCTGATGATGCTGTTCGATTGCGTTTATTTCCTTTCTTTTTGCGTGAAAAAGCTAAATCTTGGTTGAATTGTTTGCCTGTAGGTTCAATCACAACTTCGGAAGATATGGCCAAGGCATTCCTCTTGAAATACTTTTCTCCATCAAAAACCCTGAAGCTACGAGCAGACATAACCACATTCTCTCAATTTGAGCAAGAGTCACTCTACGAGGCTTGGGAGCGCTAATAATACTTATTGCTGAGATGCCCACATCATGAGTTGCCTTTTGGGTTAGTTGTCCAAACCTTTTACTATGGTTAATTTCTTCTAACCGTACCATGATAGATGTTGCGGCCTGTGGGAATCTACCGAGGAAAACGGCTGAAGAAGGGTATGAGTTACTGGAGGAGATGGCTGTTAGAAGTTATCACCCTCAATCTGAGAGGAGCAATAAGAAGAGGAGTGCAAGAGTTCACCAGGTAATTGATTTTTCTGTTGTCACTGCACAATTAGAAGCACTTAACAGGAAAATAGACATCTTGAATGTAAACGGGAAAATGATGCGCCTGCAAAAGATATTCTGTGATAAATGTGGAGAAGAACATTATGTTAATGATAGTCAAAATAGTGGCCCTTTCTATGTGCATGAGGAGGCACCAGTAAATCAAGTGGGGATTCAAAACTGTCCTAGAAATAATCCATATTCGAACACATATAATCATGGATGGAGGCAACATCCCAACTTCTCATGGGTTAGGTCAAAACAGTCAAAATCGGCCACAAGGAGGAAAACAGTATGGTAAGCAACCAATGTATAGACCTGAGCCTAGAGAGTAGAAGTCTAGTTTGGAGCAAATGATGTCTAAATTTATCTCGTCCTCCGAAACTAGACTACAGAACCAGGATGGATCGATAAAGGGGTTTGAAATCAGACAAGGCAATTGGCAAAGATGATCGCCAGTAGAAATCCGGGCAGCTTGCCAAGCAACACTGAAACTAATCCTAACGAGCAAGTGAATGCCGTAGCATTGAGGAGTGGAAAGGTACTTGAACAAGAGGGGAAGGAAAAAGGGAAGCGCGGAGAGAAACAGCACACCTCCTGAGGTAAGTTTCCTAACTCTACACCCGCACGCACTGCACGCACTGCACAATCTAGAATTGTTATCCCTCTACATTTTCCTGCAGCATTAAAAAAGGCGAAAATGGATGTGCAATTCGATAAGTTCCTAGAAGTATTTAAGAAATTGCATATTAATATTCCCTTTACTGATGCTTTGATGAAAATGTCTAGCCATGCTAAATTTCTAAAGGACATCTTAGCAAATAAGAGGAAGTTGGAGGATCACATGACTATAAACTTAACTGAAAATTACTCTGCATTGGTACAAAACAAGATCCCACCAAAATTGAAAGATCCAGGGAGTTTTTCTATTCCTTGCATGATTGGTGATGTTGTTTGTCATAAAGATTTATGTGATCTTGGTGCGAGTATAAATCTTATGCCTTTATCTGTATTCGGGAAACTCGGATCAGGAGAGCCTAAGCCAACAGGATGTCCTTGCAACAAGTAGACAGATCTATCAAATATCCGCGAGGAGTCATAGAGGACATGTTGGTAAAGGTGGAAAAATTTATACTTCGTGCAGATTTTGTGGTGCTAAACATGGAGGAAGATATGGAGATGTCTTCCATTATGGGGAGACCATTTCTTGCAACTGGCAAGGCTCTAATTGATGTGCAAGAAGGAAAGTTGAGACTAAGAGTGGGGAAGAAACAAATTACTTTTGATGTCTTTAATGATCTTAAGCACACACTGCGCACTGATGACTGTTTTAGAATCGATGCTTTGGATTCACTTGTGAACTATTTTGCGCAGGACGCTGTAAAGGATCCATTGGAAGCCACCCTCACAGCTGAATTAAAGGAAGATGACTTGTGTAATGTCACGAAAATTTGAAGGTCCATGTGAACCACATGCATGAAAGTTACTAAATTTCTCTTATATTTTATTAAATTATTTTAAAGCATTAAATGCATGTTTATTTTATTAATTTGTATTTAATTATTTTATGCACATTTTTTGCATGATATGATTTATTTCATGATATTTTAAAAGTTCATGCATTAGGATTTTTAAGTTGCATTTCGCGCTCGAACGAGAAACGGAGACCGGAGAATTATCAGAAAATTATTTTTATTACGTGATTAATTTTTATTAATTAATATAAGATGTTTTAAATGTATTTTTGAAGAAATGGGCTTTGTTGGGTATTTTTACCCGTCAAAACATATTTTTAGCGGTACACACATTTTATCGAATCGAGGGACTTTTTGAGGGTTCGGCTAATATTTTCAAGAACTTACCAAAATGTAATATTTTTTGGGAGCGTTTTTGGACTTAATGGGCCTAATTTTAGGGTCGTTGGGCTTAAAACTCTTTTAAACTTTTAATTAAGCAATTTAGGGCTCATTAGCGATATATTAACTATTTAAATAATGCTAAAAACTCCACTAAACCTAACTACCATTCATTACCCGAAACCCTCCCCTTCCCCTATCGGATTCTCACCGTTTTCAGCACCCAATAGCAGTAAGGCTTCGACTTTTGCATCTTCTTGCAAGAGAAAATTCCCCGACGCTCTCCCGACGTTCGATCTTCGATCTTCTCGCGCGAATACATCCAAAGGGATGCATGTATTCTTCTTTTTGCATCATTCACGCCATGATTATGTAAAAATGTGTGTAAGTGCATTGAAACCTCTCGATCAAGCATGGGTGCAGGTTTTTTTGAAGGTTTGGCATGAAATTTCATTCTTTTTGGTTGCATGCTCACGTTTTTTTTTTGAAGGTATCTCATGTTTCTTCTTATGTTGTGCAAAGGGCTGCCATATTCTTATTGAGAAGGGGTGTGTGAAGGGGGTCTAGTGCTGTCATTATTTCTAGAGTCGCGATCTGTTCTTGGTGGTGTGTAGGGCCGATGGTTTGGTGGCTTAGGGTCACGTTTTTGGTAGGGATTGGGTGAGAGGCCGAGCCGATGGTACGAGGGCTGAACAAAGCCTTGGACCAGGCCTTGATGGGTCTGAGATATGATTTAGAGAGGCTTGACCGCTGCGGGAACCGTCCTCAAGGCCGTTCGATCAAGTGCAAGTGCGAGGGGCTACGACGCGGGTGATTGGTTGTGTTGTTTATCGGCTCTCAGCAGGCTGCAGCCTGCATGTAGCTAGGGCCATGAGTCTAGTGGGTCCAGCATGGTCCCAGGATGGTCAAGGGAAGGTTGGTTCATGGCTAGATCCGCTGGTTGAGGGCTAGGAGCGTAATTAGGGAAAGTGTGAGACTTAAGGTTCGAAGGGGAGCTGCTGGCAAATTCCAGCAGCTCTTGAGGCTGTCTTTGTTAGTGTTTGGGGGCTGGAATGTGGAGTTTTAGAGCTGATAGGGCGTGTTTTAGGCATTATATAAGTTTGGAAAATTTTGGGTAAGTTTCCAGTCGATTCGGGTTAAAACTGGGACCCCAGTCCAAGTTTTAAAACGAATCGGTTATGTTATGAAATGGGCTTGATTTTACATCTAGGAATGCTTATAAATATGTTTTTGAATATATTAAGTAGTTTGGTAAGTTTCGGGGAAATTTTGGAGGTCCAGGGGTGAAACGACAAATTTTGGGTTTTCCAGGGGCAAAATTGTAATTTTGCACCCAGGTGAGATTTTGGTCCTGACAGCGACCTGAGCACAAGATTATCATGTTTTTAAATTTTTATACATCATGATCACGATTTTTAAGATTTTATGAAAATATACGTTGTATGCTTGGTTTAAGGAAAATTGCATATGTGCATGATTTTGTTAAGTGATGAAAATGATGATGTTTTTAATGATGGAAATTAGTTGTGGCTATCGAAATATATGTAAATTCATAAGTCCTATATGTAAATGATGATGATGAGGACTAGGCACAATGGATGAGTAATCCTATCACTGATGTCCTACAGCCACTGGTTACCGGAGTTTTTTGTATGATGGATCCATCGTAAATGATGATATATGATAGTCACCTCTAATGAACTGCATTCACCAAAGGAAATGATAAATGATAAACGATGAAAGATGAATGATGATTAACGATGAGCTATTTTGACACGTAATGATTTTATACGACACGTTTATGTTACGCTTTTAAAGTAATGAAAGGTATGTTGATTACAGTATATTTTCACTGCTGTGTGCTATGTATATGTACTTGCTATTAACGTTACAGTTGTGCTGAGTCTTTACACTCACTAGTTGTGAATGATGCAGGTGAGCATATCGATGAGAAGACTGGAGGTGCCGAACTCAGAGTAGGCAGACCTAGTGCGGTGACACGACCCGAGGACCACATGTTTTTCGCATTATGATTAAGAGTTTTGAGAGCTTATGGACATTTTCATACGTTGATTATCTTAAGATTTTTATTTTTTTATGTTTACATATGATTTTTGATGAGTTTGGTTATTTTGAACTGCACTATTTTTACTGTCAAATATTTAAGATCATTTTTAAATGTTATATTTTTCAGTAGAGCGCATGCATGCGAAAAGTTTAAATGTTATTTCGAAAATGCGAGCATCTAAAAAAAATATGTCTAATATAATTTTAAAATGAACGAGACGTTTCAGTTGGTATCAGAGCAATGGTCCTGTATAGGTGTCGCCCCCGCCAGCTTTTGCAGCTCAGTCTTCCAGCCTCAAGTCTGTAAATTTACATGTTTTAAATGTTTTAATGCTATCATCTGAATGTTTACACGATACGTGTTTTACAACGATTTTCAGTACATATTTAACAGCTTTCACTATTTAAGAATTAAATGTTTTGAAAACTAGAATGGATTGCATGTTGGTTATGTTTGGAATTGGACATGTCTAAGAATTCAAATATTGGGAGTTAAGAGATGTTGAAAATGATTTGACTATATTAATTTTTGGGATAGTAGTACTGATGTTATACTTATGGGTCATAATTTAATCTTGAAAATTATGAATACTTTTGGGGCATGTATGTTTTCAAAAAAAATATTGAGTGTTTGTGGTTACTAGTTGGGTTAATTTTGAGGATTTTATATAAGCTATAATGATTCGAAGAATACGAAAATCTTTAGAAGTATAAAAATGTATAACTTGGGATTTAATGATTGAATTGTATGAATTGAGAATTTTAAGGACCTAATTGTAATAATCAATAATTTGAGGACCTAAGTGCAAAAATAAAAATCTAAGGGAATATTTTCGAATTTATCGAATTTTGGGATTAAATTCTGAGTTTCGAGAATTTAAAGGTCTAATGAGGCTAAAATCGAAAAATATTATGGGGATAAAATGCAAATTTCAAAGAGTTATAGGGCCAAAATTGTAATCTCCGAGAATTTTAAGGACCAAATTGCAAATTTGAGGATTAAATTCGAACTTTTGAGGAACAATTGGGTAAAATCAGTAATTTTTCGAGGTTATAGGAATTGATTTTGGGTTTAATAAGCTTAAAATTTTTGAACTTTATGTTAAGGGGAACTTATAGAATGGAATTAGGAACGCCAAAAGCTTATGGGTAATTGTGGAATTTTCGAAACTAAAGACAAATTGGATAATTTTTGAGGAAATTAAGAATTAATGTAGCACTTGATAAGAAATTTGGGGACTAGTTTAGTTGTAAGTGAGAATTGAATGGTTTAAATGACAAGAAATTTTGATGATTTAGGTTTGAAGGGATATTTAGAACCTTGAAACAATTGGGTTAGATGGTTATAAGGAATGGTAATCGAGGACATTGTAGGATAAATCAATATTGGGCTTGAAAATCTAAGTGTTAATGTATTAATGCTGTGAAAAATTAAGAATTTAGAGTGATGAAAATTTAAAGTAAAGTTGATCAATTAGTTAAGTTATAAGAATAGACAGTAAGTTAACTTATTTTGGGAGCTTAAGATTTGATGCAGCATGAGTTTTAGTCATGATCTTAGTAGTTAAAGTTGTACCTTCGTTAGGGTTAAATTTTTCTAGAAAGTTGGGTATGTTTGTTGGTTAGGTTACATGATAGACGCATGTAAGAATTGAGGTAGACACCTTGTCTTGAGGAATTTTCGTAAGTCATTAAGAAACTTGAGAATAAGATCCAAAAATCTTTAGGTTGCATAAGTTTGAATTTCAAATTTATGAGATATGTGTTGATAAGGAAATTTTGGGTGAAATAAAAAACTAAGGGAATTAGTGGTGTTCAACACAGGTTGCCAATGAACGAATATTAAGATTTTTATCGAGTAAGAAATCTAAAATCTTGATATGGGGATTCTAGAACTCTATGGGTTATAAGTGAAGTTGATTTATTAGAATTATTCTAAGGCTACCATGGGATAAGTTATTAAGTTTTATATGCTAGAATTAATTAAGCATTAAGAACACGTAAGAATGCGATATTCGTTCCAATGAGGAAATTCCAAGGGTCTTAGGCCTCAACTATATTGTAATTGGAAAGGAAATAGTTTAAGCATGTAATTGGGACTTGAAGGGCTTTAATATATAAGTAGAAGATCGATATTGTATGATTGGGCCTTATGGATCGACGTTACTCGAGGTTTAGGATTTACAATAATTTTACATTGGGATGTATTTCTAAATACTAAGTTACGTATGTTTGGTGACGTAAGTTAAGGATTCGATTCAAGGATCTTAGGCTAATATTATTATGAGATTGAGATAAGGCTTGACTTTCAAGTGTATTACCGAGGATAAAAGTCGATCAGTAATTTTGGTACTAAGGGTTCTTAAGTCGACTGCATAAATGATAATGTAATAGGTTGATAAACATTATGGGTATAGTATAAGAAAAGTAAGGTGCGATAAATTTGGACATCCATCTCAAGTATGAGGAATTACGAGATAAGTCAAATTCGAGGTCATAGTAGAATAAAACTAAGTCACCATTAGTCGTTTTAAGTCGCGATTTGCAATCAAGAATCTTGAAAGACAGTTTAATTAGGATTGAGGAGGCGTAAGGACGACTTAGCACTCATTTTATCAGAGTAGCGCAGCGGAAGCGTGGATTATTGGTAAATTAGAATTAAAAGTCTAAACTTTTGTTTATCGAGGATAAGCGAATGTCGGGGACGAAATTCAATTTAAGAGGGAAAGATTGTAACGTTCCCAAAATTTGAAGGCACGCGTGAACCACATGGATGCAAGTTACTAAATTTCTCTTGTATTTTAATAAATTGTTTTAAAGCATTAAATGCATGTTTATTTTATTAATTTGCGTTTAATTATTTTATGAATTTTATGCATAATTTTTGCATGACATGATTTATTTCATGATATTTTAAAAGTTCATGCATTATGATTTTTAAGTTGCATTTCGCTCTCGAACGGGGAACGGAAACCGGAGAATTATCAGAAAAATTATTTTTATTACGTGATTAATTTTTATTAATTAATATAATATGTTTCAAATGTATTTATCAAGAAATGGGATTTGGTATTTTTACCCGTCAGAGCATATTTTTCAGCGGGACGCAAATTTTATCGAATTGGGGGACTTTTTGAGGGTTCGGATAATATTTTTAAGAACTTACAAAAACGTAATATTTTTCGGGAGTGTGTTTGGACTTAATGCGCCTACTTTTGGGCTCAAAACTCTTTTAAACTTTTAATTAAGTAATTTAGGGCCCATTAGCTATTTGTTATCTATTTAAATAATGCTAAAAACTCCACTAAACCTAACTACCATTCATTAGCCGACACCTTCCCCTTCCCCTATCAGATTCTCACCATTTTCAGCACCCCATAGCAGCAAGGCTTCGGCTTTTTCATCTTCTTGCAAGAGAAAATTCCCCGGCGCTCTCCCGACGTTCGATCTTCGAGCGCAAATACATCAAAAAGCATGCATGTATTCTCTTTTTTGTATCATTCACGCCACTATTGTGTAAAAATGTGTGTAAGTGCATGGAAATATCTCGATCTAGCATGGGTGCACGTTTTGTTGAAGGTTTGGCATGAAATTTCATTCTTTTTTGGTTGCATGATCACGTTTTGTTTTTGAAGGCATCCCACGTTTCTTCTTATACTGTGCAAAGGGCTACCATATTCTTACTGAGAAGGGGCTGTGTGAAGGGGGTCTAGTGCTGTCATTATTGCTGGAGTCGCGATCTGTTCTTGGTGGTGTGAAGGGCCGATGGTTTGGAGTCTCAGGGTCACGTTTTTGATAGGGATTGGGTGAGAGGCCGAGCCGGTGGTGCGAGGGTTGAACAGAGCCTTGGACCAGGCGTTGATGGGTCTGAGACACGGTTTAGAGAGGCTTGACCGCTGCTGGAACCGTCCTCAAGGCCGTTCGATCGAGTGCAAGTGCGAGGGGCTAGGACGCGGGTGATTGGTTGTGTTGTTTCTCGGCTCTCAGCAGGTTGCAGCCTGATAAAGCTAGGGCCATGACTCTAGTGGGTCCAGCATGGTCCCAGGGTGGTCAAGGGAAGGTTGGTTCGTGGCTAGATCCGCTGGTTGAGGGCTAGGAGCGTAATTAGGGAAAGTGTGAGACTTAAGGTTTGAAGGGGAGTTGCTGGCAAATTCCAGCAGCTCTTGAGGCTTTCTTCGTGAGTCTTTGGGGGCTGGAACGTGGAGTTTTGGGGCTGATAGGGTGTGTTTTAGGCATGATATAAGTTTGAAAAAATTTGGGTAAGTTTCGAGTCGATTCGGCTTAAAACCGGGACCATGGTCCAAGTTTTAAAACGAATCGGTTAAGTTATGAAATGAGCTTGAGTTTAAGTCTAGGAATGCTTATAAAAATGTTTTAGCATACTTTAAGGATTTTGGTAAGCTTCGGATAAATTTTAGATGTCCAGGGGTGAAACGGTAAATTTTGGGTTTCCCAAGGGCAAAATGACCATTTTGGGTTTCTCAAGTGCAAAATGGTCATTTTGAACCCGGGGTGAGATTTTGGTCCTGGCAGCGCCTTGAGCACAATCTTATCATGTTTTTAAATGTTTATGCATCATGATCACGAGTTTTAAGAATTGATTTTATGAAAATATACGTTGCATGCTTGGTTTAAGGAAAATTATATAAGTGCATGCTTTTGTTAAGTGATGAAAATTATGATGTTTTGAATGATAGGAATTAGTTCTGGCTATCGAAATATATGTAAATGCATAAGACATATATGTAAATGATGATGATGAGGCCTAGGCACAGTGGATGGGTAATCCTGTCACTGATGTCTGACAGGCGCCGTGTACCGCGGTTCTATGTATGATGAATCCATCGTAAATGATGATGTACGATAGTCACCTCTAATGAACTGCATTCGCCAAAGGAAATGATAAATGATAAAAAAATGAATGATGAATGATGATTAACGTTGAGCTGTTATGACACGTCATGATTTTACACGACACGTTTATATTACCCTTTTAAAGTACATGAAAGGTATGTTGATTACAATATATTTTCACTGATGAATAGTATTTTCTATTAACATTACAAGTGTGTTGAGTCTTTACACTTACTAAGTGTGAATGATGCAGGTGAGCATATCGATGAGGAGAATGGAGGTGCCGAACTCTGAGTAGGCAGACCTGGTGCGGTGACACGACCCGAGGACCGCATGTTTTTCACATTATGATTTACGAGTTTTGAGAGCTTATGGACATTTTCATACATTGATGATTTCAATATTTTTATTTGTTTATGTTTACGTATGATTTTGGATGAATTTGGTTATTTTAATTTTCACTATTTTTACTGTAAAATATTTTAGATCATTTTGAAATGTTATATTTTTCTGTAGAGCGCAAGCATGCGAAACGTTTAAATGATATTTTGAAAATGCGAGCATTTTTTTTAAAAAAATAATATGTCTAGTAGAATTTTAAAATGAACGAGACGTTTCAACTTGGACGAAGAAAAAAGGGAAATAGTGGCATACTTTAATGCCAACCAACCATGGAGGAAGCCAATGAGGATGATATTGGAGGATTTGGGACAGCGAATCGACTTGACCCCTCCGAAGTCAAGCATTGAGGAACCACCGATGCTTGAGCTCAAGCCATTGGCTCCGCACCTAAAGTACGTATACCTAGGTGAGAATAAAACTTAACCTGTCATTATTTATGCTGCTTTAACAGACGTAATGGAGGAAAAAATATTGTAAGTTCTTAAAGAGCACAAGAGGGCGTTCCCTTGGAAGGTGGCAGACATCAAGAGAATAAGTCCATCAATCTGCATGCACAAAATCTTGATGGAAGAGAAGTATTCACCTCTCGTGCAACCTCAGAGATGACTCAATCCAAAGATTTAAGAGGCAGTGAAGGATGAAACTATCAAGCTTCTCGATGCAGATATTATCTATCCTATTTCAGATAGCGCATGGGTAATTCCTGTTCAGTGTGTGCCTAAGAAAGGTGGGATTACTGTCATCACAAATGAAAATAATGAAGTTATTCCCACTAAGACTGTTACAGGGTGGAGAGTGCGTATTGATTATAGGAAGCTAAATGATGCCACCTGTAAGGACAACTTCCCCTCCCCTTTATTGATAAGATGTTAGAGATACTAGCGGGGCATGAGTTTTACTGTTTTCTAGGTGGGTATTCGGGGTATAATTAAATCACTATTGCACCTGATGACCAAGTTAAAATTTCTTTCACTTGTCCTTATGGCACTTTTACTTACCGACGTATGCCTTTTGGTCTTTGTAATGCCCCTGTTACGTTTCAACGCTGCATGACTGCTATATTCCATGATATGATTGAAACATTTCTTGAAATATTTATGGTTACTTTTCTATCTTTGGTGCAACGTTTAATGAATGTTTGCATAATCTGAACGCAGTGTTGAAAAGGTGCGAAGAGAAAACCTAGTGCTAAATTGGGAGAAGTGCCATTTCATGGTACAATAGGGAATTGTGCTGGGGCAAAAGAATTCTGAACAAGGGATTGAGGTGGACAAAGATAAAGTGGAATTCATCAAAAACCTACCACCACCAGCAAACTAATGATTGTTTTATAGTTGATTCATTGGATTCACTTGTGTGTCATTTTGTGCAGGATGCTATGAAAGATCCATCGGAAGCTACTCTCACCACTGAATTGAAGGAGGATGAACTTGATGAAGAAAAATATGGAAGAATGGCATAATTTAATGACAATCATTCATGGAATAAGCCAGTAAGGATGAAATTGGAGGATTTGGGGGATTGAAGAGACTTGACCCCTCAGAAGTCAAGCATCGAGGAACCGCTGAAACGTGAGCTCAAACCACTGCCTCCACACATGAATTACGTGTACTTAGAGCGTACAAAGCTAGCACCCGACATGCGCATCACGTCGAGCGAATTAAAAGAAGTTGAAGCGGTGCTGTTGCACAACTCCAAGTTGCACCTGTTTCCTGGAAAACTAAAATCAAGGTGGGCTGGCCCATACATGATTACCAAGGTGTTCCTCTCGGAAGCCATGACTTTGAGAGATGGGAGGAATGAGCCGCTCACAGTCAATGCTAAACAATTGAAGCACTATTTGGGTGGCATAGTGGAGCAACAAATTGGAGTCGCTCGATTTAAAAACAACCCGAACTTGAGAGGAACCTACAGTCTAGCTCTCGACTATAAATTGAGAATTAATTTCTTTCCCTTCTTAATCATTTTTTATTGATTTATCCATTTAGCGAGTTGAGTTTTTGAGATAGACTTTTGTTTTTGGTTTATTATTCCCCCGCTCCACTTTCAATATGACTATCACCAGCACGTGGATGCACCTGGGATATCACCACCGGAAAATGATGAGGACGAGTATTGATCAGGGGAGTTCACTATTTCCCCTTCTCTTCGTTTTCATTTTCTGTTGCATTATGTTTTTTTTTGTTATTATCGTTGTTTCATTCTGTCATTTACATTGCAATTGTTTCTGTGTCATGCATCTGTGTGTCGTATATGTGTTTCAGTCTTTTGTGCAACGGGGACATTGCACACACTTAGTATGAGGAGGTCAGTTGGGTTTTGTATTGCATGTGTTTTTAATTATGGTGAAGAAAATATGTTGGTAGCCGATGATGATGTTGGGATTGATGAATTACATGTTTCTTAGTCTTGTCTCTCGTTATTAATACCCCATCTGGTAAAGGCATACATTTTGGCTTGAATTTTGAAATTTGTTTTATGCACATACAGTGGGTTTTTGTAGTTGTGTGAATGATAGTTGAGTTTAAAAATGTGTGGGGGAAACTGGAGAGACATGAGATGTGAGTAGAACTTGAATGAATGCTTGTGGAAATGAGTGACTGACCAGTAGCATGAACTTGAGTAGAAAGCCCTAGTAAACATGGAATAACCTTCTTCCTAATCGTGCATAGAACCTGGAAATTTTTCTCGAGGCCAAATAAACTAACATTCCTTATATTCATATCCTAGGGAGTACACACGAGAAAATTATGCACTTATTAAAAAACAAAAAAAAAGGGGGATGTAAGTGAGGGGGTCAAAAAGGGATGAAATCCTATCACGAAGTTGAAAAGAAAGAGATGTAAGGCGTTGAGGAATGTCGGATAAAAATTCTGACAAGTGCATAATGAAAATGATCAATGTACTCCAAATATTTTGGAACCACTTTAGCACATGTTCATATTAACCCTCTAAATATCGTGGTGAAACCATGAAATTCTACTACATTGTGTATACTGGTAAGTCACGAATACAAACGGAACTTAGGAGAGTGAAAACTTGCGTTGAATTGTTGATTTGGTGATTCACATGATTTGCGAGTAAAACTATCTGAAGTACAAGCTAGTAGAACCCACATTACACACATGAACACATTTTTTGTCCAAATAAAAATGCTATGTGGTGATTTAAAAAGGGGTGTTAATTGAAGTTGTGATGTGACTAATGAGGTGTATTTCAAAAACCCACAGAGGCATGAGACGTTAGTTGCTGTTTCGCCATCGATTTGGTTGTTTTAGTACTTTTATTCGGTTTCTTATTTTGTGTCTTAATTGTGGTCTATGACCTATTTTGCTTGAGGGCAATGATGCGATTTTTATTGTTGTACTCCCAAGAGCAGGTTGTCCACAAGTAGTATAATTCGGTGAGTCCGAATATCGTATCCACAGGGAAGCTAAGATAATTACAAGTCCACTACAATGTATTTTTGTTTTTGTTTTTGTTTGTTTTCGTTTAATTGTTTAAATCTTTAATTGTTAATTTTTAATTGTTCAAATTTTAACTTAAATAGTTGAGATTAAAGAATCCACTCTTGGTAATTTAATAAAGTTAATATTAATGAACATTATTGAAATCCACTTAATAAAATAGTTCCAATATATCAAATAA
Organism: Primulina tabacum; assembly: GCF_025594145.1. Taxonomy (NCBI): domain Eukaryota; kingdom Viridiplantae; phylum Streptophyta; class Magnoliopsida; order Lamiales; family Gesneriaceae; genus Primulina; species Primulina tabacum. The sequence goes on from NC_134559.1 coordinate 31,274,181, forward strand.
TCATATTTATATTATGTTATATATTATTATCTTATAAGTATATATAACAAAACTTATAAATGTTGTCAAGTATTTATTGTGCTATATATATATATATATATATTTGTAAACACTAAATCAAGGTTTCCACTTTAAATGGTTGGTGAAACCAAACTAACATTTAAATGGTACCAAGAAATTAATATTATAATATACTGATATATAATAAATCAAGGCATCCACTTTAAATGATTGGTAATACCAAACAAACATTTAAATGGTACCAAAAAATTAATATTTATGATATATTGTTATATAATAAATCAAGGCATCCACTTTAAATGGTTGGTAATACCAAACAAACATTTAAATGGTACTAAGAAATTAATATTATAATGTATTCATATATAATAAATCAATGCATCCACTTTAAATGGTTGGTAATACCAAACTAACATTTAAATGGTTCCAAGAATTTTGTGTAACATATAGCAACAATAAATCAAAACTCCAACTTATAAGTAGGATATACTAATGCTTAAAGAAATAAATATAACATAAAAATTAAATAATGATTAAACATAGATTCTTACCTTTTACTAACCTTATTATCATGCCAAGAGTTTCACCTTTTCATCTCAACTTTAGGAAGTTAGCTACTCATTATTCAAAGTGTAAAACTTTAAATATGAAATTAATATGCTAATTATATTTAATTGAAGAAATAAAAAAAAATAAAGAGAGAAATATTATGAACTCAAAAGTTTGTTCATAAAATGAGAGATATCTCAATACATTACAATGCACCCCTATTTATAGCCAAGTTTGGGGAGACAATCACAAATAAAATATTATTTTTTTACACATAAGTCTTCATTAGTGTTCCAAGAAATTATATTTTAATACACATCACTTTTGAAAATCTTCTCATCCGAATTTTCTTTTCCACATAAAACAAAACATGTAGATAATTGAGTTGTTTGAATTGTGGTATTTTTTTTAAAACCATTTGACCAAGTAATTTGAAAGATATGGTCAAAATGCTAGAGCATGGTAAAACTGCGACTTCTTTAATAACTCTATTTGTTGCTTAATTTGATCCCACTTGGGAGAAGATTTTTATTTCATGCTTACCACCAATATAGTAGATATTAACATCAACTTTCTACAGGTCCAAGAATCATCTTAATCCCATTTGCAACGCCAAGGTTATTGTTGTTTTATCTAACATGTAAAAATAGTAAAAACTTATAATTACACAACAACGTATATTTTATACAATTTATTATAAAACATATAATATTTAAACATCTAATAAAACAAAAACTATAAATTTATATTATAAAAAATTTAATTAATATACAATTTTTTATCTTTATCACACTCCCCAACCAACTTATTGCTAGTCCCTAGCAATTTAAGCGTTAACAGCAACACAAAACATATTTATTAATTTAAATAGAAATGTAATCGAAACTATCCAAGTGTTTAAATTAAATTTGAAAACTGTCAAAGTTATATAAAAATCATTATAATTATAATTTATGAAATAATCTGAACTGATCAACTCAAAGCTTATTTTCAGGTAGTTAAATGTACATGGCCTTCAGAAATTCATAGTAAGAATCTCAACTCCATATCCTCACAGGTTAATAAATGTTACAATTTATGGGAACGATTTCTCTCATGGAGTTGAAATACAGGTAAATGCTCAGGAAAATGGTTTACAGAATACAGACAGACAAACGAGCCAAACTAATCAAAAGATAGGAAATCCATTGATTCAAAATCTAGTTGTTCTTATTATATATTTTTTCCTGATCTTTTTTTTAACATCATGGAATCAGACTAAGTTTATGCTTCTTGACCACATATTTATTTAATTTGTACAATATATTTCTCTTTTTTTTCTTTTTTTTTTAATTTTTATGAGAGATAAATGGGTCGTAGCATATAACTTAAAATTACATAGATCTTCAACATTTTTTTTTCTCTCTCTTTTTTTCAGGAAATATCATTTTTTTTTCAAAATAAAAACTCAAGATCTAAACAATAGATAGCCTCTCTGATGATCAATAAAGGCTCGCAAGCTGTTTTCTCAATCCTCTCCACCCACTCACAAAATATGTGTGAGTTTAAAAATTTTAGGCACTCTTATCAGGTATATCTTGGGCCATATAATTTAATAACTGATTCTATTACGATGGTTATCATTCAAAAAGATTTAATAAATCATATTTTTATAATGATCAGAATATTAAAATTGATTTTATTTCCAAATAAAAATTTAAATATCCTTAGATAGATTAATACATTTTCTAATTTAAACATTTCAAACATGTAATGTAATGATATTTTTGCAAAAATTACTAAGATACAAACAATAAACATGGTTTTATTTTAAAATAATATTTTTAAATTTATTTTTTTAAGTTTTTTTTATAAGTTTGTTCTCCCCCCAATCAGAATATGACATTGTCCCTAATGTCAAAATAACTATTAATAAAGAGTAGATAATGAAAGAGATATCGCCTGGAATTTTATTGAAGATAACAAACTGAAACAAACGCAAACCAATCTACGACTTTTGAATCAATGATCCAACATTCTTTTCTTACTGCTGATTGCGACCAATTGATCTTTGTTATCATCGGATCAGGCTTATAAACAAAAGCTTCCAAATCATCAATTAATTGGTCAGCAGTCGAAGCAGAGATGAGCATCCTTCGTGAATTTTCTGAAATGAAATTCTGTTCCGCAGTTTTATCAAAAAATGTCAACAAACTGTCATAATAATTATTGATATTCAACAAGCCCACATGTTTATTATGGATATTAAGTTGTTTCCAAGAAACAGTGTGAAAAATTTCTTCTAATGTACCAAAAACCACCTGGTAGTGCGATAAAAACATCAGAATTTTCAATCATTTTTGTGATTCTTTCATACATAGAAGAAACTTTTAATTCCTCCCTAATCGTAACTCCTGTAATATTTCTTTCAGCTAAAGCTCTAGGAATAATATCCAAAACCTGACTACCTCCAAGATGAGCAGATGTGGAAACAGATCTCATTAACCCAATATTACCTCCCCCATATACCAAGTAAATTTTTCTCTCAGTCAATATCTTTCCAAGATTATTCGCTGCTTCTATAAACACTTCATTTTTTCCAAGACTCGATCCAAAAAACACATAAATATTTTTCAATGTTTGTGCAGAGGATCCAGCCATGTTTTTACTTTCTTTTTTATCTGCGAAAATAGAGAGAAAGATGAGATATTTTATCGGGGTAATATGTTATCGTGAAAAAACTATGGGTCACAGCTGTAAGCAGAATAAATAATAAAAACAATAATGACACACATGCATATAAACAGTAGTGTGATTGTGGCTCACAATTTTCCTTTGATTTTACGTCCAAAAACGGCTTCAACGCCTTCTATGAGTCGAGGATATGCTTCCAATCAAATTTTCTTATAAATTGGCAAATAAGGTCTTTTTTAGTTGGATTCCCAAGACTATGACGCTCATATTGGGATTGTTTCCATAAACGGAGAAGTTCAATATGCACGTGTATACTAGAATGCGTCTCAAGAGTCAATAAGAAGTTATCAAAAGACTCCTTACTCAGCCCATTCTTAATGAAGCTAATTTTATTTTCTCTGTTATTGGAAACAAATCCCAAAGATCTGCATCGTTTGTCACAAGTCCATCTTGCACACTTATCAATAACCCCTAACCTTTTGGCTCTTCGTTTTTTCGCATAAGTGCTTTTTCCTATTCCAGAAAAATACCGAATGAGCAATGATTGTGGAACTTCTCCTCCTAATTGGACCTTAACTTCTATTACAAGACGAATATCTTCTGGAATTTCTTTTTGGATTAGCAATCTCAATCTTTCACACCTACCTGCATAAATTTTTCTTAGAACATTTTCAGAAACAGAGGGAAAATATTTACAAATTTTTGAGAGAATTTCATCCATTTTGAAAAGAAAAGATTTTTTATTTTAATTTTTGTATCAGCAATTGTGGGAAATTGATTTAACTGACTATGAGAGTCACGGAGTACCGTTATCCGCCATTTAACCGGGAAAATAAAAAGATTAAGGAAATCTCAAATAAAAACAAACAAAATTAAATACAACAAAAAAAATTAATAATCAAGGATCAGAAAGGGAAATAAATTCTTATTGAAAGATTTCATTTTCTAAAAATGGTTTTAGTTTTTGTCCATTTACTTTAAAAACATCATCATTTTTAGGATTTTCAATGTCCACAGCTCCATAAGGATATACATGCTTTACAACATATAGGTCTGTTCATCTTGATCTTAATTTTCATGGGAATATGTGAATTCGAAAATTATAAAGCAAAATTTTTTTACCAATCTCAAAAGATTTTCTAAGAATTGTTTTATCATGAAATGATTTGATTTTTGCTTTATAAATCCTTGAATTGTCGTACGCGTGATTTCTGAGTTCATCAAGTTCATTAAGTTGCAATTTGCGAAGTTTGTTGCAATCATCCATGCTTGAAGTAAAAGTTTTGATCGCCCAATAAGCTTTATGTTCCAATTCCACAGGCAAATGACAATATTTTCCGTAAACCAACATATAGGGAGACATATTCAATGATGTTTTAAAAGCTATTTGATATGCTCAAAGTGCATCATTAAGTCGCAGAAACCAATCTTTTCTATTTGGGTTAACAGTTTTTTCCAAAATTTGCTTTATCTCCCTATTAGCTAATTCAACTTGTCCATTTGTTTGAGGATGATAAGGAGTGTTTACTTTGTTAGTAATACCATAATTTTTTCATTAATAAAGCAAATGACTTATTAACAAAGTGAGTTCCCCCATCACTTATCATGGCTCGAGAAATTCCAAATCTACTAAAAATATTTTCTTTCAAAATTTGATGACGATTTTATGATCATTTGTTCGAAATGGAATTGCCTCTATCCATTTGGAAACATAATCAACTGCAACTAAAATATACAAATATCCAAACGACGGTATAAAAGGTCCCATAAAATCAATTCCACGACAGTCAAATATTTCAATTTCAATGATAGGATTCAAAGGCATCATGTTTCTTTTTGAAATCACACCCAATTTTTGACAATTTTCACAGATCTTGCAGATTTCGTGGGTGTCTTTAAACAAAGTGGGCCAATAAAATCCACATTGCAAGATTTTTGCAGCCGTTTTCTTTGAAGAAAATTGTCCTCCGCATGCTTCTGAATGACAAAGTTTAATTACACTACTTACCTCATTGTCGAGTATGCAACGTCGAAAAATTTGATCTGAACAATATTTGAACAGATACGGATCATCCCAATAAAAGTTTTTTACCTCATTCAAAAATTTTCTTTTATCTTGGGAACTCCATTGCTGTGGCATTTTCCCTGTCACAAGAAAATTTACTATGTTAGCAAACCAATGTGTCCTAGTAACTGAAAATAGATGTTCATCATGAATATTATCGTTAATTGGTGTCATTTCACAAGATGATCCTGTTACTAGTCTCGATAAATGATCGGCTACGACATTCTCGGTTCCTTTTTTATCTTTGATCACAATGTCAAATTCTTAGAGCAACAAAATCCATCGTATCAGTCGTGGCTTTGCATCCTGTTTGGTCAACAAATATCTAATAGTAGAATGATCCGTAAACACAATAGTCGTTGATCCAATCAAATAAGAACGAAATTTATCTAATGCAAATATTACAGCAAGTAGTTCTTTTTCAGTTGTGGAGTAATTCATTTGAGCATTGTTTAAAGTTCTACTTGCATAATATATCACATAAGGCTTACCGTTTCTTCTTTGACCCAATACTGCACCGACTACATAATCACTTGCGTCGCACATGATTTCAAATGGTAAAGATCAATCAGGAGGTTGCATGATAGGAGCTGATGTTAAATGTCGAATGATTTTATCAAAAGAATTTTGACATTCTTGAGTCCACTCAAATGTAGTGTCTTTTGTTAATAGGTTACAAATGGGTTTAGAGATTAAACTAAAGTCCTTTATAAACCTCCTGTAAAACCCAGCATGTCCCAAAAATGAGCGAATTCCTTTAATGGTTTTTGGAGGGAGTAAATTGGCAATGACATCAACTTTTGCTTTATCAACTTCAATTCTATGAGATGACACGACATGTCCTAAAACAATCCCAGGAGTAATCAGGTAATAACATGTAACGCCCCGAAAATTTTAAAATCCACGCAAACCACGTGCATGCAATTATTAAATTCTTTTGTATTTTAATTAAATGTTTTAATTGCATGAATTAATTATGTTTTGCATACTTGCATATTTAAAATATATTTTTCTACTTGATTGCATAAAAATTGTATTTTTAAGGAATATTCAAGTGACGATCGAGGAACGGGGACCGAGGGCTGAAGAATAGAAAATATTTTTATTAAATAGTTGTTTTTAATTATTTAAAATATGGTTGATGCTTTTTAGTATTTTTGAAAATATGGGGTTTTGACGTGATTTTATACGCCGGGACGTAATTTTTACGGTGTTGGATTTTCAACAAAAATACGAACGTTTTAGCAACACGGCTAATAAATTCACAAACTTATTTTAACAAAATTATTTTTAGTATTTAATTAAAGACTAATGGGCCTAATTAAATCTCTTAATGGGCTTAAGCCTAATTAGTTATTAATTAAACTATATAATATGATTAAACCCTCCCCAAACCCTCACACCTACACGCCACTTTCAGAATTCTTTTCTCTCCCAAATCACTCCAAGTACACGGCACCCACTTACCACAATTTGAAGGGAAATTTTGAAAGTTTCAAAGAGGAATTGCTAAGGTTTCATAGCCAAGGTTTTTTGTCCGTTCTTCGTCGTCAACGGTTTTTTCGTGCGTTTAAAACGCAAAGGCACGCCATACATCTCTTTTTCTCGTTCATCACATCATATTATTGTTTAAATTATATTTGAATAAAAAGCATAAAGTTCTATGATTATTTTCGGAATATTGCATGCTCACATGGTGAAACTTGAGTTTTTGATGCCAAAATCATGATTTTTATGTGCATAAGGGGCTGCCATGATTAGGAATTGGTATGAGATGTTTGTACATGTTTTTAAGGGGTCCTAGAACACATGAAAATACTGCATAACATGAATTTAAAAAGCTGGAAAACAGTAGGATAAATTTCAGAAAGTGCCGTGAGTTTTTGGTTGGCTTGTTCAAGGTTCATGGGCTGTTTGTGTTGCATGGGACTTAGGGGCTCGACCAGGCCTTGAGGAGGGTTCGGTTGAGACGTGGTTAGGTCCTAGGAAGAGTCCTAGGAGGGCTAGGGCTCGTGCTAGTGAGTAGGGAAGAGTCCTTGTATGAAAAAACTCTTCACGCGTAGGATCAAGGGTGGCTGAGAGTTCCAGGGGTTGTGGCTCGGTTTGGGGGATGAGATAGGTGGTCTGGATGATGGCTTAGGATGGTCCAGTGAGGGTTAGGAAGGGCTGGGTTCAAGGGAGTGGCTTGGGCCAGCGAGGACAGAACAAAAAGCGTGGGAGCGCAGGGGAGGGACGCGCAGGCTGTTTCTGATCGAGGAGGTTCGCTGCTTGGGTCCAGGGCTTGGGCTGGTCTGGGCAGGGCTGGGCGTGGTCCATGGGTGGTCAGGGTCGGCTGGGCTCGGGGGTGGCTCGGCTGGAGGTGACCTAAGCTAACTAGGAGTCTTGGGCGTGAGGGACAATTCCATGCGTGGCTACTGGTTTCACAAACAGGTGGGTTTCTGCGTGGCTTAGAGGCTCGGGCTGGGGGTGGCTCGGGTCTGGGACTGGTCTAGGGTCAGTAAGGGTCATGGGTGCTCAATGGTTAAGGGCTGGTAGAGTCCTAAGGTGGCTAGGAGTCTTGGTGTGGGGAAGGGGATTCACGCACACACAGCACATGCAATTGGGTTGGTTTCCAGGAGGTTTGTTCGTGGGTTAGAGTCATGTTCTTTGGGCTGGGCTTGCACAGTAGGGTCTCTAGGTGAGTTGGGTAGGTTTTGGTTCAAGGTGGCTCGGACGTGGCTCGAGTAAATCGGGAGATGGCTCGGTGGGTTCACTTAGGTGTCATATTTCGAAATTAAAGAACTAAAAATGAATCCAAGGGTCCACGGGGGTGGGTCATGACTTGGAAGAGTAGAATAAATCATAAAAATTATGTTAAAAATTTGGGATCAAAATAACGAGTTTTGGAATTATTCGGAATTTAATCGTCGCACGAAACACTAATTAACGTATTAATTGAAACGCCTAGTTTTAGGCTTTATAAAATTATGAAAAATTAGTTTTAAGCTTAAATAATTATTATAAGTCTAGTTTTTTAATTTGAGAATTTTATATTAAGATTTGGTTTAATTCGGGATTAAAACGTGTTAATACGTCTTATTTAAAAATTAAATCAAAAGTCCTCGATTTAAGCTAAATAAAAATATGGAAAAATTCATGTAAGCTTAAATAATTATTTGGGACATTTTAGAGTCATGAAATCAAGAAAAAAAGTCGAAAACGTAAAATGTCGAGTCCAGGGGTAAAACGGTCTTTTTACACCGGGAAATTAGTAAAGGTCATGGCAGTGCCCTAAATACTGTTTTTATGAAATTATGATTATTTTTAAATGTTTATGAAATGTTCATGATTAAATTATGATTTTTAAAATGTCTATTTGATTTTTATGATTTAAGGAAGACATTTAAAAGACATGTTGCATGCTTGGTTTCAAAAATAAAATGTTATGTTATGCATGATTTTTATAAAGTGGTGAGAATATAAATGTTGAAGGAAGTGAAGTGATTGTGACTAATTCGTTAATGATGGCGACGTCGTGAAGGTTATGGTCCCAGTGGGAGCCCGACGATTGTGTTTCCATTATTACGAATATGAGGTTATGAGGTTTGAGGTAAGGATGAGAATATCGTGAGGGGAGAAGGCCCCAGAGGGAGCCCATTCATGGGAGAAGGCCCCAGAGGGAGCCCCAACGATCGTATTCCTATTCGATCATGTTAGGCCAGGGCCCAGTTGACCGGTGAGAGTGTTGCTGGTGTCCCCCGCCGCCCAGTACTGTGGTTTTATGTAGATGTATCCATCGTCATGTCATGTCAGGAAAGTCACAATTAACGATCTGAATTCAACAAAGGAAAAAAAAAGGAAATGTTCATGATTATGTTTAAGGTTTTATGTCATGTCATGTTGAGGAAAAGGAAATTCATGTTTGCATGTCATGAAAATATTTATGTTTGAAGTTTTATGCATCATGAAAATGTTTACGAAAATGTTTATGTTTATGCATCTTCATGAAAATGATATTTTAAGTACAAATATTTTTCACCGTTATATGTTGACTGTATTACGTATCACTCGTTATAAATATTATGGTGTGTTGAGTCTTTAGACTCACTAGGTGTGATGGATGTAGGTGGTATTGAGGGAGGACTTGATGAGTGATTTGACTGGACTGAAGGCGCACACAACCCGAGGACCAGCGCTTCTACTTTTTCCGCATTATGACTTTTGACTCATGCTTTATGATTAAAGATTTTTAAGATTATTTATTTATGCATTTGAGAGATTTTTGAGAGGTTTAGTATGGGCTATTCTTTTCAAATTATTGCTTTTTGGGTTTGGTAAAATGTTTGACGATTTTATGCTTTAAAATATTTTTCTTAGGATTTTTAAATAGCAGTTGGATGGTTATTTTTAAAATGATGTCAAAATATTTTATGGTTCGGCCGATGCTAAGTGAGGATAAAAAAAAAAAAAATTTCTAGTACTTTTAAAGCAATAAAAAGGGCAGGACGTTTCATGACATTTTTCCCAATTTAAAATAAGACATTTTTCCTCGCATCTTTTTAAAACTTTTTCAGAATTTTAAAGAGTATTATAAAATGTATTCCCAAAAACAGTTAAACCATCCATGAAAATCTCCAAACAATTTTCAACCATGTCGCTAAAAATGCTTAACATACATCTTTGAAATGTTGTTGGGGCATTGCATACTCCAAATGACATCCTTCTGAATGTAAATGTTCCAAAAAGACATGTGAATGTAGTTTTATCTTGATCATCGAGTGCAATGGGAATTTGATAATAGCTTGAATATCCATCAAGAAAAGAGTTGCAGGGATGACCTGCTACTCTTTCTAAAATTTGATCCAAAAATGGTAATGGAAAATGATCTTTTCTAGTGGCGTCATTTAATTTTCTATAATCAATACACATTCGCCAACTAGATGGGACTCGACTTGTTAACAATTCACTTTTTTCATTTTTTATCACTGTGATGCCAGATTTTTTTGGAACTACTTGTGTTGGGCTTACCCACTTACTATCAGAAATAAGGTAGATAATTCCAACATCAATTAGTTTGAGAACTTCAGTTTTCACAACATCTTTCATGTGTGGATTTAATCTTCTTTGTGGTTGTTGAGATGTTTTAGCACTTTCTTCTAAGTGAATTTTGTGAGTGTAAATTACTGGATTAATGCCCTTGAGATCTTTTAGTGTCCAACCAATTGCATTTTTATGTCTTTTAAGCATATCAACTAATTTACCTTCTTGATCACTTGCTAGTTTGGAAGAAATTGCCACCGGATATGTGTCATCTTCTCCAACAAATGCATACTTCAATTCTTCTGGTAAGGATTTTAACTCCAATGTGGGTGGTTCGTCTTTGTTATCAAATTTTTCCTCAAATTCTTTCTCCGATCCTGGTAACGAGTGATACCTGATAAAATCATCAAGATCAATTTCAATATTTTCTTTAACAGTATCAATTAAACAAATATCTAATTGATCACGAGTATTCCCTTCTTGAATGTTTTCTTCCACAAGGGTTTCAATAAGATTTTCATCTTCACTTTCATCTCCTTTGACATGTGGTTGCTTACAAAGATTAAAAACATTAAGCTCCAAGGTCATGTTACCAAATGACAACTTCATTATTCTATTCCTGCAATTTATAAGAGCATTAGAAGTTGCTAAAAATAGACGACCCAAAATTACAGGAATTGCAGTACAAGTTTCGATAGGTTGTGTATCTAATACAATGAAATCGACAGGTTATACAAAGTTATCAATTTGGACCAACACGTCTTCTACCATACATCTTGGAACTTTAATAGATCTATCGGCAAGTAAATTTAGTTCTTGATAAACTGAATATGTAAGTAAATTCACACTAGCTCCAATATCAAGCAAGGATTTTTAATCTTTCGTGCTCCAATAATACATGAAATAGTAGGACAACTAGGGTATTTGTATTTCAAAGTATTATTATTTTGAATGATTGCACTTACTTGTTCGGCTAAAAATGCTTTCTTTTTCACATTAAATTTTCTTTTCACAGTGCACAAGTCTTTCAAAAATTTGGCATACAATGGTACCTGCTTTATTGCATCTAATAAAGGAATATTAACTTTTACTTGTTTAAAAATAATATTTATATCAGAATTCAAATTTGATTTTTTCTTATTTTTCAACGCATGAGGGAATGGTGGTGGCACTGTCCGTTGATCCTCCTCTTCGCAAGTTATGGGTTCCACTTCCATACCCTTTGGAGTTGATTTATCATCATCTTCACAAGGTTCAAGAATGGATTTTTCCACAACCTTACCACCGCGAAGGGTAATAACAGATTTTACCTGATCCATTGGTTGAGTTCCAGAAAGTTCCAGTTTGTGAATGATGATCCTTGGGATTAGGCTGTGGTTATGAAGAAAATTTACCTTTTTCATGAACATTAAGTACATATGCAAATTTAACAAGTGTATCTTTCAAATCTGTCATGGTTTGAGCAGTTTGAGTATTGATAGACTCTTGCTTTGCAATGAAAGAATTCAATGTATCTTCCAAATTTCTTTTAGGTGGAAGAACATAAGGTGCATAATTTTGAAAATTTTGTTGATTTTGAAAATATGTTTGTGAAAATTGTGCAACATTATCATTCCTCCAACTAAAATTTGGATGATTTCGCCAACATGGATTTTAATTTTGAGAAAATGGTTCAAAATTTAGCCTTTTGAAATTGTTCAAATCATTGGCTTGTTCATGGAGACATTCTTTAAAAGAGGGCAAAGTGGGACAATCTTTTGTAGAATGATCACTTGTATCACAGATGTAACACGCAATTTCTTGAACAGATTTTAATTGACCATTCTTTTTCAATTCAAGTGCCTCAACTTTTCTTGCCAAAGAGGTAAATCTAGCTTGGAGATGATGTTCATATTTAAGGGTGTACATACCTCCACTAGATGTGGGAGATTGAATCTTGTTTGATGGTTCGATTGTACCTATAGTGTCCCAATTTTGAGCATTTTCAGCTAATGAATCGAGATACTCAATTGCCTCGTTTGGATCTTTATCTTAAAATGTTCCATTACACATAAATTCAACCATTTGCATATCTTTAGGTGTTAAGCCTTCATGAAATTGAGAAACAACTCTCCAAATTTCAAAACCAAGATGTGGACAAAGATTAAGCAATTCTTTGTATCTATCCCAACACTGATAAAACGTTTCTCCTTTTTTTTGAGTGAAAGTGATTATTTTTCTTTTGAAAGAATTTGTTCTATGAGATGGTAATTTTTTTTCTAAAATTGTTGTTGCAATTCAACCTAAGTTCGAATGGATCCCGCTCTAAGATTTTGTAGACAAGTTTTAGCTTTATCTTTTAAAAAAAAAGGAAAAAGCTTAAGTCGAATGGTGTTCATGCTACAATTTAGATCATTATATGTGTTGCACACTTCTTCAAACTCTCGTAAATGCATGTATGGATTTTCAGAATCTAAGCCATGAAAGTTGGGTAAAAGTTGGATACACTACAACAAAAATGACTTTTCGCAGCGTGCAAATTCCTTTTCCGCAGCACACATCGCACGCTGCACAACTGCAAGCTGTTGAAAGTTCAAGATTATCCAAGGCATGCGGAAGCGCGCCGCGGATAGTGTTATCCACAGCGCACATGTGCACGCCGTTGTTACTATTATCCGCGGCGCGCCGTGGATAATAGAATGAACGGCGTGCGAAGGCGCGCCGCGGATACTGTTATCCACGACGCGCCTACGCACGCCATTAATACTATTATCCACGACGTGTAGATGCGCGCCGCGGATACTTTTATCGGTTACTTTTATCCGCGGCACGCCGTTAATACTATTATCCGCGGCACATACATGCACGCCACAGATACTATTATCGATTGCCCACGCACGCACGTTGCGGATAATATTATCTGCAGCGTGCAATGTATGCCATTAATATTCATATCCGCAACATGCAAACAAATTCTACATCGTTCGTTTGCAAGCCGATAAAATCAAATTCGTTAAAAAAAACAATCGAATGGACAAAAACGATAAACCAAAATTTTACAAAAATTTTAGTGCAACTTTAAGTTTAATTAACACAAAATTGATAAACGTCATTGTTTTTCAGTATATCAAAACATAAAGTCTGAAAATCCAAAGAAAGATACGGAATTTGTAACAACTAGCTGTACATATATAACAATGATTAAACTTTCAATACACGCAAATCAATAGAATATTTATCCATCACACAATACTATAAATTTAGATAACTTCCTATCGCGTCCTCGAGAAACTGCATTTCATCATTTGGTCAAATTAGGTCCACCTTCTCCAACAAAACCTTATCAACCCAAACTTTCCAACAAGATCTACCAAGAACAACGTGATGCACTTTTGTGTTTGGATCTGTGGATGCAATTCTACCTTCTGCAACAACTAATTCATCAGCACACCAATGAAGCAGCTTACATTTAGTATTAGCACGGATATCTCCAAGACTCACATTCCTCAAATTTGACTGTAAATAAACAACGAAAAGTTATTGATTCAACCATGTCTATTTTTGTAACAATTTTGCGATTTAAAAATAAATAATTTAAAGATAATTACCCGAGAAACATGATCAAAATTACCATTTTTCTTGGCACCAATATCGATATCACCATTACTACCAACTTCATTCCCAATACCGCTACCAATGCCACCACAAGCAACCTAATTTTACAATCAAATCGTGTCAAGCGATGTAATCATGATAATTCAAAAGCATTTAAGTGTGTATATATACCAAACATATTTTTTTATATGTTGTTTACTTACTAACATGTTCTTGCTGATTTTGTTGATTCATACTTTGTAAAAACATGGACCTCATTTCTTGCATTTCTAGCTGATTTTGTTGCATTTGTTGTTGAAGGCTTTGTACCATAGTTTCAAGTTGTTGAACAGTTCCATTTTGTTTCGCAGAAGCTCTAACTTTCGATGGTGTAACTCCGAAACCCATTCCGCGCACTCTACCCCGAACTTCCTTGCCAAACACAAGTCTAATTGCATCATCAACAATGTTAGTTGTGTTTTGAGATTCAAGTGGACATTCTTGTATTTCTTTCTGCAAAAAAAAAAAAAAATTATGAGCGAATGCGATAAAACCGAGAAGGGGAAAATTGTGTTTAATATATTAAAAATAAATTTTTTATTTTATTACTATTTTCTCTCCAACAGCTTGAGTACTAGGCTTCCCATTTTTTTTCTTGTGACCTTCAATCCAAACTTGCGATCTCGTAATTTTTGTGTCTTCCGGGCTTCTCTTCTCCTTTAATATAGAAATAAATACAAAATCGTAAGAACATAATTCAAGATGTATATATCATTACTAATTACATAAATTATAAAAACCATAAAAATATTTACCATAATGTGAGTCAAACGAGCATAACATCTCCGGCTCATTGTGTGAATGTGATTTTGTTTTTTCCTCATCGTTCTAAATCTTTCACTCTTTTCCTGAAATTAGTTAAAATCGCATAATCAAATGATGTAGGAAAGGTGTGTGGGAAAGAATAAGAAATGGGATAATTTTTCACCTTTCCCACCTGAATCAACTACCCAATCAAGAATCTCTGTGTATGTCCATGTGTGTGTGTGTGCATTAAATTATACCTATGCGGAGTCACTTTTATATGCCAAAATAGAGCAGCAGCTCTCGATTACTTTCCATAAAAAGAAATCATTCATAGTTTCAAAAAACAAAAGCTGCGAAAAATAAAAAAAGTTCAACCAAGCATGACATTAGTGATCAAGTTTCAATCTTGCAGCTTAATAGCACCCAAACGTAAAATTCCTTGAACATTGGCTCTTGTTTATAATTTGTCACTGCTGCCAAATCCTTTCTCCAAAGCACTAACTTTTTTAGAATTTTAGATCCATCCTTATCAAATCATTCATCATTTGAATGTTTTCCATTTATACAGCCCAACAGTCTATCAAACAAAAAAATTGCACCTATAAAACTTTATGTTTTAACTAAGGAAGCATTTGTGATCTCGTAACATCACATCGCACTCTTTCACTTTACACATCCAACTTGATCGTGCTGCAGTATTTATTTCGTTTTGTGGAACTAATACGAGATATCAAAAGGCTCATATGCATGTACTTGAACTCAATCTACAATCACTTCCCACTTACAGTCCTAGTACAACTTAATTGGCAACACATATGATTCAGTCAGTCTTACTTCATGATTTTAGCATTGCATTGAATCAAGACTATACTACCATCCTCAAACAAAGAAAGTTCCATTATAGTAGTTTCATATTTTAACAATGCCAACAATCTTCTTATGGTTTGATCAGTTCCATAGAGCAACGTAAGGCTACAATTCGAATCAAAAACAGAAAGTTTGCTAACACAAGCTGGAAACCACCAAACCGGATTAAAAAAAAAATAACACTCTTACACCAGCGTAACAGAATAAGAGTGGCAAAAACCATAAACAAATTAGCATCCAAAACAAAAAATATGATCAAATTCAGCCAGGAGATAGTAAAATCTTCATCGAATTTGGTTTCAATTCTTGCATAGAAAGAGCCAATGGACACCAAACTTCACGTATGTCAAGTCGGAACTCAAACAAAGTCAAACATAGAAAAGATAGTGGACACACCTGGTTTACAAGCTCTTGAATATTCCGCTTGCTTACAACATTGTAGACTGGAGTGCACCGGGCTGTTTTAACTAGCTACTTTGTGATTTTTAACTTAGTTGCATATTCACATGGTGCTATGTCACACGATCTAATCAAGAAAACTAATTTTGGAATACATGCCTTTATATAAGATTTACATGTCTTACATTTACACCCACCTCATATTTGCCACACGTTTTGGTATATTTTAAAAATGATTTGCCCATAAATCATCACAAAAATTACAAATACTAACAAATTGAAAGGTAAAGCAAATATACTAAGTGACCATAAAAGAGTCAAGAAAAATTCTTACTTGAAAGTTAGGTGATACTGTCCTCTGTACAAACAAGTCCCACTGATTTTGGTCTATAAATTCAGGCTTCAAAAGATTGAGATCTCGTGAAGTCAGTCGACTTGTATTAGCTTCTCGTACAAGTATTTGCAATTTGGATTTCCTATCGCGCCACAATTTAGCCAACTTTCGAAAAATTGATTTCTTTTCACAATCCTCAACTTTGTAAGTCATCTGTACATTAAATAAGTAGAAAATCTTGTTTTTGAGAAAAATTTGTAATTTGTCTTTTAAAAGAGTTTGTTCTATGGGAAGAGAATTTTTTTTTTTGATAAATTGTTGTTGCATTTCTTCCCATGATCTTATTGAACTTGATCTTAAATTTTGTAGCCATGTTTTTGCTTTATCTTTTAAAGAAAAAGGGAAAAGCTCTAATCGAACTATATCCATGCTACAATTTTGATCATTATAAGTGTTACAAACTTCTTCAAATTCTCTTAGATGTAAATATGGATTTTCAGAATATAAGCCCTGAAAATTTTGTAAAAGTTGAATAACTTGATGTTTAAAGTTGAAATTAGATACATCAGAAGGAAAAACTAAACAAGATGGGGCACTAGTTCTAATAGGGTTCATATGGTGCCTAAGTGTTCTTAATTGATCATGTTCTTGATTATTATTATTATTATTATTATTATTATTATTATTATTATTATCATCATCATCTTGATTATTTGAATTATCATCCATGTTTAAATTATTTTCAGATACTCGAATAAGTCTACAACTTTTTTTACGACTCCAAATACTCATACAAGTAAAAACAACACAATACTTATAAATAAAACATAAATAACAAATGTAAACTTAATTTATACCTCCCCGGCAACAGCGCCAAAAACTTGCTACTACTTAAATTATAATTCACCCAAGTGTAGGTTGTTTGCAAGTAATATATTTCGTGAGTACGAGATCGATCCACACACATGTTATTTTAAGTTTAAAATTTATTAATTTATAAATTACCAAATTCAATAATGAAGTTTACAAATTATAAATTTGTCAATGCTCAAAGATTTATTCTTGGTTTATGTAATATTGTTTAACTAAAAGTAAAATAAAGAAAACCACTATAGTTAATGGTTCCAAGAAAATTAAATATTTAAGCACACCCATAATATAATATAGTTCCCACTATAGAAAATACCGAATTAACCGATATTTTATATATGGTACCTATGATTATATATATAACTATATAAATATATAATTGCATAAAGTAAATGTTAAATTTAATCATTATATTTCATTTAGAACAACCGGCAGAGTCACGCTATTGTCTAAATGAAATATATGATTTAATAAGTTAGTTGTGATAAAATAAAAGTTAGTTGCGGGAAAGTAAAAGTTAGTTGCGATAAAATAAAATATAGCTCCGGTAAAGTAAAAGTTAGTTGCAGTAAAGTTAAAGTTAGATGCGAAAAGTAAAAGTTAGTTGCGATAAAGTAAATTTTAGATTGTTAGAGGTTAGTATTAAATCATAAATTTTATTAGATAATTTTTTTTAATTATTTAAAATAAGGTTGATGATTTTTCTTATTTTTGAAAATAAGAAGTTTTGAAGTGAACATATAAGTGGTACACCTCACACGGTCAGCATCTCCCATATTCAGATAGCGAAAGTGTACCTCGAGTGAACGAATCCAACCCTCAGTAGCAAAAGGATCGGTAGTGCCAGAAAATTCCTTCGGCCCTAGCCTCCGGAACTGATCATATATATAATGTTGTGGCCTAGATGCCTGCTGTAATTGCTGTTGCTGCATCAGCTGTAACTGTTGCTGTTGTAACTGCTGCTCGAAGAGACGAGCCATCCCTTCTCAAGCACGAGTAGCAGCATCCCCTGGAGGAGGTGGTGGGGGTGCATTCCCTTGACGGTTCACACTGTTCTCTGCTTGGTTTTCATTAACAGGGGCACGTCTAGGAGGCACTTTATCTGAACGTTTTCCAAATTCTAACGTAACCAACATGCATTTAAATCTAAGTTTTCTAATCATGTGACATATCCTTATTCATTTAGCAATTTAAGCATGCAAAGCATATATACTCAAAAAGCTAGTAAACATGTATCGTAAACTATTATTCATGTCATCATGCAGGTAACATCATAACAAATCATATAAAGCATGTAAGACTTACAAATTGAGGCTTGACGACTGATCTTCCCGGCGCTGATGGTGGCACAACCCTTCACAGAACCATTGCTCTGATACCAACTGAAACGTCTGCTTAATCGTTTCTTAAAAAGTACTGAATTTTTGTTTTTTAAAGCTCTCAAGATTTCGGCATTACATATACATATAAAAATACTTTGAAAACACCTTGCACCATTTTAAAATAAAACATCCAACTAATAATTGAAAATCCAAAGGAAGTAGTCAAAACTTGAAATTGTTAATCGTTTTACCAAACCTAAAAAGCAATAAATGTTGAAAAGTATAACCCATACTAAACCTCTCAAAATCTCTCAAAACATAAATAAATAGTCGTAAAATATTTAATGTAATTCATAAACTTAAATGCGGAAAGTAGAATCGCTGGTCCTCGGGTTATGTGCATCTTCAGTCCAGTCAGGTCATTCATCAAGACCTCTATCAAACTCACCTGCATCAAACACACATAGTGAGTCTAAAGGCTCAACACATCATATCCATGATAACAAGTAATACGTAATACAGTTCATATACAACATTGAAAAATACTTGTACTTAAAATAACATTTTCATAACAATGCATAACTTTAAACTTAAATATTTTCATAAACATTTACATATCAACATATTCGTATTCATATTAATATATTCATATTCATGTTTGTTGAATTCAGATCGTGATTATGACTCGTATTCTTAATTGTATTGAGCGATGGATCCATATAGAGAAAACCACAGTACTGGGGGCGGAGATACCAGCGACACTCTCACCGGTCAACTGGGCCTTGGCCAACGGATTAACATATTCGTATCCGTATCCGTATCCAAGAAAACACGATCGTCGGGCTCCCACTGGGACCATAACCCTCACGATATTTCCAACATATCATCGTATTTAGTCACAATCCCTTCACGTCCTTCAACATGTCGTATTTCCATCACTTAATAAAAAATTCATCATAATAACCAAGCATGCAACATGTCTTTTAAATGTCCATAATTCCATAATTAAATCACAAAAATATAAACATTTAAAAATTGTATTTTAAAGTATAAAATTTCATAAACATGTGAAATAATCATATTATCATATAAAACAGTAATTAGAGCACTGCCATGACGTTTACTAATTTTTAGGTGTAAAAAGACTGTTTTACCCTTGGACGTAAATTCTCACGTTTTTGACTTTTTCTTAATTTCATTGACTCTAACATGTCCCAAATAATTATTTAAGCCTAAATTAAAATTTCAATAATTTTATTTAGCTTAAATACTAGGCTTTTTAATTAACTCGTAATTAATCGTTTTGAAGGCGTTTTAATCCCGAAAAATCTCAAACTTTAATATAAAATTCCTAAACTTAAAACATAGTCCTTTTATATTATTTTGGCCCTTGTGAAGACTCGACCCCCGTGAGCCGTGTTTCGATTTATTTTAATTCTAAAAAAACCTTATCTTGACCCTTGAAAGTGCACCCCGAGCCATCTTTCGATTTTCTCGAGCCACCCTCGAACCATGTTGGTCCAGACCCTGACCAACCCCTTAGACCACCCCCCAAGACCATAGGAACTCATGGACTTGACCCTTAGCCACAGAACCGAAGCTAGCCACCCCAAGTATGCTGCAGCCGAGGACTCCTACATGCATGGACTCTAAGTTTTTGTATCTAGGCCCTTAACCATCGACCCAGCCCCTGAACCAGCCTATTGTGCACTCACCTAGGACCCTTAGGACTCGCCCAAGCCCAACCCCTGAGCCCTGGACCGAGCCCCTTAAGCCCTGGAAGGCTGCACACTTCTGCGCATGGCTTGACAAGTTATCGGGTAGGAGTCCTTGTTGGGAAAGACTCCTCTAGCCCACTTACTCGAGTCCTAGCATGGCTAGGGATGCTAGGACCCTTCCCTTGACTCATCTACGGCCCTGGCTAGCCCTAGAACCAAGCCAAGCCCACATGATCGAAACCGAGCCCCTCAAACTCACCATAATAGAAACGCGTACCAGCTTGTATCCCTTGATCATGTGCCGTGTTTTGGTGATAATCTAATGCTCTAATGAAATGTCTCGTGTTCTTTTATTTAAAATGTACTAGAAATTTGTTTTTAAAACCTACTCACTATGGCCGAAT
This sequence comes from Primulina tabacum, assembly GCF_025594145.1. Taxonomy (NCBI): domain Eukaryota; kingdom Viridiplantae; phylum Streptophyta; class Magnoliopsida; order Lamiales; family Gesneriaceae; genus Primulina; species Primulina tabacum. The sequence goes on from NC_134559.1 coordinate 31,294,802, forward strand.
ACATAAAAATATTTTTATAAAATATTTTGCAACAACTTAAAACAATAAATCAACCAACAAATATTTGAAAATTAAAGGAAATATCTCAAAACGTAAAATCGTCAAAAGTTAACCAACCTAAAAAGTAATAAATAAAAAGCCTTAAAGTCTTTTAACAAAATCATAAACATAAATCATAAATGCGGAACTAAAGAAGAGCTGGTCCTCGGGTTATGTTCAACGTCAGTCCAGTCAGGTCAACCATCAAGACCTCCCGTAATAATAACATAATCACCTGCATCCATCACACTTAGTGAGTCTAAAGACTCAACACACCATAATTTTGATAACAAATAATAAGTATAAAACCACATGCAACAGTGAAAATACTTTTACATAAACATAACATTTTCATGAAGGTGCATAAAATTTAAACCTTAACCTTTTTCCTTTTCCTCATAACATAAACCTTTTTATCATGACATAACATTTTCATGAAGGTGTATAAACTTTAAACTTAACCTTTTTCCTTTTTCTCATAACATAAACCTTTTTATCATGACATAACATTTTCCTTTTTATTGAATTCAGATCGTTAATTGTGACTTTCCTCAAACCTCGAAAGTCGATGGATCCATCTACATGTAACCACAGTACTGGGCGACGGGGACATCAGCGACACTCTTATCCGTCAACTGAGCCTTGGCCTATTCTCGTCGAATTAAAATACGATCGTTGGGCTCCCTATGGGGCCTTTTTCCATAAATGGGCTCCCTCTGGGGCCTTTTCCCTCACGATATTCTCATTCTTATCTCAAACCTTATATCCTCAATGGAAATACGATCGTCGGGCTCCCACTAGGACCATAACTCTAACGATATCTCCAACATATCATCGTAATAGTCACAATTACTTCACTTCCTTCAATGTTTCGTATTCTCATTACTTTATAAAAATCATGCATAACATATACATTTTGTTTTTGAAACCAAGCTTGCAACATACCTTTTAAATGTCAACATTAAATCATAAAAATCTAATAGGCATTTAAAAATCATAATTTAATCATGTAAAATTTCATAAACCTTTAGAAATAATCATAATATCATAAAAACAGTATTTAAAGCACTGTCATGACGTTTACTACTTTCTAGGTGTAAAATGACTGTTTTATCCCTAGACGTAACATTTTCCGTTTTTGACATTTTCTTAATTTCATTGACTCTAACATGTACCAAATAATTATTTAAGCTTACAAGAATTTTCTCATATTTTTATTTAGCATAAAACGAGGACTTTTAATTTAATATCTAAATATAACATATTACTGCGTTTTAAATCCCGAATTAAACCAAACCTTAATATAAAATTCCCAAGTTACAAACTCAAACTTATAATAATTATTTAAGCTTAAACCTAATTTTCCATAATTTTATAAAGCTTAAAACTAGGCGTTTCACTTAATTCTTTAATTAGCGTTTCGTACGGCGATTAAATCCTGGATAAATCCAAAACTCATTATTTTGATCCCAAACTTTAAAAATAGCATTTTTATTATTTATTCTACCCTTCCAAGTCATGAGCCACACCCGTGGAGCCATGGATTCATTTTTAGCCTTTTAATTTTCGAAATAGACACCTTATCGAACACACCGAGCCATCTCCTAATTTACTCGAGCCACGCCCGAGACACCTCGAGCCAAACCCGAGCTAACCCACTTAGGACCCTACTGACCAACCCTGGCCCCTAGACCTTGCCCCTCCCTCACGCACACACTCCTAGACAGACCCCGATTCTGCACGTAAATCTCTTCCACAAGACTAGGAATTCTAGTTTGCTTAAGACTCAACCAAGCCATAAAACCACTGACCACCCATGACCTCTACTGACCTTAGACCAGTCCCAGACCCGAGCCACCCCCATCCCGAGCCCCTGAACCACGCACAAGCCTAGCAAAGTAGGCACCAGAAACTGCGCATGGTTGAAACTCACACAAGAAGACTCCTAGTCATCCTAGGTCACCTCCAATCGAGCCACCCCCGAGCCCAGCCGATCCTGACCACCCCTGGACAAAGCCCAGACCCAGCCCAAGCCTTTGACCCCAAGCAGTGAGCCACCAAAACATCACAGCAGCCTCGTGCGTAACTACTGCCCATGCACTTCATCACATTCCATTGAGCCACAACGCACTCAAGCTGCACCAGCCCCTGTCCAGACCTTTGTGCACCCTTCTAGGACCCCAATGAGTTGACCTAGCCCAGCCCAAAGCCCCCTCGCCTAGCCCTTCATTCCTGCAAGTCTGCACATCCAGCGCCTACAAGTGTGCTCTCGGGTTGGAGTCCTAGCTTGCTAGGACTCCTTCCCAGCCCTTGTGCTCGAGTCCTAGCATGTCTAGGACCCTCTTCCCTGACCCCTCACGAATCTAGCTGTGAAGACCCGAAATCTTGCAACGAGAAAATCTATATATGTCATAGAAAATTTCAGCTCATTTTTGGCACAACATTTTTTTTAGTTCCATACAATCATAATCACGAAAATTTGAATAATCATTGTCCCTTCACTACTGACCATTTATCACTATATGAAAGTGCACCGATCATAGGAGAGGTCCATGCAGCCAAAATCACTCTCCATTTGCACTTAAGGAAAACCAAAATCACTCATGAATCTCGGGTGTGTATCTTGAATCAAGGAGAGGCCACGTTCATTCGGGAGAGAAAAGTTCAATCATCACGTTGATTAAGCAATCAGCGGCATTGTTGGAGTGATACGTGCTTACCTTTATAGTTGATCATTCAAGCCTATATAAGAAGCAAACTCCCTTCCCATAACTTCAAGAATTCAAAATTTAGCATTTGCAGCAGCCTAGTCAAAGCTCTACCGCAGCCTTGTTCGAACGAAGTTCTTTTAGCATGTCCTTCTAGCGCCTTAATCCAAACGAAATCAGGTAAGTGGGCTTTTGCTATGTATTTCTTTGTAACTTAAACTTTGTATAAGTATTTCATGACATGCGTCTATGTGTGTCAAATCATTTTCGGAAAATGCTATTATATATTTTATAAAATCTCGATCGATGTACGATATGTTCTTCTATTTCCGGTGTTCTTTGATTCTGCTGAGTTCATTCAAAAATTCCGATAAGTGTTGTTTGATACATCTGATTCTGTGGTGCACTGTTATGATTCGAGTGGGATATGGAACGACGATTGTAAATTTATATGGCCCCCATCAGTGGGTATAAAACTGTGTTCCGGCTCCCATCAGTGGGTATAAAACTGTGTTTTGGCCTCACCCCTTAGAGGACTAACATATTGGGGACAATTTGACCATGGATAACGAGATGAATAACAGTGTTTTCGTTTGTTCTGATTCGTTCTGTTCTGAATCGTCTAATAATCTCTGTTTCGTATTTCGATTCTGACTCTGATCTGATATGTTATACTACGTTTTGAAAATCAGTTTGCAGTATGGGTTTTAAATTATATTTATATGTACTTGTGGTAATCGATCGGCCCCCCACTTGCTGAGTGTTTTCCAAAATACTCACCCCTTACATCTCTCTCCAGATAAGAACGAAGATCAATTAGACGACGATGAATAAGACATGCTTCGGGGTTGGTGATGAAGTGTCGAGATATGAAGATTTCTCGCTTAAGTTCTTCCTGAGTTTTGATCCAAGTTGTACATTGCTTCCGCACACTTTATTTCGTTTTGAAATTTATCGCTGTAAGACAAGATTATTTTGAGTTAATTATGAAATAGACTGGTTTCGGTTTATACTGAACTACGAGGCTTGTTGTTTGGCGATTATGTGATTGTTGAACAACGCCGGTGTCTACTAACCCCGGTCTCGGGGCGTGACACTAGCCCAGCCCTAGATGCAACCGAGCCAAACTATGCACCATACATCATGAAACCCGATCACCTAGACCCAAACGTTCGAATTCGGTTCCAGCATAATCGGTTCATGTTTTCAGCATGTGTGTGTGTTCTTAAGACTCTTGAAATCGTGTAAAAACAATCCTTGATCCTCCCATAATCATGGCAGCCCCTTTTTACATGAAAACAACAACTTTTGGATCACAAATCATGCCTTAAAAATTCATGTTCATGCAAAAACGAAAATAGTTAAAAACGTCACTTTTTTCATACAAAACATGATTAAATAAATAATATGGTGTGATAGATGATTGAAGAAAAGAATATGGCGTGCCTTTGCATTTTAAACGCACAAAAAACCGTTGGCGATTGAAGAACGCCGACGGAGAGGGCCTAAGTTTGATAGATCCTTGAAGCACTCTATATTTTCCTCTCAACCAATATGTGTGTGTATCGTGTATAAGGAGGGGGGTGGGGAGAGTTTTCTCTTGTTTTGAGTGTGTGGCCGTGAAAATGAATCTAAGTTGGGGAGGGTTTCATAATTTATATACTAATTAACTTACTAATTAAGGCTTAGGCCTAATAAGCTTGCCAAGTAGGCCCATTAGTCTTAATTAGAATTCAATTAAAATATAAAAAAAGTTTTGTTTAAATAAATTTGCGACCTTATTAGCCAGGTTGCCAAAAAGTTTGTATTTTTGTTGAAAAACCAACACCTCTAAAATTTACGTCCCGACATATAAAATCACCTCAAAACCCCTTATTTTCAAAAATAAAAAAACATCACCCTTATTTTAAATAATTTAAACCAATTATTCCATAAAAAACATTTTCTATTTTTCAGCCCTCGGTCTCCGTTCCTCGATCGCAACTCGAATAACCTTTGAAAAATACATTTTAATGCAACCACGAAGAAAAATATATTTCAAACATGTAAATATGCACCATATAATTAATTTATGTAATTAAAATACACAAAGAATTTAATAACTCGTGCATGTGATTCGCGTGGACTTTTAAATTTTCAGGGCGTTACATCTAAACTCATGTAAAACAATGCTTGAACATAACCATATCATGGCAGCCTCCTTACCACAATTAAACAAAGAATTTGGAAACAAAAATCCAAGTTTAGAACTCATGTACATGTAGTTTCGAAAATTCAGTGTATGTGCCATGTTTTTCCTTAAAAAGCATGCTTGAACAAATATTATGGTGTGATGATGTTTGAAGGAAAGAAATATGCGTGCCTTTGCATTTTAAACGCACGAATTCTTGTTGACGATTGCGAAGAACGAGGCAAGAACCTTGGCTTGAATTCCTTGTAGTTTCCACCGAAATTTTCTTTCAAATATTGAAGGTGTGTGTGTCGTGTGGTGTTAGGAGATTTTCAGAAAAGTGGGGCGTGTGTTATGGTGTAGGGTTTGGGGTGATTTACATATTTTATACTAATTAATTCCTTGATTAAGCTTAAGTCCATTAAGCCCCTAAATTAGGCCCACTAGTGCTTGAATAGGAATTAATTAAAATATTATAACAGTTTTGTTTAAAAATAAGTTTGTGAATTTATTAGCCAGGTAGCCTGAAAATTCATATTTTTTGTTGAAAAGCCAACACCGATAAAATTTACGTCCCGGCGTATAAAATCACCTCAAAACTCCTTATTTTCAAAAATATGAAAAACCATCTATCATATTTTAAACAATTAAAAATAATTATTTAATACAAACATTTTACGTTTTTCAGCCCTAGGTCTCCGTTCCTCGATCGCAACTCGAATAATCCTTAAAAATACATTTTTATGCATAAAATATTATTTAACATATAATCATGCATGTCACATAATAAATTAAGCAATTAAATCAATTAATTACTCATTTTTCATATTCCCTAGATTTGCATGCAGTTGGATTATGTCGTCTTACTTTTGGACCTTACACCTAGCCATGCTAGGATTTAAGACAAGTGGCCGGGAAGGAGTCCTACCGAGGGGATACGCGTAGATGCAGCTTCTGCACAAGTGGAGTGAGACTCGGCCAGGGGGCTTATGGCTGGGCTAAGCTAGGCTAGGTCCTTATGGTCCTAAGAGGGTGCACAAGGGTCTAGGTCAGGGGCTGGCTCGGTGGTTAGGGTCCTAGCAACAAAACGAAGAGTCCTAGTCTATTAAGGAGTCTTGATCGTGACTTGTTGCTGATATGGTAGGCTTCGGTTGGGGCTAGGGTCGAGTTCTAGGAGTGCTAAGGGTCTGCGAGGGTCCTGGGGAGGTCTGGTTTGAAGCTGGCTCAGGCTGGTTCGAAGATGGCTCGTGGGAATCATGCGATGGCTCGAGGGTTTGTAACTCATGGTTCGAACCTAGGGTTTTATGGTTTAAAAGTTAGAAACGTGGCTCAACGAGGGTCGAGTCATGGTTCACGAGGGCTAATTAAATATAAAAAAGTCTAAGGTTTTAATTTGATAATTTTATATTAAACTTTGAATTAATTCGATATTTAAACGTTCCTTGAATTAATAATTAAATAATAATTCAAAAGCTTTGAATTTAAGCTAAGTAAAATTTGTGGTAAATTTAATTTAAGTTTAAATAATTATTTGAGATGGTCTAGAGTCAACGAAATAAGTAAATGTCAAAATCGTGAAATTTTACATCTTGGGTTATCCGAAAATTAGCAAGCGTCATGACAGTGCTCTGAATGCTGTTTTATATGCTAAAATGATATTTTTCATGTTTATGGAATTTTATGATGAAACGTTATCGTTAAAAGACATGTTGCATGCTTGATTTAAAAGAAAAACGATATATGTCTGTTTAATTTTTATAAATGATGAGAATACGAAATGTTGAAGGAAGTGAAGTAATTGTGACTAATATGATGATACGATGATATGTTAATACGTAGGCCAAGGCTCATTTGACGGGTGAGAATGTTGCTGATGTTCTCGTCGCCCAGTACTGTGGTTACATGTAGATGGATCCATCGCCCCAATAAGGATACGAAAGTCACAATTAACGATCTGAATTCAACAAAAGGAAAAATGAATACGTATATGAATATGATGAATATTAATATGTTAAAATGTTTATAAAAATGGTTATTTTTATGTTTATGCATCATTGTGAAAATGTTATTTTACGTACAAGTATTTTCACTGTTGCATGTGTTCGGTATATGTAGTACTTGTTATCAAGATTATGATTTGCTGAGTCTTTAGACTCACTAGGTGTGATTGAAGCAGGTGATTATGATAATAATGATAATGGAGGTCTTGATGATTGATCTGACTGGACTGAAGGTTCACATAACCCGAGGACCAGCGCTAGTTTTCCGCACTAGACTAGTTTTGATTTATGATTTTAAAGATTATGTTAAAGATATTTTTACGACTTTTATTAGGCTTTTGAGTAGTTTTTGAGAGGTTGTTAGTTTTAGCAATGTTGTTAAGTTAGGATTTGCAAACGTTTGACGATTTTATGTTTTGAACTATTTCTTTTGAATTTTCAAGTTTAGTTGGTTGTTTTATTTTTAAAATGATTTCAAAAAAATTATAAGAAAATATATGTGTATTTCGGCCGAATCATTGAGAGAGTTAAAAAAAATTTCTAGTACTTTTTAAGAAAACAAGTAGTGGTCGTTTCAGTTGGTATCAGAGCAATGTTTCTGTAAAGGGTTGTGCCACCATCAGAGCACGGAAGCTCAGTGTGGGCTAATCGTTCTCACTAGCACACAACATGCTTAGTAAAACCAAACAGCACGATCAAAACAACCTCCATTGTGTGTTCGCCCAAGTCCATATTGTATGTCTCTTATTTAAAGAGGACAAAAACCAAACTTCAAAAATAAAAAATTTGCGAGAAACTTCATAATTGGCCACCATAGCTTAGATGACAAGGGTGTCATTATGGGGGTTGGACAATCCTTCCATATCGTCTGGCCCAAATGATATTATTGGCTTGGTCCTGATCTTCCTTGTAACAATTTCATATTCACAACTTTCAAATACTCGATTTTCGTGCTAGGTTAGAATCCCCATCAATCCTCCTGATATCATGTTGATAATCCCTCGAGAGCGAGGGCTCGCTTGAGGGTCGGCTCATCATCGCTTCCGGTTTGCTCCTGGAGAGCACTCCCTCCTTGGCTAAGGTACCCTTCTCTGCTCTTCCCATCCTAGCTCTTCTCGAGCCCTCTTAAGTTGTCGGACTTATCCTACTTGGCGTGTTAAGATCGCTTTAATTTCTGAATCTTACTGAATTATTTCTTGATCTAGATGGCTGCATTCGTTTGTGGTGTACCCGTATTCTCTATGGAAATCACAAACGTGTCATACTTATGCCGCCGTGGCACCTGATCACTTTCTGGGGGCCTCTGCACAAGATGTTTTCCATCACAAATGTTAAGGGCTCAGAGCTCACTAACCTTTTCGGGCGTGTAGGCGGTGAATTGTCCCATTAGTTCAGGAGGTTTCTCCCTGCTCGTTTTATCAGTTATGTTGATGGGTCTGATTTCTTTCAAGTTCTTTGAGGGGTTCTTGAAACGACTACTACATAAAATGCTGCTAAATGTTTTTTAACTTATTTTCGAAATTCTTAAATTTAAGCATGTATGCGACACTGCTGAAAAATACGTCTTTAAAAAATAATCGTAATTAAATAACAAATAAAATATTGTATATTAAAATTTGCCAACTCGGCAACAAAAAATGTACGTAGAAATAAACAAATAAAAAACCTGGTAATCATCAACATGTCAAAACAAGCGTATAAAAATATTCATGTCCACTCTAAGCTCATAAAAACGTGATGTGCGGAAAATATGGTCCTCGGGTCATGTGCACACAACAAGCCCTGCCTATTAGAATTCGGTACTAATGGTAATGTTTAAATAAAAATGTTAAGCACTGATGGGCCCTAATTTGAATTTAAAAAAGATTAAAAGGGTTTTGAGCCCATTAATCATTAAAACACACCCAACAAGCCCAATAACACTCTCGAAAATATTTCGTTTTGATACGTTTTTGAAAATATTGCCCGAGCCCTCCAAAAAGTCATCCGATTCGATAAAATTTTTGTACCGATTAAAAACTATGATCCGGCGAGTAAACATACCCACCAAGGCCCAATTTTCGAAAAACACCCTTAAAAAATTTTAAAATAATTAATTAAAATTAGTCATTCAATAAAAATATTTTTCCTGATTATCTCTGGTCTTCGTTTATCGTTAGAGCACGAAATGCCATTTCAAACCCTAATGCATGAAACTTTAAAATAATAATGAAATAAACTCTAACCATGCAATAATCATGCATTACATGTATAAAATCATTAAACACATATTTTAAATAAAACCCTTTATTTCATACATTCAAGTTACGTAGTTCGAATTTCCTGGACTTACAACTCTCCCCCTCTTAAAACAAAATTTTGTCCTCGAAATTTAAAATATATCAAATACTCCGCGTAGCGACTCCTCATATCGGTCTCTGACTGCTAAGTACCCTCCTCCTCGAAGTGATTTAGCTACTTGACTTTGACCATGTGGATCACCTTGTTCCGGAGCCTCCTCTCTTGTCCGTCCAGTATCTGACTGGGTCTCTCCTCGAAAGACATGTTCGGTGTCATCTGAAGTGGCTCGTAGTTCAGCATATGCGAAGGATTCGACATGTACTTCCGCAGCATGGAGAGATGGAACACATTAGGAACTCTAGCCAGATCCGACGGTGATGGAACTCTGTAAGCGAGTGTCCCAACTCTCTCCAGGATCTAAAACGGCCCTATGTATCTCGGACTGAGCTTGCTTTTCTTCTCAAATCTCATCACACCCATCATCGGTACAACCTTCACGAACACATGATCCCCTACGGCAAACTCAAGATCTCGACGCCGCTGATCTGCTAACTCTTCTGCCGGCTCTGACCACTCTTCATCCTGTCCTGGATCTTGACCACTAACTCTGCAGTCTGAGTGACAAAATCTAGCCCTATCTCTGCCCTCTATCCTATCTCATCCCAATACACTGGAGACCTACACTTTCTCCCGTACAATGCCTCATATGGAGCCATACCGATAGACGCCTGGTAACTGTTGTTGTATGTGAACTCTACAAGCAGTATCTTTGGCTCCTAGGTGCCCTGGAAGTCGATCATGAAAGCTCTGAGTAGGTCCTCCAAAATCTGAATAACCCTATCTGACTGCCAGTCAGTCTGAGGATGAAAGATAGTACTGAATAGCAGCTTAGTACCCAATACCTGATGCAGACTCTTTCATAACGCAGACGTTATTCTCGGATCACCGTCTGACACGATGGACACTATAATCTAATGCAGACTGACTATCTCTCTAATATACAGCTCTTCGTACTGAGTCATGGTAAAAATCTTCTTGATCGGTAAAAAGTGCGCTGATTTAGTTAGTCGATCGGCTATCACCCAAATGACGTTATATCCTCTAGTCGTCCTCGGGAGCCTTGTCATGAAATCCATGGTAATATTCTCTCATTTCAACTCGGGAATAGGGAGTGATATCAGCTTCCCTGCAGGTCTCTGATGTTTGGCCTTGACCTAGTGACACGTCAAACACTCGGAAACGAAACGCAAAATATCTCTCTTCATGCTCGGCCACCAATAAAGAGACTGAAGACCCTTATACATCTTCGTACTCCCTGGATGGATGGAGTACAGGGTGCTGTGGGCCTCGCTCAAGATAGATACTCTCAGGGAATCACTGCTAGGAACCCACAGTAGGTCCCTATATCTGACTATGCCATCCACAACTGAATACAACCTCGACCCTTAGCCTCATCCCTCTGTCTCCACTTCTGCAACTGCTCGTCAGAAGTCTGCCCTGCTCGAATTATGTCTCTCAATGTCGGCTGCACTGTCAGGATAGAAAGATTATGGTCATTGTACCTGGCATAAACTGCAAGCTCGAACCTCTGAATCTCCTCCTGCAGCAGTCACTGTACCGAAAAATGGGCAATCACCGCATGCTTCCTGCCCAGGGCATCTGCAACCACATTAGCCTTACCCGGATGGTAGCTAATGTCACATTCATATTCCTTCACAAACTCTAGCCACCTCCGCTGTTTCATGTTCATCTATTTTTGCGTGAAGAAGTACTTCAGGCTCTTGTGGTCATTGAAAATCCTGCACTTCTCTCCATATAGATAATGCCTCCAAATCTTCAGGGAAAAAACCACTGCTGCTAGCTCAAGGTCATGAGTCGGATAGTTATTCTAATGGATCTTCAGCGGTCTGAATGCGTAGGCTATAACTCTGTCATGCTGCATTAGAACCTCACCCAAACCGAGCATCGAAGCATCTGTATAAACCACAAACTCTCTTTGTCCTGATGGCATAATTAGAACTAGTGCTGTGGTCAACGCCTGCTTCAACCTGTCAAAGCTCTCCTGGCACTCGGATTCCCAGATAAACTTGGCATTCTTCTTCGTCAAGGAGGTCATAGGCACCGCAATAGAAGAGAAGCTCTGAATAAACTTCCTGTAATATCCAGCCAATCCCAAAAAGCTACGGATCTCTGTCACGCTCTTAGGCGCAGGTCAGTCTTTGACTGCCTCAACTTTACTAGGGTCGACCTCTATACCATCCTAAGATACAATGTGGCCCAAGAATGCCACTCTGTCAAGCCAGAACTCGCTTTTACTGAACTTTGCATACAGTCGCATGTCCTGTAAAGTCTGCAGTACGATCCTCAGATGTTGACTATGTTCCGCTCTGCTCCTCGAATAAATCAGTATGTCATCTATAAAAACAATGACAAAATGATCCAAAAATTGATGAAACACGCGATTCATGAGATCCATGAAGATCTTTGGCACGTTCGTCAAACCAAAGGGCATCACCATAAACTCATAGTGCCCATAACGCGTCCTGAAAGTCTTTCTATGCACGTCAGACTCTCTCGCCTTCAGCTGGTGGTATCCTGACCGGAGATCTATCTTCGAGAATACTGATGCTCCCAGAAGCTGATCAAATAGATCCTCGATCCTGGGCAATGGATACTTGTTCTTGACTGTGACACGGTTCAGCTCCCTGTAGTCAATACAAAGCCACATGTTGCCATCTTTCTTCTTCATAAAAAGTACCACGCGCCCCATGGAGAAACGTTAGGGCGAATGAATCCCCTATCTACCAAGTCCTGTATCTGATCCTTCAGTTCTTTCATCTCTGCAGGTGCTAGACGATAGGGCACCTTAGAAATAGGCATGGTACCTGACATGAGCTCAATAGAGAAGTCCACATCTCTGTCCTGCGGAATGCCTGAAACATTTTAGGGAAAACACTGGGAAAATCTCTGACCACATCAACGTCCTCTAGCCTCTGACTGACTGGCTCTGTCACTGTCACAATACTTGCCAGAAACACCTGGCAGCCTCTGTTCATGATCTTCCTCGCACACATGCATGAGATGATGTGCAGGCATCTGCTGATGTCTGGCTGCCTCAAAAATAAACGGCTTACCGCTGGGCGGTCGGACGGATACTGACCTTTGTCGAAAATCTATGACAACTCCGTTCGTAGAGAGCTAGTCCATACCAAGAATAATATCAAACTCCGGCAACGGTAACACAATCAAGTCTGCCAGCACCACATATTTCTGTAACCGAAGCTCCAATTTCTTCACTATCAGAGAGGTAAACATCTAATCCTCGGATGGAATCTAAACTCGGAATCCCAAATCCATAGCCTCCGATATGATTTCTAGTCGCTTGATGAAAGACTCGATATAAACGAAAATGTGTAGCTCCTGAATCTAGCAATGCATGCATGGCTATACCTGCAATATATATCCTTCCGGTGATCAAGGTAGAGTCGGGCTCAACCTTTGCCTCCTCGCCGTGCATCAAATACGCCCTGCCAGTAGTGGGGCCCTTGCTCCTAGGGCAATTTGCTACCTTGTGTCTCTCCTCTTTGCGTAACAAAGCATCTGAAGGTGCCCCACTTGCATTTGCCATAATATAACTTGTTGCACTTCTTACACGGCTGCATTTCTTCCGGCTTATGAGCCCCTTGTGCCTGAGGCGGCCGTTGCTGTCCTGGTCTCCTAAACTGTCAATGAGGCTTCTGATGCCCATGATGTCTCGATGGCCCTGTAAACTGTTTCTTATGTGGCTGGGAGCTAGACTGGGCCTGGGATCTCTTCCGCTGCATCTCAAAATCGATGTCTCTCAGGGCCTGCTCTGCCTGAAAAGCACAACCAGTCGCCTCATCATAACTAGCCGGTCTCATAAGCATAATATCCCGGTGCAAAGTCGGCCTGAGGCCAGCCATGAAATTCCTCAACTTCTGGGCAGCATCTCTAGCAATAAAGTGACAACCCCTGTCATACTTCCGTATAAACTCTGCCACCGTCGAGTCCCCCTGGAGGAGGCTCTTGAACTCCCTCGTCAGGCGACCCCTGACATCAGCTGGGAAATACTTACCATAGAACACCTCCTTGAACTGATCCCACGTGAGGGTAGTCAAGTTCAGCCTGTGCGCTGCTCCCTTCCACCAAATGGATGCATCATCTCTCAACATATACGTGGCGTACCTGACCCTCTCGCCATCCCTCATATCCAAATATTGAAAATGTAACTCCAAGGATCGAATCCAATCCTCTACCAAGAATGGAACAGTGGTGCCCAAGAACTCCTTCGGGTCGAGCCGCCTAAACTGCTCATATACGTCTGTCTAAGGTCAAGGAGCCTGATGCGCCTGCTCCAGGAGTCTAGCCATGCCCTCGAAAACTTGAGTAGCTGCATCCAATGGCGGTGGTGGTGGAGGGCCTCTATCACCTCCTAGAGTACCATCCTGTTGGACTATAGTGGGGGCGCGTCTTGGAGGCATGATATCTGAATACAGTCTAAATTCTAAATGTAACTCATCATGCAATTAAATCTAGTTTTCAAATCATTTAATCCTTAAATCATGAAAGCATCTAAATATGTCCTGTAAATCGCTGTAAAACGTAAATCATATAATCATGCAGGTGATAGAAGTAAACTATTTAAAACATTTAAAACATAAAAGCTTACAGACTTGAGGATTGAAGACTGAGCTGCAGAAGCTGACGGTGGCACAACCCTAACGGTGGCACAACCCTATACAGAAATCTTGCTCTGATACCAACTGAAATAACTACTACTTAAAATATTGCTAATTTTTTAAAAAAACTTATTTTCAAAATTCTTAAATTTATGCATGCATGCGACACACTGCTGAAAAATACGCCTTTTAAAAATGATCGTAATTAAATAATAAATAAAACACTGCAGTTTAAAATTTGCCAACTCTGCCATCAAAAATGTACGTAGAAATAAACAAGTAAAAATCCTGGTAATCATCAATATGTCAAAACAAGCGTATAAAAATGTTCATGTCTACTCTAAGGTCATAAAAAAGTGATGTGCGGAAAATATAGTTCTCGGGTCATGTGCGCACATCCATCCCTGCCTACTCAAAATTCGGCACCTCCACCCTCCTCATCAACATGCTCACCTGCATCAAACATGTCTAGTGAGTCTAAAGACTCAACACACCTGTAACGTTATAACAAATACATATACATAACAAGCAACAGTGAAATGTACCGTAATCAAATTACAATTCATGATCTTAAAAAGTCGTATGCATAATCATGAAATGTCAAAGCATAATCATTTTCATAACATATAAAATCATATCAACATACACATGTTCATTTTCTTAATTTGAATTTCGTTCATCAGTTGTGACTTTCGTATCATCGTATTAGGCGATGGATCCATCTACGTATAACTGCAGTACCCGGCGGCGGGGACATCAGCGACAGTATTACCCATCCACTGAGCCTAGGCCTTACATATCATCGTATTTACATGTCATCATATTAGTGTCAATCAACTCTCATCCTTCAAAACATGTCATCATATTCATCACTTATAAAAATCATGCATATATATAAATTTTCTTTAAAATCAAGCACGCAACGTATTTTTCATAATTACGTAAAAAAAATGTTCATAATAACATAAACATTTAAAAACACGTAAATTTGTGTTTAGGGCGCTGCCAGGACTAAAAACTCGACTCGCGTGCAAAATGACCAATTTGCCCCTGGAAACCCAAAATGACCATTTTACCCCTGAGCCTCTAAATTTCGACCCGAAGCTTGTCAAACTCCTCAAAAAATCCTAAAACATATTAATTAGTGTTTCTTAGACGTAAACTCGAGCCCGTTTTAGAACTTAAACGATTCGTTTTAAAACTTGGACCGGGGTTTCGGTTTTAACCCGTATAAACCATAAACTTAACCAAAATTTTCCCCACTCAAACCATGGCTCAATAATACTTAACCATACCCCTTACAACCCATTTCACAACATTTGGAACCCTCGAAAACCCCATGATCCATATTGAAAAATTCTGCACAAAGAAGAACAAAACCCTAATGCACCTTGGCTCTAAAATAATCGATCCCAGCTCAAGAGCAAGCGGAGCAGCTCCTAACCAACTATTCTGAAACCAAGTCCAAACCCAAGAGGCACTCCTTGACCCACCTTATCTAACCCTACTGTCCAAACAACCAACTGCCATTCGCTACACCCGAAGCCACCCCAACAAGCCAATCAAGCCACCCCTCATCCTACTCCTTTGATAAGCTCCTGGACCAAGCCATGCACGGCTGCAGACACAAATCTTTCGATCTAGCCCTTACACGCGTTATATGAACCAAACGTTCGGTCACTTAAACCAGCCATGATTGGATCATTACTCAGCCCTAGACACCCTTGATCTAGACGTGATACAGCCCCTACTATGCTACAACTAGCAGCCCCTTGCACCAAAACAAAGAAAACGTGAGATGTAAACATAAACGTCTGAGTTCATGTCAAAAACGAAAGAAAAATCGTGATATCATGCAAGGATCGATCTTTCCACATACATGACACACATCACAGCACATATATGATATACATGATGCGAGAAAGAAGATACATAGCGTGCTTTAATGATTATACGCTTGAAAACTCGAAGAACTACACGTGGCACGTGAAACGGAGAGGCGAGGAGGAAGTTTTCTTTGAAAAACTGAATGGGCCTAAGGTTAGCTAATGCTTTGCTGCTGAAGACTCGAGTGAAGGCTGCTGGTGGAGTGGAGGGACGGATGCTAGGGTGTTATTAGGGTTAGGGTTAGATTAGGGTAGTGTTTAAATAAAAATGCTAAGCACTAAAGGGCCCTAATTTGAATTTAAAAAGATTAAAAGGGTTTTGAATCCACTAAGTATTAAAATAAACCCAACAAGTAAAATAACACTCTCGAAAAATATTTCGTTTTGATACGTTTTTGAAAATATTTCTCGAGCCCTCCAAAAAGTCATCTGATTCGATAAAATTTGCGTAACGATTAAAAAATATGACCCGACGAGTAAAAATACTCATCAAGGCCCAATTTTTGAAAAAAAACCCTTAAAACACTTCAAATTAATTAATTAAAATTAATCATTCAATAAAAATATTTTTCTTGATTATCTCCGGTCTCCGTTCTTCGTTCGAGCGTGAAATGTCACTTAAAACCTTAATGCATGAAACTTTAAAATAATCATGAAATAAACTCTAACCATGCAATAATCATTCATACATGCATAAAATCATTAAACACATATTTTAAATAAAACCCTAGATTGTATGCATTCAGGTTACGTAGTTCGAATTTCCTTGGACCTTACAGTTCTTTTTCCCACTTGACATGGAGGTCTGCACTTTTTCGAAATGCACATACTTTTCTTCTCGGGCCAACATTTCATCATAAGTGCTCGGTGTTATCTTTATCGGCGATTTGAGAAAGTCGTTCTTGTAAGCCCCTGGGTGAAGGCTCTTATCCGACATGGCGGTAGGGACCTCAATGACCATAGCACTGAATTTCTGTATGTACGTGCTCAAGCCCTCGTGCTCTTGTTGTTTAATGGAAAAAAGCTAAATGAGGTGGTTGGTTGTTTCAACTTGTGGGGACCCGAACCTAATTCGTCTTCTTAATCATTATTAGGATCAATTATAACAATTAAGTAAATTGGGTCACAAATTTTTTTAAAAAAAAATACATGAGTGCGCAACATATAAAATAAATCTTATTTCATTTGCAAGATCAACATCTAGATCAAAAGTACAAGTCTTGTACAAAAATAAGCCATAACAAACTATTGTTCATTCCCTACATATCAGGTAATGGAATCAACTCAACTTCTAAGTTCGGATCTCCACGCTAATCTTGATCTCACATCCTCTTCTTGACCCTGATCCTGTCCCACCTGTCGTCATGCACACATACAAACACAAAAACAGCCGGATAACTCTAGTGAGAATATAATTCTCAGTATAAACAACGTAACATGCAATCATATAAATAGATATAAAAGTATGGAACAAATATCAATAACATGTATCATAATCTGAAAGACATGAATCGATATAAAACTGTAAATCAAACTCTTGACTCATAATCTCATACTCGACTCTTCTCTAATCTAGGGATCACAGTTCCTGGACATTGGCACACTATATCGAATCTCAGCAATAGAAGTCGATCTACTCCTAAGAAACGTCGATATAAACAAAACATCCAGTGTCTTGGCACCTCAGCCAATGACTAGGCACATCAGCCCATGACTCAATACATGCTTTGCTATAAATCAATAGACTAAGCATATCAATCTCATGAATTGCAAACATCAATGCAATAAAATAAAGTATGTGATTTTGGGAAAACTCAAGTCGGATCTAACTCGAGTCGTATCTTCCCGGTTCGACATTGATTTATACATTTCTTTTCGCAGTTCTGACGAAGTCAAAGTCTTGAATTCAAAGCCTATCAATACTCAATCTGGCAATGACAATATTGAGGAGTACAATATCAATATACCACTCAAATCAATATTGGATATAATCAGAACTCAATCTAAATCTGTTTCAACTGCATAATGGCATAATCTCGATATACCCAGCAGTACAATATCAATCAGATATCAATCTCAACAACTCATACTCGATAATAAACTCAATCTGATATTAAATCTGTATAATCTCAATCAAATCAACTCTGAAAAATAATAACAATTTCAAACGGTATCCGTTCTTCGATCTGATTTCAATTATACACTGATAATAATCTCAGCAATAGATAATAACAGTCATATCATGATTTCTTCCATATCAGATTTCCAAACCATATCAGAAAGTAATAAAACTTACGTCCTGTTGAAGCTCTTGTCGAGAGGAGTATGGTACTGAAGTCGGATTGAAAATCGGACGGGCGGATCTTGCGTATATCAAAATTCTATATCAAGAACTTGAAGTTATCCATGGAGCTCCTCGGTTCTTTCCATGCCAAATTCTGAGGGAATTTGAAACTTTGTTATATATATCATGCATGGTGAAGAAACGTGGCCCATCCTTTGTGCTGCACGTCTCGCGCATATGCGCGACCTTCCCCGGCGCATATGCGCGAGACCTACTAGTCTCGGCATTCTTCATATCCTCATCTCGCGCATATGCGCGTCCTCTCTTCGCACATATACGCGAGGTTATTTGCCATGCTCGCGCATATGCGCGCATCCTGGTTGCGCATATGCGCGAGGTTCTCTGCCTCGCGCATATGCGTCCTGCTTGGTCGCGCATAGGGGTTCAGTCCTCGCACATAATTCAAGTTTTCTTCGGTCTGTTTCTTTTCGTCTATAATCACATCAATTATCAATAAATCATTTCAGATTACAATAATCAAAATCTCGGGCATTAAATTTCTCACCCTCTAAAATCTGATTTCGTCTCCGAAATCACAAGCAATCAAATCAGATAGCAAGAAAAAATGCATAACAGAAGCTAATAGAAAACTCACATCAGTGAAATAACTCTGAGAATTTCTGTCTCATGTCTGATTCAGTCTCCCAGGTAACTTTTTCAATGCCATGACGACTCCACTGAACTTTCACAAGTGGAATAGTCTTCGTTCTGAGTTGTTTTTCTTTACGATCAAGAATCTGAATCGGCTTTTCAAAATAACTCAGAGTTTCATCAAGCTCTGCCTCGTATGGCTGAAGAATATGAGATGTATCAGGAAGATACTTCCGCAATAAAGATACATGAAAGACATCATGTATTCTAGATAGAGAAGGCGGTAAGGCAAGTCGATAAGCACGATCTCCTATCTTCTCGAGAATCTCATATGTACCGATGTATCGTGGAGACAACTTCCCTTTCTTGCCAAATCTGACAACACCTCTGAAAAGATAAATCTTCAGAAATACTCTGTCTCTTGCCTCAAATATCAGAGGTCGACGTCAAATATTAGCATATTTGACCTGTTTGTCTTGAGCTGTTCTCATTCTCTGACGAATCAGTTTCACTTTCTCAGTGATTTCTCGAATCATATCAGGCCAAATCTCAGGTACCTCAGAAATATCATCCCAATAGAGACGGGATCTGCACTTCTTGCCGTACAACGCTTCAAACGGAGCCATCTCTATACTCGTCTGATAGCTGTTGTTGTACGAAAACTCACAAAGAGGCAAAGAATCTTGCCAACTAGTGCCAAAATCTAGCACTACAGCTCTAAGCATATCCTCCAATGTCTGGATAGTCCGCTCTGACTGTCCGTCGGTCTGAAGATGATATGCAGTACTAAGGTGAAATTTAGTACCTAAAGCTTGCTGCAAGCTGTGCCAAAAGTGCGAAGTAAACCGAGGATTACGGTCTGAAACAATCGACTTCGGCACTCCATGCAATCGAACCACTTCTTTGACATAAATATCTGCCATCTGGTCATGTCTGTACGTCATCTTGTACGGAATAAAACATGCGGATTTGGTCAATCTGTCGATAACGTCTCAAATCGCATCACAACCTCGGGAGGATCACAGTAGCTTCGTCAAAAAATCCATAGAAATGTGATCTCATTTCCATTCAAGAATAGACAAGCTGTGCAATAGACCTCCTGGTTTCTTTCTTTCTGCTTTCACCTGTTGGCAATTCAGACATTTTGATACAAACTCTGTAATATCTGCTTTCATCTGTTTCCAAAAAAACTGTCTTTTCAAATCATTATACATCTTTCTGCCACCAGGATGAATACTGAATCGACTATTGTGCGCTTCTGACAATATCTGTCGTTTTAAATCTGAAACATCTGGCACAACAAGACGATTATTCACATATAACACATCATTACGAACCTGATATTCTGATCGATGCCCTGCTCTGACCATCGATATCGAGTTCTGAACATTCTGATCAATTTTCTGTGCTTCTTTAAATCGAACAATCAACTCTTGTTCGACTTGAACCGCATACAATCTCAATGGTCTACAATCTGTTTCAAATGCTAATCCAGACAAACAGCAATCTTCAATCAAATTGGAAACACCAATCGTCAATAAGGATAAAGAACATACCTTTCGACTCATTGCATCAGCTGTTGCATTCGACTTCCCCGGATAGTATTTGATTTCACAATCAAAATCTGTCAATAAATCAAGCCATCTTCGTTGCCTCATATTCAGTTTCGACTCTGAAAACAAATATTTCAGACTCTTGTGATCAGAATAAATATCAAATTTCTCACCGTATAGATAATGTCGCCATATCTTTAATGCAAAGACGATGGCTGTCAATTCAAGATCATGAATTGGGTAGCGAGACTCATGTGGCTTCAATTGTCTCGAGGCATAAGCAATAACATGTCCCCGCTGCATCAAAACACAACCCAATCCTCTGTGAGAAGCATCGCAATAAACAACAAAATCACCAGCACCTGACGGAATAGTCAATATTGGTGCACTGGTCAATCTCTTTTTCAGTTCTAGAAAGCTAGACTCAAATTCCTATGACCAAATAAACGGTGCATTCTTCTGAGTCAACTGAGTAATCGGCTTCGCAATACTGGAGAAATCTTGAATAAATCGAAGATAGTACCCTGCTAAACCCATAAAACTGTGTATCTCTGGCACTGATGTCGGTCTCGGCCAACTGATCACTGCCTCAAATTTGCTAGGATCAACATAAATACCATCTCCAGATATAATGTGTCCCAAAAACATAACCTGTCTCAGCCAAAACTCACATTTCGACAGCTTTGCATACAATTTCTCAGCCCTCAAAATTCTCAACACAGTTCTCAAATGTTCAGCATGATCAATCATATTCTTCGAATATATCAGAATATCATCAATAAAGATAATCACAAAATCATCGAGATACTTCTAAAACACACAGTTCATCAAACCCATAAACACAGCTGGAGCATTCGTCAAACCAAATGGCATGACTATACTCATAGTGGCCATACCTAGTTCAGAAAGCTATCTTCGATATATCAGAATCTCTGACTCTCAGCTGATGATATCCAGATCTCAGATCGATATTGGAATAAACAGAAGAACCCTGCAACTGATCGAATAAATCATCAATACGAGGCAAAGGATATTTGTTCTTTACCGTAGCTTTGTTCAGTTGCCGGTAGTCAATGCAGAGTCTCATTGAACCGTCCTTCTTTCTGACAAACAATAATGGAGCTCCCCAAGGAGAAACACTCGGTCTGATGTAACCCTTGGCCAGTAAATCTTCTAACTGATCTTTCAATTCTTTCAATTCAATCGGTGCCATTCTGTACGGAGCTCTAGAAATCGGAACTGTACCTGGTACCAATTCAATGGTGAAGTCTATCTCTCGAACTGGAGGCAAACCCAGAATCTCATCTGGGAAGACATCATCAAACTCACATACCACTGGCAAATCTGCCAATGATGGGCTCGATTTCAGTACATCTACTGAATACACATGGAAACCCTCTGCTCCTTTCTGTAATAATCGAGTCATAGTTAATGCAGATATCAAAGGAATTCTCGATCTAGAATCCTTACCATAAAATTTCCATTCATCAGCCATCTCAGGTCTGAATCTCACAATATTTTGGAAACAATCTACGGTAGCTCTGTACTTGGTCAGCATATCGATACCAATAATGCAATCAAAATCAGACAACCCAAGTACAATACAATCTAACTCAATCTCATGCCCGTCATATTGTAGCATACAATGTTTCACAGAATTCACTGATATAAGACCTCTCCCCAAAGGTGAAGAGACAGATACTACAGCAGATAATGACTCAACAGGCAATGCATGAATCAATGCAAATCGTTCAGAAATAAAAGTATGGGATGCACCCGTATCAATCAATACATAGGCAGGATAACCCACAAAGAGAACAGTTACCTGCAACAACATCATCTGGTGCTTCCTGTGCCTGTTCTTCACTCAAAGAAAATACTCTGGCCTATTGTCTCAGAGGCTGGCTAACAGTCTGGCTTCCTCCTGGCCTCGGCTGTGACTGAGTAGTCGGTGGTGGCGAGAAGGAGTGAACAGCTGATGACCGTCTATCAGTCTGAGCCACTGATCCAGATAATTCTGCTCCCTGGGATCTTTGGGAACCTCTCTGTGGACATATCCTCGCAAAATGTCCCTGCTGTCTGCAGATGTTGCAACTACCAAATACTCCTTGGCATTGCGCTGTGGGATGTCTTCCTCCGCAAGTTCGGCAATAAGCCCATGTATAGCTCTGTCTGGAACCACTGGAGCTAGAGGAACTACTCCCTGACTTCTTGAATTGTTTTTCTCGGGCTTTTAACCGATCTTTCTTCCCACTGCTACTACTGCCACTCTCAAATCTGGGAGGGGGTTGGTGGAATGGGACTGAAGGTTGTTGCTGTTTCGGTACTGGAGGAACAAACGAAGCTCCTTTCTGCCTAATCAGGCCAGCTTCAGCTCCTTTTGCTCTGTTCAGGGCATCAGCAAAATTATTCGGTCATCCAGTGTTTACCAATGTAAAAATCTCAGGATTCAGCCCATTGATAAACTGATCAGCAACAGCTTCATCATTCTCAGCAACATGTGGAGCAAATCGCAACAAGGTAGAGAACTTGGCCACATACTCTTCTATACTCAACTGACCCTGTCTCAGATTGGCAAACTCTGCACCCTTGTCTTTTCTGTACGATACTGGGAAAAATCTTTGATAAAACTCAGTCTTAAATATTTTCCAAGTAATAACTGTACCTCAATGCTCCAACGCTCTCTTGGTCGTAAGCCACCAATTCTTTGCAACGTCATGCAACTGGTGCCCAATCAGTCTAACTCTGCGCTCGTCTGTATAATCCAGTTAATCAAACAATATCTCTATGTCATCTAGCCAACTCTCACACTCAACAGAATTCTCTGTGCCCTTCAAAGTCGGCGATTTGAACGACTGAAATCTCTTCAGTAGTGTTTCCATAGGAGTAGCTGTAACACCATTGGATTAGTAGAAGTACTACCCGGTTCTGGGATTCTTCGAGGAGGCATATCTGATTATCAAAAAGGTTAGCAACCAAATACCACAAATCTGTTTCAGTCCTCCTCTAATCATCTTACTGCTGATCCAGAATAGGTTCTGATTTATTTCTCAAGTCATACATGTTTCCAATCAACTCAGATATTCAGGTAAACATGTATTAAAGTAGTAATAAAGCATGCTAGCACATAAAGCGGGAAGGAAAACTCAATCTATTCCGCTCACTAGCTTCTATCTCAGTCTAAGGAACCTACTGCTCTGATACCACCTGCTGTGGGGACCCGATCCTAATTCGTCTTCTTAATCATTATTAGGATCAATTGTAACAATTAAGTAAATTGGGTCACAAATTTTTTTAAAAAAAATACATGAGTGCGCAACATATGAAATAAATCTTATTTCATTTACAAGATCAACATCTAGATCAAAAGTACAAGTCTTCTACAAAAGTAAGTCATAACAAACTACTGTTCATTTCCTACATATCAGGTAGTGGAATCAACTCTACTTCTAAGTCCGGATCTCCACGCTAATCTTGATCTCTCATCCTCTTTTTGACCCTGATCCTGTCCCACCTGTCGTCATGCACACATACAAATACAACAACAGCCGGATAACTCCGGTGAGAATATAATTCCCAGTATAAACAACGTAACATGAAA
The DNA here is from genome assembly GCF_025594145.1 of Primulina tabacum. Classification (NCBI taxonomy): domain Eukaryota; kingdom Viridiplantae; phylum Streptophyta; class Magnoliopsida; order Lamiales; family Gesneriaceae; genus Primulina; species Primulina tabacum. The sequence goes on from NC_134559.1 coordinate 31,318,674, forward strand.
TCATATAAACAGATATAAAAGCATGGAACAAATATCAATAACATGTATCATAATCTGAAAGACATGAATCGATATAAAACTATAAATCAAACTCTTGACTCATAATCTCATACTCGACTCTTCTCTAATCTAGGGATCTCGGTTCCTGGACATTGGCACACTATATCGAATCTCAGTAATAGAAGTTGATCTACTCCTAAGCAACATCGATATAAACCAAACATCAAGTGTCTTGGCACATCAGCCAAAGACTTGGCACCTCAGCCAATGACTAGGCACATCAGCCCATGACTCAATACATGCTTTGCTATAAATCAATAGACTAAGCATATCAATCTCATGAATTGTAAACATCAATGCAATAAAATAAAGTATGTGATTTTGGGAAAACTCAAGTCGGATCTAACTCGGGTCGTATCTTCCCGGTTCGATATTGATTTATACCTTTCTTTTCGCAGTTCTGACGAAGTCAAAGTCTTGAATTCAAAGCCTGTCAATACTCAATCTGGCAATGACAATATTGAGGAGTACAATATCAATATACCACTCAAATCAATACTGGATATAATCAGAACTCAATCTAATTCTGTTTCAACGGCATAACGGCATAATTTCGATATACCCAGCAATACAATATCAATCAGATATCAATCTCAACAACTCATACTCGATAATAAACTCAATCTGATATAAAATCTGTATAATCTCAATCAAATCAACTCTGAAAAATAATAAAAGTTTTATACGGTATCCGTTCTTCGATCTGATTTCAATTATACACGGATAACAATCTCAGCAACAGATAATAACAGTCATATCATGATTTCTTCCATATCAGATTTCCAAGTATATCAGAAAGTAATAAAAATTATGTCCTGTTGAAGCTCTTGTCGAGAGGAGTACGGTACTGAAGTCATATCATGATTTCTTCCATATCAGATTTTCCCTGGAGCTCCTCGGTTCTTTCCTTGCCAAATTCTGAGGGAATTTGAAACTTTGTTATATATATCATGCATGGTGAAGAAAAGTGGTCCATCCTTTGTGCTGCACGTCTCGCGCATATGCCCGACCTTCCCCGGCGCATATGCGCGAGACCTACTGGTCTCGTCATTCTTCATATCCTCAGCTCGCGCATATGCGCGTCCTCTCTTCGCGCATATGCGCGAGGTTCTCTGCCATGCTCGCGCATATGCGCGCATCCTGGTCGCGCATATGCGCGAGGTTCTCTGCCTGCCTCGCGCATATGCGCCCTGCTTGGTCGCGCATATGCGCGAGGGGTTCAGTCCTCGCACATAATTCAAGTCTTCTCCGGTCTGTTCCTTTCCGTCTATAATCACATCAATTATGAATAAATCATTTCAGATTACAATAATCAAAATCTCGGGCATTACACAACTGCTCGCAAACTGGTGAAGGAAAGCTTTGCTGATATTCAAGAATGTTTGAATATCCTTTGGTAGGAGCAGATTGAGCCACTATTAGGCCGACCTCACCAAGGTGGTAAGGAAAACCCGACACTTGAGGTCAGAATATTGGTGCAACAAGGCGGGATTCTCAAAACGAAACAAGTGCTCTTCTGGAACTCCCTTGCCATCATATTCCCTATCATTCGGGAATCTGAAATCCTGGCGAAGCTCGGAAGCCAATATCTCCACAGAAAAGAGGTCGGTTTAAATCGGCAGAGGCACGCTGCATTCTGAGTTACCCTTACATGTTCCATCTCCTCCCTTAATCTCTTCATTTCTTTAACTTGGGCTTCTTGATTTGGTGATGGAGAAGGTGGATTCTGCTCCTGTCGCTGGTTTAGCACCTATTCCATAGTGGTTGTAAACCCATTTGAGTGAGTTCCACCATATCGAAACCAGGGTTTTTGTAATCCTCCCGATTTTTATTTTCCTTATCTTCATTCTCGTTGTTACCCTCCTCTTTCCTCTTCTTGGAAACACCATCTTATCCAAGGGACATCACACTTGAATCGATTGATTTAAGTTGTGGATTTCAAATTCATTGTTACTTGGATGATGAATTTCATATGCATGCCTTTGTTAATTTATATAAATGTTGTGACAATTGTATGACTTTGAATTACATTTAAGATAGTATCATTTCAAATCTCTCCCAAATCAAATCTCTCCCTCCAAATCAAATCATTCGTACCAAGCACATCCAATTTGGCAAAACGTGGCGTATTATTGGTTCAGCGCACAATTTTCCAAATAATACTATACATGATGAAATAACATCCCGTGTTAATAGAAACTGAATCGTCAAACAAACTCAAATCATTACTTACATGGAGTGTGTGTGTTCCTGATATCACAAGCTAATGATACCTAATACATATGCTGAATTGAACTGTCCAAAAAATTCATATTCCTAGTCACTTTCTTGTTGTTCATATAAATACTTCAAATTATTGTGGCACATGCGAAAAACTCACTAAACGTATACATGCGCCAGTTCTTGCAGTGCATAGAACAAAAAATCAGCATATAAAAGAATTACTTTATAGGTATGGGAGAGCATCTAAGTAGATTAGCCGTTGAAGTTTTATGGTAGATCTCCTGCGTCTAGGAAAAACAAGGAAATGAAGAAACTACTACTTTGTCATGAATGAACTTTTACAGCTGCAGCCACCAACTGCACTTGGATTCTTTCGATACCTGAATATAAAGAAATTCATCATGGGGTTGGCTAAATATGGCTGCTCATAGCGACACACAAAAAGTTTCGATGAATTCAACTGCTTCCTTTTCACTACTTAATTAATAAATTATCTATTCACGAGGAAAACAAACAAAGAGAGTTTCAAAGATGCAGTAAAAACTCTTATTTTCGGGGAATATCTGTTTTTTAAGTCTGATATCCCTGAAAGAGAGTTAGGGAAGAACTAAAAGCTTTTTGTAATAGATTTAGTTGTAGGCTTAGAGTGATTAAAACTACCCAAAATGAAATTACTACACTTAACATTTTATCGCAACACAGTCGAATTTCATTATCTTGAAGGGCATCCATTTTTCTCTTTTCTATTAGTATCGCTTTGCTAGCCAGCGAGAGGAGAGTTAGGTGGAAAGTTTCGAGGATACAGGGAAAGTACTTACAGATTGTGGGGAGAGAGGCGCATGTAAGAGAAAATTCCTGGAACATGTCAAGACAAGAGGACTTCAAGAAGTTAGAGGTGAAGACATCTAAGTTAAAAAGATTGCAAATTTCTTCAAGCTTCTGTCATGGTAAAAGAAACAGACGTGTGATTTATTCCAACATAAAGAATAAAAAGAATGAAGCCTGATTTATACACATTTACTTCCTTGTTTAAATTTTACCACTGAAACACTTCTAACAACATAAAAGGACAAGGTTGCCACAATGCTAGTTCAATTGGAACCTAGTTGGTTTGCCCATAGCAGTAAGATAAACCAAGATTTAGACTCAAGGAGACCATACGTAACAATATTTCAGAGATTTTCTTTCAGCAATACGGTCTGAATAGGAGACTTCTTAGGCTAATATTAGTTTACGGTGAGTTTTGGTTCAGCTTGTGAATGAGTAGTATGCAGGACATCATAAAGAAATCCATAAGCACTAAATTTATTGTCCATTTTGTTCTACTTCTACAAGTGAGTTTAAGCTCGTATAAGAAGTGGCAGTACAAGCAAGTCAGAAAATCAAAACTTAACATCTAATATAGCATACTAAAAGGAAACAAGCTCAGCAAAAAGGCACAACCAAGAATGTTAATCCTGCTGACGTAGATGACTATGGGTGATCATCATGGCCCACGAATGTTATTTATTCTGTTACCCAAAGGAACGGATATGTTTAACCATTCGAGCATGGACTGGTTAAAGAACTGATTTTTTTTTTGCAGGATAACAGTAGATGAATGGATACAGCTGACAGAGCTATAATTAAATAAAGTCAAGGTACCAATCATATTGAACTGACCTGAAAAGCAGAACGGACCAGCTCCTCCACAAAATCAACAGTTGCACCTTTAACAAAGCCATGGGAAATTTGGTCAACAACCACTTTAACTCCATCCTGCTCAAAAACCCTACAAAAACTCGGAATTAAAAGATATATTTCCATAGGAGACCTACACGAAATATTATCAGAAAATCTAACCTACTCAAATATATTTGATGTAGAACGACAACAAAACTACCCATCCCATGATCCTGGAAAGCAAATTGCACCTGTCATCATCATTGATTGTGTCATCAAGAGAAAATTTATACTGGAAACCAGAGCAACCTCCAGCTTCTATGCACAAGCGCAACAACTTCTCACTGCCCTCATCAGCTTGCAACTCTTTCATTCTCTACATTACATTAGCTCATGAGTTGAACTACAAAAGATTGTCAAAAACTTGCGCAAGAACGTGAATTACACGTCCTGAAATATATGTTCGTAGAAGTACAATACAAGCATAATGAAAAATAAAAACAGTCTTTACTCCATCACGGTATGACCTTAACCTGAAATACAATAGATACGAGTCTCAAAAGGCATCAATCTCATAATCGAAGCGATCGCTCTCCTCGATCTCGAAGCTAGAAACAAACCAATCTCTTAAATTTCCACACCTCAATCCTCAGCGAGAATCCAAATCAAATAACGACATACCCGTCCAAATCCAGAGGCATAAGAAAACACAAAAAAACGTCAAAAAATCATACGTCCGGTAAAATCAAAAGACTAGCGGAAGAGTACCCGAACGCAGCTGCCTGTCAAATGGAGGTCATCAGGAGAATCTTGCGACAAATTCCGAGGTTCCCGGAGGGCGGAGGATGAGCTAAGAAGCCGAGAATTCTGACGAAGCCGAGCCGAGAGGTAAGGTGAGAGCCGAGAAATCAGCGAACCCGACGTGGTTTCCATGGCTCTATCTTCTTCGGATCAATAAATTGACCTGTTTGACCAGAAGAATCAACCGAAATTAAAGCCGATTGCCCCGATTACCCGACCCTTTTCAAATTACTAACGTGGGCATTCCATTTTAAGAAGAAGAGAATTTGCGTTCTATATGTTAAATATTTATATAAACCTAACGAAAGGTGCCCTCATAACGCATGTTAACATAATAAAATAATACTATATATTGTATAAATATTGAATTAATGTAACACATTATAACTTCAAAACCTTGATTTTTTTTTTTTTTTTTTGAAATGAACTTCAAAACCTTGATTAAAATACGTAAGTCATGTGAATGAGAAATCTATAATTTACAAAATAAATGAGAAATAAATTAGTACATAGAGTTTCCGAGATTCCAAATTATAACAAAAATATTAAGAAAGTGTATATTTTTCGATTTAACATATCGATTATATGAAACCGACGAATCTAAATGAAAAAATAAAGTAAAATTTTCAGTGTGATTTCAAGGAAAATAAACTAAAAAAAAAAATATTATGAAACATATATACACGTTAGATGTACGTAAATCAAACAGTAACTTTCTGCATATTCTATACAAAATATGTCATATTTTATGATCTTATTACATTCTATACAAAATATCATATTTTATTATCGATTATTATTCCATCAAAGATCCAATTAACTAATGGGGATTTATGATTGCTATTTTATAATGAAAGAATCTCGCACACACACCGGCTGGCGCCCTCACACACAGACCGGCTCGCTATTGCGCACCTCGCCCTCGCCTACGCACCCTCGCCTCGCCCCCCTCCAGCACGGCCTCACCCTCATCCTCGCCCCTACACACCGCTTCGCCCACGCCCGACGCGCCTCATCCACATCCTCGCCCCTACACACCGCTTCGCCCACGCTCGGCGTGCCTCATCCCCGCCTCGCTAAGTGTGCGCAGCCAGCGTGCCTCCTGCCCCCGCATGCATCCGCTCCAACGCGCCAGCCTCGTCCCCAGCCGTGCGTACTCGTCGAGCGCCTTCGCCGAGCTCGCATCATCCTCGCCGAGTGTGCAGATCCTGCGCGTACCTTCGCACCTACCCAACGCGCACAACCAGCGAGCCTCGCCAGCACGCCGCTCCACCCTCACCGAGCACGCCGCCCTCGCCCTCTCGCCTTGTCTGCATGTTCGCCCATGCACGCACCGCACTCGCCCAGCGCACACCACGCTCGCCCGAGTGCTCTCCCCCACACACTCGCCCGGCGCACACCACGCTCGCCCACCGCGCTCTCCCCCGCACACTTGCCCGGCGCGCACAACGTTCGCCCGGTGCACACCACGCTCGCCCGAGTGCTCTCCCCCACACACTAGCCCGGCGCGCACCACGCCCCGCATGATTGCTCGCCCCAAAGCCCTCCAGCTCGTCGCCTGCCCGGCGCCCGCAATAGCGCCTCAGCCACGATTGCCTAGCGCCCCGGCCACGCTCGCCCCTCGCCCGAGCGCCCCGGACGCCACACTCTCCACGCTCGCCTAGCGCCCCGGCCACGCTCGCCCCTCGCCCGAGTGCCCCGGACGCCACACTCGCCACGCTCGTTGCCTTAGTCTTTTTTTTCTCGAGCATTTCCTCACGCTTCCTCCGGGTTAGTTTGCTCCTTTTCCTTCTTGATTATCCTTAATAGTTATGTCTTTTTCCACTTCTGAGTCTAGTTCTTCGAGTGACTCCGAGAGGTTTAGCGAGTCTAGCAGGTCTAGCAAGTCTGACGAGAGTAGGACTTCCCTAGCTGATCCTGAATTTACCCTTGATTCTCCATTTGACCCAACAAATGAACATATCTGACACAGATAACTTATGGTACGGTCATTTGTCATGCCACATCCCTCCTGATAGCGAGTCAAAACTTAGGACTTTGTGGCACATTCTTCCCTCCCATCAGATCATCATTCCTACTTCTAAGGACCGACCCTATCTAGCTCCCAAGGGCTGCTACACCTTCTTTTAGTACCACCTTGATGCCGGCCTTCGTTTCCCTTTGAGTGATTTACTCCAAAAATTGAACAAGTACTATCAGGTGCACCTAGGTCTGCTCACTCCCAATACTCTCCGTATAATGGCCCGAAAATTCATGTTTGAAAATTTGCGGAAAAATTAAAATTTTCTTTTTAAAATAATCAAAATTGCCTCATTCACGAATTAAACTGATAAATCAAGTTAAATGTTCAAAATTAGCAGCGGAAGAAATCATTACTCGCCAAAATAACAAGTTAAAGTATCCAACAACTGATAAAAATTGTTTGAGCATAAAAATGACAAGTGTTGTAAATGAGGTCCTCGTGTTCCACTACTGCCGACCCGAGCTAGCTCACTGGTCCCCGCCCTCGGCCCCGACATCATCAGTACCTACAACAATCAAGTCTAGTGAGCCTAAAGACTCAGCATGCATATATCGTAAATAACGAGTAAATAATATAGTAAAATTGCATGAGAGTAAAATATAATGTCATGAGGCATAAAATTAAAATAACTTGTCATGAGCAATTATAATACGAGCATAACTTAACTGAAAATCACAGTGAAAATGTTTGCTCCTTGGAGCCCTGAATAAAATAGCATGTCATAATTTTCCGTTGAGATTATGGTCTACGCAAGTGGCCCCTGCACTGAACTGAACTGAACTGACCGGTAACTGGCGACCAAACCGGTAACTGGCGACCGGGTGAAGTAATGAACGTCTGATCAGACTAATGCCACAGTATATTGGGTGGTACATAATTGAACTGACCGGTAACTGGCGACCGAATAATATAATGCTCCCATGATAGTGAAATGGCCACAAGCAATATCGCATAAATCTAAAAAATGAATATTTTATCCTTTTATGCACGTAATATAATTAAATGGCATAATGAAATATCCTGTATTATTTTACCACATGGATTGGATCGTTCCCAGGCTCGCTGCGACCAAAATTTAACATGAAAAATATGCAAATGATTTTCTTGACCAAACTTAGTAATTGAATCCAAAAACGAGACAATTACGCCCAACGACTTCGTATTTAATCATGACTCCGAGCCAACCCGAACCAACACCGAACAATCATATAGTCATGATTAAAATACACTTAAAATGATGAAATAATGCTCCTAAAATGACAAGGGCCGAAATTTTGGTGAATGGAGGCCAAAACATGAAACGCTCTTTCGAGAGTCAATTTGGCACATCGCACCGTAATTTCTTGTACGACCTCAAAAATGATCCGAATCACGAACGGCCAAAAACATGACCTTCTTAACTCAATGAGGCACTGTTCAGTCCAAGGCCATAGGCTAAAAGCCAAAAAAGAACTCGAACGAGCCACTGAACCGAAACAGCAAGTTGCTGTCCACAAAAATACAGCAGCTGTGCTTTGGTTTCCTTGCGTCGTTTGCGAGGCTAATGGCCATTGGGGCTTGAACCACCGACCAGAACCTCTTACCAACATCATAGGTATGGTTTGAACCATGGCTAAGGGCTAAAGAGCCAACCAAGATCCACACCAACACCCACAACCGAGAGGACACATACAGAATTTAAAAAGGGTCGAAGGGGCTGTTCTTGTGTTTTGATTTAAAAACCGATGCAACCATGGACCAAGCCTCAAAAGGGCGACTTGGTCACGTCTTAGACATGCTAGGGAAGTGTTTTAACCATGGCTATAGGCCCCTAGGGCAGCCATGATCAGAAACTTCCTCTATGGACAGCAACTCAAGAAAAATCGAGCACACAATGACACTTAATGGGGGGTTGCTATCATCTCTTGATTTCGGCTAGCATGGGACTCAAAAAAATGGACAAATGTGTTCCTAACATGTACTAGTACATGCCTAGGAGTAGCCTTGGGAGCCTGGAATCGAACCAATACCTGAGACCATCAAAACAATGCAACCCGTTAAGCACAAGAGGAACCGAAAAATACTGCATCTTTTATTTTCGAAATGTTCTTGATATATTTCGGTTTTGGCTATCAAACAATGATCATGTAATGTTTAAAAATCATAATACGACTTGATTGAAGAGCAAAGAAGAACATATGCATGCCTGGTTTCGTTTTGAAAAGAAAACGAACGAAACGCAACGACGCGACGCGGAGGAGATGGATCGCTTTGCTACCTTGTTTTGTTTCTCGGTTTTCTCTCCTAATTCTTGCTATGATGCTCACGTTTTTTTTTTCACTCTGAAATGCTCTCAATTTCGGTCATGGGGGAGGGGAAGTGATGGTTAGGAGAGTGAGGGGGATCCAATAACAAAGGGATAAAAATGGTATGACCAAGTCTCCCTCTCTTTTTGAATTTTGAATTTGCTTGATATCAAATGATTTGTTGGAGGGATAAATGACCGATTTTTACATGCCATAACAAGGCTAGGATAAGGTTGATTATTAATTAAATGGTGATTAAAAAAATGAAGGGATTATCCTACTAATAAATAACAAGGAAAGGGTCAAAGGTGAATTGGCAAAGAAATGTTGATCAACTAGGGGTGGCTGAAATTTAGCTTATAAATGGAGGGGAAATACTGTATAGCTAGTAAATTTTTAAACCTTAAGAGCTTTACCTATCCTTTAATTAATTTAGTGAATTAACACCTCAATTAAGGAACCTAAATGAACTTATTTCCTACTCACCTCAAGTTACTAAAATAATTCTTTAAACCTCCTTTTAATTAAATCAACTTATTAGCTAGCTAAAATAAACTCTGAGAATGATTTCTAAATCTTAAATTCTATCTCAAAACTCCAATTCCAGTCCGGCCTCACTAAATTAACTGAAAAGATAAAAATTTAAACTACTGCATAAAATAATTAACTTTAAAGAAAAGCAATTAAATAATCATGCAATAAAATCATTTTAATTTAAAATATTAGAATTATGCATGGCTTATACGTAGTCTAGTTTACGGGTTCTACAACTCTCCCCCAAATTTCGTTCTCGAAATTATAACTCACCGAATAACTCGGGGTACTGACTCCTCATCTCTGGCTCAGACTCCCACATAGCTTCCTCCTCTGAATGGTTGAGCCATTTGACTTTCACTCGCTTAACCAGCTTGTTCCAAAGCTTCTTCTCCTGCCTGTCTAAGATCTGTACTGGTCTCTTCTCATAAGATAGGTTCGGAGTAAGCTGCAACGGCTCAAAGTTCAAGACATGCGAAGGATTCGCCATATACTTCTTCAGCATAGAGACATGGAACACATTGTGTACTCCGGCCAGATTCGGCGGAAGAGCAACACGATAAGCTAGCGCCCCAACTCTGTCGAGGATCTCAAATGGTCCAATGAATCTCGGACTGAACTTTCCTTTCTTCCCAAATCACATGACACCCTTCATAGGTGCTACCTTCACAAAGACATGGTCGCCAACGGCGAACTCTAGATCTCTCCTCCTCTGATCGACATAACTCTTCTGTCGACTTTGAGCAATCCTCATCCTATCACGGATCTTGACTACTACATCGGCAGCCTGCTGAATAATCTCCGGACCCAACTCTGCTCTCTCTCCTACTTCGTCCCAATGAACAGGAGATCTACACTTGCGGCCATACAGTGCTTCATATGGTGCCATACCTATAGACGACTGGAAGCTGTTGTTGTAGGTGAACTCTACTAATGGCAAGTTCGACTCCCAACTCCAAGAGAAATCCATCACACAAGCACGGAGAAGATCCTCCAAGATCTGAATAACTCGCTCTGACTGCCCATCTGTCTGCGGATGGAAAGCTGTGCTAAATAGCAACTTCGTACCCATAGTCGAATGCAAACTCTTCCAAATGAGGAAGTGAAATCTAGGATCTCTGTCAGATACGATAGAAACTGGAATACCATGAAGTCGGACTATCTCCCGAATATACAACTCTACATACTGAATCATGGTGAAAGTCGTCTTAATAGGCAAGAAGTGCACTAATTTGGTAAGCCGATCTACAATCACCCAGATAGCATTTGATCCTCTGACTGACTTCGGCAATCCGGTCACAAAGTCCATGGTAACATTCTCCCACTTCCACTCGGGAATAAGAAGAGGCTTGAGCAAACCTGCTGGTCTCTGATGCTCCGTCTTCACTAACTGGCAAGTCAGACACTCGGATACAAATCGTCTGATGTCTTTCTTCATCCCAGGCCACCAATACAATGACTGCAGATCTCGGTACATCTTTGTACTCCCTGGATGAATAGAGTACGGCGACATGTGGGCCTCTGATAGAATATCTGCTCGAATAGAACATTGCTGGGAACCCACATCCTGTCTCGGTATCTCACAATACTGTCGCTGACTGAATACAAGATACTGCCCTTGGCCTCATCTCTCTGCTTCTACTTTGCTAACTGCTCATCTGCTGACTGACCACTGCGAATACGGTCAAGGAGAGAGGACTGAATAGTCAAGGTAGATAGACGGAGAACTCTACCTCGAGGATATGACTCTAGATCAAACCTCTGCATCTCAATCTGAAGAGGTCTCTGAATCGTCAAATGGGCCATCACTGCGACTTTTCTGCTCAATGCATCCGCAACTACATTAGCTTTACCCGGGTGGTAGCTAATGTAACAGTCATAATCCTTCACAAGCTCAAACCAATGCCTCTGACGCATGTTCAGCTCCTTCTGCGTAAAGAAATACTTGAGGCTCTTGTGGTCGGTAAAGATCTGGCACTTCTCTCCATACAAATAATGCCTCCAAATCTTCAAGGCAAAAACCACGGCGGCCAACTCTAGATCATGGGTAGGGTAGTTCTTCTCATGAGTTTTCAACTGTCTAGAAGCCTATGCTATCACCTTCCCATGCTGCATCAATACTGCGCCCAAACCGAGCTTCGAAGCATCGATGTACAAAACAAACTCACCGGGCCCTGACGGCATGGCCAAAACTGGCGCTGAGATAAGAGCTTGCTTCAAAGTATCGAAGCACTTCTGACACTCCTCTCTCCACACAAATATAGCATTCTTCTTTGTCAATGATGTGAGTGGAACGGCAATAGATGAGAATCCCTTAATGAACTTCCGATAATATCCTGCTAGCCCAAGAAAACTGCGGATCTCTGATGCATTCTGCGGCACAACCCAATCTCTGACTGCGGCAACTTTCGCTGGGTCTACCTCAATACCACTGCTAGAAACAATGTGGCCTAAGAACGCCACCTTCTCTAACCAGAATTCGCACTTACTGAACTTTGCGAATAACTTGTGCTTCTGCAAGGTCTACAGCACCGTGGTCAGATGTCTGCTGTGATCCTCCTGATTCTTCGAGTAGACGAGAATGTCGTCTATGAATACTATCACAAACTGGTCAAGATATGGCTGAAATACGCGATTCATGAGATCCATGAAGATCGCTGGCGCATTCGTCAGACCGAACGGCATCACAAGAAACTCATAGTGGCCATAACGAGTCCTGAAGGCAGTCTTGGAAACATCAGCATCTCTCACCCTCAACTGGTGATAACCGGAACGCAGATCTATCTTGGAGAATATCAAAGCTCCCTGCAACTGATCAAACAAATCCTCGATCCTCGGAAGTGGGTACTTGTTCTTCACTGTGGCCCTGTTCAACTCCCGGTAGTCAATACAAAGCCTCATAGAGCCATCCTTCTTCTTCACAAATAAGACTGGCGCGCCCCATGGTGAAAAACTCGGGCGAATGAACTCCTTGTCAAGAAGTTCCTGAATCTGCTTCTTAAGCTCTGCCATCTCTGTCAATGCTAGTCGGTACGGTGCTTTTGAGATCGGAACCGTACCTGGCATAAGCTCGATAGAAAACTCCACCTCTCTCTCGGGTGGCATACCAGAGACGTCTTCCGGAAAAACGTCTAGAAAATCCCGGATAACTGGGACATCTGAAGCTGACTGACTGGGTGCCTCGGGGACAGATATAAAGGTCGCTAAAAATGCCCGACACCCTCTATGCATGAGCTTCCTAGCCTTGACATAAGGAATAATGCGCGGTAAAGGAAAGTACCTGTCCGGCTCGAATAAGAACTGCGTCATTCCAGGCGGTCGGACAAGAACAGATCTCCGCTGGAAGTCAATCAAAACTCTGTTCCGCAATAGCCAGTCCATCCCTAGAATGATGTCAAACTCTGGCATCGGCAACACGATTAGATCCGCATAAACAAGGTTGCCATGGTGCTCAAGATCTATGTCTCGGATCACATTGGTAGCTGCCATCTCCTGACCAGAAGGCAATACTACTGAATAGGCTACATCTAGCCCAACGGTCTTGACCTTGAGGAAATTAGCAAAGACCTCCGAAATAAATGAGTGAGTGGCCCCTGAATCTATCAAGGCCTTCGTAGCGGAACCAGATATAAATATTCTCCCTGAAAGGTTGGAATACTAAGCGGAACCCAATAATCACAAGAACTAACTTATACACATGCAAAGGTCAAAGTTCTACTAACCTAATTCCCGAAAATAATACTGAGTAGATCATGCAATCCTATAGCAATTCTAAGTTCAAGCTCTCAATCCCGATTCCCAAAACATTAAATCCCAAATGTAAACTTAAAGCTTTAAATGTACCTGTCATGAGCATCGTATCTGGGTTCGTGAGCAAATACTCTGCCTTGGGTAGGCAGATTCCTCTGAGGGCACTGCAGCAACATGTGGTCTGGACTGCCACACTTGTAACACTTCCCTGAGCCAAACATACATGCCCCAGGATGGCGACGTGAGCACTTAGGGCAAACTGGGTGCTCAAAAGTCCTCGGGGCTGGGCGTCCCCGCTGCTGCTGCTACTGCTGCTGACCCCTGTTTCTAGGCGGTCCGTGAAAAGGTCTCTTGTTCTGCTGCTGATGCTGCTGAGGAGGAGGGCGGTGTGGTACCTGGACTGGGCGCTTGCCCTGGCGGTCTCTCTCGATATCACGCTGATCTTGCTCTGTGGCTAGAGCTTTGGAGACAGCGACCTCATAAGTAGTAGGGTCAGACACCCTAACATCACGGCGCAAGATCGACCGTAGACCCACCAAGAAATGCATCAGCTTGGCTTTAGCATCATTCGCGATCAGGGGCACAAAATGACAACCCCTCTCAAACTTACGGATGAACTCCGTAACAGTTATATCTCCCTGCCTCAGGCTCATTAACTCAATGGTCAACCTTGTGCGCACTTCCTCAATGAAATATTTGGAGTAGAACACCTCTGTGAAGCGCGCCCAACTCAGTGTAGCCAAGTTCAGGGCTACTGATGCTCCTTCCCACCATAACCGGGCATCTCCTCCGAATAAATATGTGGCACATCGGACTCTATCTGCATCTCCAAGCTCCATGAACTCGAAGATAACCTCGAGGGACTTGATCCAGCCCTCGGCAATCATGGGGTCCATCGTCCCCGAAAACTCCTTAGGACGCATCTTCATGAATCTCTCATAGACAGCCTCAGGCCCTGTCGGCCTGGTCGCCACAGCATGGTTCTCCGCAAACTGTGCGAAGAACTGAGTCATCTCAGCTAGCATCTTGGCACTCATGTCAGGTGGAGGGGGTGGTGGAGGTGGTAAGTCTCTCTCCTGCCTCTGCTCCTCCCTGTCCTCTTGGCGAGGCTCCTCATTTCTAGTGCGCTCGAGAATGCGTCTAGGGGGCATACTGTTCCATACATAACCCATACGTAACCAACATGCATAATTTCATAATTTATTTAAATTTAAATACTGAACAATAAAAAATCTGGACGTAAAATATTTCATGAAAACATGCTGTCAAATAATTCATGCTTTAAATAGAATGCGTAAATGTAAAACTTACAGACCGAAGACGTGACTTCATGAGCTTCTCGTGGTCAATAGTAGTACAACCCTTTAAAGAACCATTGCTCTGATACCAGCTATAATGGCCCAAAAATTCATGTTTGAAAATTTGCGGAAAAATTAAAATTTTCTTTTTAAAATAATCAAAATTGCCTCATTCACGAAATAAACTGATAAATCAAGTTAAATGTTCAAAATTAGCAGCGGAAAAAATCATTACTCGCCAAAATAACAAGTTAAAGTATCCAACAACTGATAAAAATTGTTTGAGCATAAAAATGGCAAGTGCTGTAAATGAGGTCCTCGGGTTCCACTACTGCCGACCCGAACTAGCTCACTGGTCCCTGCCCTCGGCCCCGACATCATCAGTACCTACAACAATCAAGTCTAGTGAGCCTAAAGACTCAGCATGCATATATTGTAAATAACGAGTAAATAATATAGTAAAATTACATGGGAGTAAAATATCATGTCATGAGGCATAAAATGAAAATAACTTGTCATGAGCAATTATAATACGTGCATAACAGAATTGAAAATCACAGTGAAAATGTTTGCTCCTTGGAGCCCTGAATAAAATAGCATGTCATAATTTTCTGTTGAGATTATGGTCTACGCAAGTCGCCCCTGCACTGAACTGAACTGAACTGACCGGTAACTGGCGACCAAACCGGTAACTGGCGACCGGGTGAAGTAATGAACGTCTGATCAGACTAATGCCATAGTATACTGGGTGGTACATAACTGAACTGACCGGTAACTGGCGACCGGATAATATAAAGCTCCCATGATAGTGAAATGGCCACAAGCAATATCGCATAAATCTCAAAAATGAATATTTTATCTTTTTATGCACGTAATATAATTAAATGGCATAATGAAATATCCTGTATTATTTTACCACATGGATTGGATCGTTCCCAGGCTCGCTGCGACCAAAATTTAACATGAAAAATATGCAAATGATTTTCTTGACCAAACTTAGTAATTGAATCCAAAAACGAGACAATTACGCTCAACGACTTCGTATTTAATCATGACTCCGAGCCAACCCGAACCAACACCAAACCATAATTTAGTCATGATTAAAATACACTTAAAATGATGAAATAATGCTCCTAAAATGACAAGGGCCGAAATTTTGGTGAATGGAGGCCAAAACATGAAAGGCTCTTTCGAGAGCCAATTTGGCACATCGCACCGTAATTTCTCGTACGACCTCAAAAATGATCCGAATCACAAACGGCCAAAAACATGACCTTCCTAACTTGATGAGGCCCTGTTTAGTCCAAGGCCATAGGCTAAAATCTAAACAAGAACTCGAACGAGCCACTGAACCGAAACAGCAAGTTGCTGTCCACAAAAATACAGCAGCTGTGCTTTGGTTTCCTTGCGTCGTTTGCGAGGCTAATGGCCATTGGGGCTTGAACCACCGACCAGAACCTCTTACAACATCCTAGGGTATGGTTTGAACCATGGCTAAGGGCTAAAGAGCTAACCAAGATCCACACCAACACCCACAACCGAGAGGACACATGCAGAATTTAAAAAGGGTCGAAGGGGCTGTTCTTGTGTTTTGATTTAAAAACCGATGCAACCATGGACCAAGCCTCAAAAGGGTGACTTGGTCACGTCTTAGACATGCTAGTGAAGTGTTCTAACCATGGCTATAGGCCCCTAGGGCAGCCATGATCAGAAACTTCCTCTATGGACAGCAACTCAAGAAAAATCGAGCACACAATGACACTTAATGGGGGGTTGCTGTCATCTCTTGATTTCGGCTAGCATGGGACTCAAACCAATGGACAAATGTGTTCCTAACATGTCCTAGTACATGCCTAGGAGCAGCCTTGGGAGCCTGGAATAGAACCAATACCTGAAACCATCAAAACAATGCAACCCATGAAGCACAAGAGGAACCGAAAAATTCTGCATCTTTTATTTTCGAAATGTTCTTGATATATTTCGGTTTTGGCTATCAAACAATGATCATGTAATATTTAAAAATTATAATACGACTTGATTGAAGAGCAAAGAAGAACATATGCATGCCTGGTTTCGTTTTGAAAAGAAAACGAACGAAACGCAACGACGCGGCGCAGAGGAGATGGAGCGCTTTTCTACCTTGTTTTCTTTCTCGGTTTTCTCTCCTAATTCTTGCTATGATGCTCACGTTTTTTTTTTTCACTCTGAAATGCTCTCAATTTCGGTCATGGGGGAGGGGAAGTGATGGTTAGGAGAGTGAGGGGGATCCAATAACAAAGGGATACAAATGGTATGACCAAGTCTCCCTCTCTTTTTGAATTTTGAATTTGCTTGATATCTAATGATTTGTTGGAGGGATAAATGACCGATTTTTACATGCCATAACAAGGCTAGTATAAGGTTGATTATTAATTAAATGGTGATTAAAAAAAATGAAGGGATTATCCTACTAATAAATAACAAGGAAAGGGTCAAAGGTGAATTGGCAAAGAAATGTTGATCAACTAGGGGTGGCCGAAATTTAGCTTATAAATGGAGGGGAAATACTGTTTAGCCAGTAAATTTTTAAACCTTAAGAGCTTCACCTATCCTTTAATTAATTTAGTGAATTAACACCTCAATTAAGGAACCTAAATGAACTTATTTCCTACTCACCTCAAGTTACTAAAATAATTCCTTAAACCTCCTTTTAGCTTAAATAAACTTATTAGCTAGCTAAAATAAACTCTGGGAATGATTTCTAAATCTTAAATTCTATCTCAAAACTCCAACTCCAGTCCGGCCTCACTGAATTAACTGAAAAGATAAAAATTTAAACTACTGCAAACTTTAAAGAAAAGCAATTAAATACTCATGCAATAAAATCATTTTAATTTAAAATACTAGAATTATGCATGACTTATACATAGTCTAGTTTACGGGTTCTACACTCCGCTTGATAAGCTGTTTCGCCGTATTATTCCGGGCCCTAGACCTCAGTAAGGCCCTGGCCCTGTCCTCAGACCCTGCAATCACAGTTCCTGGACTCAGACCAGCTTGCACTTACTCATCGGACTTCTCCACGCCAGGATAGTGGAGTTTGTGCCTTCCCAGGATTCGACCCCTCAACCTCCTGGCATATAGGTATATTGGCTACAATCCTGGTAACCACTTGCCATAAGCTTTTCGAGGGGGCTCTAGTCATGTTAAGGACTGGAAAAAATACTTCTTCTTTATCCAGCCACCCGAAGAATTGACTTGTTATACCGATTGGTACCCTACTTTCACCAAGCCTGAACTTTCCAAGGGTTACAAGAAGGATAAGGAGTATCTGGAAATAATGAGTGTACTAGGAGATCGATGCTTTAGCATTCCCCAACTTCTATCTGAAGATCTCCTGTGCCATGCTGGGTTAAGTCCCGCGAAAATTAAACTGAAGGAGGACGCCAACAGATATTCTCATCTCTTCACCCTTTCTGTCTCTCTTTTGCTTATTGTGTTCTTTGATAATATTCTCATTCGGTTCACTGTTATTATTTACAGGTGTTAGAATCATGAATGCCGCATTGCTTCGTGAGATTGCAAAAAAGAAGGCTGAGGGTTCATCCTCTACCCCCCAGAAGTTAGTCGTTCCAGTAGTCACGACGGGCACAAAGGGAGATTGTAATGCTGGTGAAAAGAAGAAAACAGGTTCTTGCTCCACTACTGCAAAGAGACCCGCTAGCTCCCCTACTGCTGTGAAGAAGAAGGCAGGCTTATCCTCCTCCGCCCCAAAGCGAGCCTCCTCTCCATCTCCTCGAGCCAAGGCTCCTCCTCCGTCTGATAAGAAGAAGGCGTCCACTAATCCTAGCCCGTCAGTCCCACAGCATGGTAAGCGCAAGATTTCTGAGATCTCAGTCGTATCGGTCTCTTCTCTAGAAGGGTCCGGGTCAGATGAGGGGCCTCCCCCTGAATTGGGGGTACATCCTCTATACACACCAGATTCGGCCATCGTGGGGCGGGGTCCTACTCATCTGGCTCAAAAGATAATGTATCAGCTTCCTTCCGATGCGGATGCAGCGTTCATGAGTTCACTGGGGTGGTCTGAACTCACTCGCCGGATATGCAGCAGTATCATTGAGGTATATTTCTCCTTCTAGTATCTAGATTAATGTCCAATACATGTATGGTTTTCTTGTCATCTTTTCACTTTTGTCTACTTATTCAGGGCATGATGTACGTAGGTGAGTTGGTTGAGCGCGCTAACGCCACTCGATCTACTAGCTGCCAAGACTTACGCAAGGGCAAGGCTCTTCGCGAACAGCTT
Organism: Primulina tabacum; assembly: GCF_025594145.1. Taxonomy (NCBI): domain Eukaryota; kingdom Viridiplantae; phylum Streptophyta; class Magnoliopsida; order Lamiales; family Gesneriaceae; genus Primulina; species Primulina tabacum. Next base: position 31,337,595 of record NC_134559.1, read on the forward strand.
CTGGTTACTATTGATGAGATGAAGTGACGCATGCTAAGGAGCTCCAAGCTCGAGGTGACGAGCTTCTGAAGGAGAAACAGGAGCATCAGCGGCGGATAGAGGACCACGCGAAGGAGAACCAGAGGCTGAAGGAAGAGTTAAAGAATGCTCGAGCTAAAGCAGCACAAATCTGTTGGAACCTCAAGGATGCCAAGGCGCAACATGCTTCCAAAGCGTCTTTATTCAAGGAAGAATTCCTCAAGTCTGAGGAGTTCAACGATATCTGCACCCCTAAAGATTATCATTTTTTGGAGGTGGGTTTCGAGTGTGCAGTCGGCCCCTCCTCAAGGCTCAGGGCTATCCCCCGCCAGGCGCCCCTACTGACTTCATCGATATTGAGAGTTTCTTAGCGAGTCTCCCCCCTCCCCCACCACCCGATTCTTAGACCAAGCTCCTTTACTTATGTTATTTTTCATTTACACATACATTGTATGCCTTCGGGCCGTATTCTGTTATTTTCCACACCGCTTTACTTTTCATATTATTATGCACTATGGATTTTATGACGTTTATATCTCTCCTTCTGCGCACTTTTGGTACGTACGAACTCGTTTTCCGCCATTTTGAGTATTTTGAGTTTGCATTCACTGCTTCTTCTTAATTTATCTGTGATGCTTTCTAAACCACTAGGGTGAATAAAATCGGCAGAATGCGAACTCCTCTGCTAGGCGATGCCTTAGTATGAAAATAAAAATTCAACACCCTAGCTCTCTAAATCCTCTGTTAGGCGATGACCTAGCAGGAAATTAAAAATTTATCACCCCCACCCTCTAACTCCTCTGCTAGGTGATACCTTAGCAGGAAAATAAAAATGGATCACCCCCACCATCTAACTCCTCTGCTAGGTGATACCTTAGCAGGAAAATAAAAATGTAACATCCTTGCCCTCTAACTCCTCTGCTAGGTGATACCTTAGCCAGGAAAATAAAAATTCATCCCCCCACCCTCTAACTCATCTGCTAGGTGATGTCTTAGCAGGAAAATAAAAATGCATCACCCCCACCCTCTAACTCCTCTTCTAGGTGATTCCTTAGCAGGAAAATAAAAATGCATCATCCTTGCCCTCTAACTCCTCTGCTAGGTGATATCTTAGCCAGGAAAATAAAAATTCATCACCCCCACCCTCTAACTCCTCTGATAGGTGATGCCTTAGTAGGAAAAGAAAATTGCATCATCCTTGCCCTCTAACTCCTCTTCTAGGTGATATCTTAGCCAGGAAAATAAAAATTCATCACCCCCACCTTCTAACTCCTCTGCTAGGTGATGCCTTAGCATGAAAAGAAAATTGCATCATCCTTGTCCTCTATCTCCTCTACTAGGTGATACCTTATCCAAGAAAATAAAAATTCATCACCTCCACCCTCTTAACTCCTCTGCTAGGTGATGCCTTAGCAGGAAAATAAAATTTTTTCTCTTCTTCTCAACTCTGCTCCTCTACGAGGCACAGCCTAAGTAGGAAAATAAAATTTCTCTCCGCCCCAACTCTACTCCTCTACTAGGCGCAGCCTAAGTAGGAAAATAAAATTATTTCTCTTCTTCTAAACTTTGCTCCTACACTTGGCACAGCCTAAGTAGGAAAATAAAATTTTTGTCCTATATGCTACTCCTCTACTAGGCGATGCCTTAGTAGGAAAATAAAATTTTTTCTTTTCTCCGCCCTTGCTCTTCTAGTAGGCGATGCCTTAGTAGGAAAATTTTAATTTTTCTTCTGCACGCTGCTCCTCTACTAGACGATGCCTTAGTAGGAAAATAAAATTTTTTCTCTTTTCGCCTCTGTTCCTCTTTTAGGCGATGCCTTAGTAGGAAAATTTTAATTTTTCTCCTGCACGCTGCTCCTCTACTAGGCGACGCCTTAGTAGAAAAATAAAATTTTTTCTCTTCTCCGTCCCTGCTACTCTACTAGGCGATGCCTTAGTAGGAAAATTTTAATTTTTCTCCTGCACGCTGCTCCTCTACTAGGCGATGCCTTAGTAGGAAAATTTAATTTTTCTCCTGTACGCTTCTTCTCTACTAGGCGATGCCTTAGTAGGGAAATAAAATTTCAACAGCCTCGCTCTCTAACTCCTCTGCCAGGATCACCTTAGCAGGAACATGAAATTCTTTATCTCCTCCGTCTCTGCTCCTCTACTAGGCACATCCCTAGTAGGAACATTTTATTTTTCTCACCCTCGAAATACAACAACATTTATGAACTGAAAAGAAGATTTTATTTTATTGAATCCCAAATGATTAAATAGAAAAATTCGAAATGGAATACATCAACAAGCAAATCAAGGATAATATTTTCTTAGGTGATAAGCGTTCCAGGGCCTCTTCAATGCCTTGCCTTGCGCATTCTCCATGTAATAGGCTCCAGAGCTCAGCCTTTCGATAACTTTAAAGGGACCCTCCCACTTTTGGTCCAACTTTCCTCTCTGTTCTTCTTGCACCTTCCTCAGGACCAAGTCACCTACATGGAAGTTTCTCTGAATGACCCTCCGATTATAAGACTGTGCAATGTGGTTCTTATAAGCTTCCATGTGAATGCTGGCAGTCTCTCTCTTTTCTTCCAGAAGATCAAGGTCAGTAGCGTCTCGCACCATTGTCCTCTTCATAAAACATTACCCTTGCAGATTCCAACCCAATCTTAGCCGGGAGCACTGCCTCATTACCATAGACGAAACTGAAAGGAGTTTATTTGGTTCCTTCTCTTGGAGTGGTTCGGTATGCCCATAAGACACTTGATAACTCATCCACCAAATTTCCCTTAGCATTGGCAAGTCGAACTTTCAGACCCTGCACCAGCGTCCGATTAGTCACCTCCACCTTCCCATTACTCTGCGGGTAAGCTACAGATGTAAAGACTTGTTGGATCTTCATCTCTTTACACCAAGCTTGGATCTTAGCTCCTTGGAAATGTCTCCCATTATCAGATATCAATCTTCTAGGCACCCCATATCTGCACACTATATTCTTCCACAAGTATTTCAGGACGTCATTCTCAGTGATTCTGGCCAAAGGCTCTGCTTCCACCCATTTCGAAAAGTAATCAACTGCTACCAATTGGAACTTCTTCTGAGCAGGAGCTATAGGAAAATGCCCCACAATATCCATTCCCCACTAGTCAAAAGGACAGGCGGCCGTGATGGCCTTCATCATCGCGGTCGGCCGGTGATGCAACCGGGAATGACGTTGACAACTATCACAAGACATCACTAACTCTTGAGCATCATGCAGCACTGAGGGCCAACAATAACCGGCTACCAGCACCTTCCTTGCCAATGCATAAGTCCCCAGGTGATTTCCACAGCACCCCTCATGAACTTCTCGGAGTACATAATCAGCCTCTTGATAACTCAAGCATCGAAGAAGCGGCCCTGCAAAAGATGTTCTATACAACATTTCTCCGATCATCACATAACGCGAACACTTTGTCTTCAACTTACGAGCTTCGCGAGGGTTATCAGGAAGCTTTCCCTCTTTCAGGTAGTTAATTATGTCAGTCCTCCAATCCTCCTCCTCCTGTTCAACTGCGGGCGAACTTGTGTGAGGTGTGAGTTCAACTTGAAATACCACATCTCTAGTCTTCCAACTTCCCATTGTTCCAGCCATTTTGGCTAGAGTATCTGCCTTTTCATTTTTTTTGCTGGGAATCTGTTCAAATATAATCTTTGTGAATTTCTCTCTGACTCTATCCCCTTCTTGAGCATACTCAATAAGTTTTTCATCCTTCACATCATACATTCCCTTCATCTGTTGTGTTACCAGCTGTGAGTCAGAAAAAATAAGTACCCGGGTAGCTCCCATGTTCCTGGCTGCTCGAAGTCCTACCAACACAGCCTCATACTCTGCCTCATTTTTGGATGCTCGAAAGTCCAACCTTACCGCTAACTTCACTTCCTCTCCGGCTAGTGAAATCAGTACCACTCCCACCCCACTTCCCTCCTTCGAAGAGGAACCATCCACATATACTTTCCAAGGGTCCTCATTTTCTTGATGCACGGTCTCAGCCAGAAAATCGGCTAAGGCTTGCGCTTTAATAGATGTTCTTGGCTCATACTGGATGTCATACTCTCCCACCTCAATAGTCCACTTAACCAAACGACCAAATATATCTGAATGAGTTAAGATCTTCCCCAATGGACTGTTGGTGAGCACCACAATTGGATGAGATAGGAAGTAGGGTCTCAAACGTCTTGCCGTCATCACTAAGGCCAAAGCCAATTTCTCCAATCCGGAGTACCTTATCTCTGAACCCTTGAGGGCATGTGAAACATAATAGACTGGCTGTTGAGTCGATCCCTACAGCTTGACAAGGACCGAACTCACAGCTTCCTCGGTGGAACATAAATATACCCACAAAGGTTCACCTGCTACCGGTTTTGCCAGGACAAGCAGCTCAGCAAGGTACTTCTTTAACTCTCCAAAAGCTTTCTCGCAGTCTGGAATCCATTCAAATTTTTTCGCCTTCCGCAAGGTCTGGAAGAACGGCAAGCTTCTGTGGGCGGACCTCGAGATAAAACGTGCCAGCGCAGCAATCCTCCCTGTCAACTGCTGAACATCTTTGGGTCCCCGGGGAGAGACCATATCTTGGATAGCTTGAACTTTCTCGGGGTTCGTCTCAATCCCCCTCTTCGTCACCATATAATCCAAAAACTTTCCACTCCTCACCCCGAAGATACACTTCTGAGGATTCAACTTTAGCCCGTAGAATCTGAGGGTGGCAAAGGTTTCCACCAAATCAGGTATGAGCTGGGATGAGTCTTTTGATTTTACCATGATTTCGTCCACATACACTTCGACATTCCTTCCCACGTGCTCAGAAAATACCTTATCCATCAATCTTTGATACGTGGCTCCGGCATTTTGAGTCCGAAGGGCATGACCACGTAGCAGAAAGTTCCTTCAGAGGTGATGAAGCTCATTTTATCTTGGTCTTCCACAGCTAAATGGATTTGGTGATATCCCTGATAAGCATCCAACATACACAGATATTGATTTCCCGCTGTGGAGTCCACCAACTGATCTATCCGGGGCAGAGGATAACAATCTTTAGGGTACGCCTTATTAAGATCTCTGAAGTCCACACACATCCTCCATTTCCCTGAACTCTTTGGAACAAGGACGACATTCGAGAGCCAAGTAGGAAATTGTACCTCTTGAATGTGCCCAGCCTTGAGCAACTCTCCCACCTCATTCTTTATAACTCTATCCTTCTGAGGCCCGAAGTGTCTTTTCTTCTGTTTAACAAGACGAGAATTCGGTAAGATGTTCAATCGGTGTTCTGCTACATCTGGGCTCGTCCCTGTGAGCTCTTGGGCTGAACAAGCGAATCCGCTGAGATTAGCTTGTAAACAAGTAACGAGTTCTTACCTGACCTTTGGGTCAAGGTCAGGGGCTATTTTGAGCGTCTTCTCTTCAGACCCCAATGTCACAATCTCCGGCTTTTCATCCATCACCTCCTGAACCTTCCTCACTAGCACGGGCAACCCGCTTCGCCCCCTTCTAATCATATTAACCTCCACACGTGCCCTCTTCCCCTCTTCTTTCATTATTCCTTCATAACATCGTCGCGCAACTTTCTGATCTCCACACAAGACTCCCGCCTCCTTTCCCACAGGAAATTTCAACTTCTGATGATATGTGGAAGCAACATCTCTGAAGTCCTTTAAGGCCGGCCGGCCGGCCGTCCTAGGATTCCATTATATGATGAGGGGGTATTCACCACGGTAAATGTTATCATATTTGTTACCCGTTGAGGGTCACGTCCCAAAGAAAGGGGAAGAGTAATCTGACCCACCGACGGAATGGCATGTCCTGCAAACCCATATAGAGGAGTAGAGATCGGCTCAAACTCAAATCCTTCCACCTTCATCTGATCCAAAGTGCTCTTGAACAAGATATTCACAGAGCTTCCATTAGCAATAAAGATTCGTGCCACATCGTAATTGGCAACGGTAGTCGTCACCACCAAGGCATCGTTATGCAGAGCCACAATGTCTCGGAGGGCTTCCGGCCCAAAACTGATGACAGGATCCTAGGGTAGGTCCGCACCCTTAGATATTTCAAAATTTTCCAACCTCCTCCCATGCGCTTTCCGAGCTCGCCCGGAATCTCCATCAGTAGCACCCCCCGAGATCATGTGAATCATTCCTCTCGTGGGGTGGTTATCTTCGTCTGATCTCCTCCTCGGCTCGACAAGTTCTCGAGGAACATCCTGACCCCGCATTTCTTTTCTCGGCTCTCCGACCCTCTGGTTGATCCAAGGAAGACCTCGACCTTGCCTGGGAGACGGGCAAGGTTTCGGTCGGTCCCCAGATGAGGATTCCTCTCGTCTGTCCATCGGAGGCATCCTAACACCGCCCTCCGCTCTCTGCGACTTCTCCCACCTCCCCTCTGGCTTCCTCACCTTCATTACCTTATTGCGATTCCTGCTCAAAGGGACATGTGATGAGAATTGTCATCTACTTCTATTCATGTCTTCCTCCTTCTCCCCTGAACCTCTCTTTCTACCTCCTCTCTCTCCTCCCTCCATCCTACTTCCCCCGGGCCGCTGCTCCGTCTTTCTATACCGTTGGGCATCTTCTAGATTTACATACTTCTCCGCTCGAGCCTGCAAGTCATCAGATCTCGACGGAGGTTTCTTGACCAATGATTTAAAAAACTCCCCTCCTCTCAGGCCTTGGGTGAAAGCACTTATCATTATGTCCGGGGTAGCCGCTGGTATCTCCAGTGCTGCATTGTTAAAACGCTGGACAAATTCTCGTAAAGTCTCAAACTCCTGTTGCTTCATCACGAATAGGCTCAAATAATTTTTCTGTTGCCTCTTGCAGCTAGCGAATCGGTGCAAGAAGGCAGCTGAGAAGTCCTCGAAAGAACGTATGGAGTTAGGCTACAAGGTGTTAAACCTTTGCTGGGCTGACCTCACCAACGTGCCCAAAAACACCCTGCATTTCACTCCATCTGTATGTTGATGCAACAGAGCCGCGTTCTCAAATCTCCCCAAATGCTCTTCTGGGTCGGTATGTCCATCGTATTCTCCAACATTTGGTTGTCAGAAACTCGGAGGAAGTCTTTCTTCCAGAATGGAAAGCGAAAAAAGACTCCCTTTCTTGGGGACCGGCGCTCTGCTTTCCACCTGCTGTCTCAACATCCGTATTTTCTTCCACATCTCTCCAATCTCTGCATTCCCTTCGCTTGGGAGAGGCTGTGTCTCCTCAATCATACTCTGCTGGCCCTCAACATTTTCCTCTCGCTCTTGGCGAGTGGCCTGCTCTTCAACGAACATAGATTCTTTGTTCCTCTTCAGAGCCTCATCCACTGTCCGAGTAATAAATTGACCCAACTGCTCCAGGGTCAAGTTCCCCACATTTTCATTAGGACGTGGTTACTCGACCCTGGTCTCTTAACGAGGTTGTTCAGTTCTCGTCTCCTGACGGGGTTGTTCATGCCTCGCCTCAGCATGAGACTGTTCGGGTCCCCTCTGAGAACGCGATGATGCCGAGTTAACTCTTCTACTCCCTCTCCTCCCTACCATCTCTACGTCTCAACTCAAATTTTCCCACAGACGGCGCCAAGTGATACTCACGGAAAATTTTGGGGTCCGCTTCCAGCAAGTGTCACTAGTCCAGATGCAGGTTTTGAAATTATCTTGGGCCTGAAATCACAAATATGATCATTAGAAGGGGGCCAGGAGGGTGTCCTGGTGTAGCCCCTCCGACGCTCAAGTCAGAGACTGAGTACATATGGGGGGAGCAGCTAAGGGCGCTGCTGAAAATATTATAGTGAATGAATCAAATGAACACTCAAACCTGATATTTATAGAAGAGTACCTGGGCCCTGATGGGCTTCCTACCCGAATGTGATCTGGGCCTCCAAGATGTAATATGGGCCTAGGGGCCCATGGGGTATCAGTACTGTTTCCATATATTATACTAATTTGAACTGTTTCGTAGATATGTGGATTGACAAAAACAAAAACAAAAACAAAAAATTAGTGCATAACAAGGCAGTAAACATAGGAATGAGAATACGCGATTGTTTGTCATTATGAAAACTTTATATTATTAATACATGAATCAATTAACTCAGCAGTAATGTTTGAACGATCATTTTCTCACTTGCTCCAACTTTTTGCAATAAAATCATTAGAACTACATAATCAATTTCTATTTATTAAGGAGGAGATACATATAGAAATTGTATGCATTCACGGTCACCATCAAATTGCAAAAAAAACCCAAATAAATTCTTAACTATATAGATAAATGGAGGAAGTGGAACGGTTTTTTTTTTTTTTTTTTTCAACCTACACATGCAATTTTCCGCTATCCTCATTGATTGGATGTGAAAAAAAAAAAGGTGAACATGAGTGATTTTTTAAGGAAAAATAACTACCCTTTTCAAATTCCTTTCCCAATTTAAAACCATCTTTTTTCTACCATTTACAATTTCCAGGCTTTATCCAATTTCTTTGGTATGATTCATCTTGCCAAAATCTTAAAATAAGCTAGAAATAATCAGAAAGTTTGCAATAAAATCATGAAATATGACCCCAAATCAATAATTCTATTATTTGACCAGCTTTAATTGAGATTCAAAAATTTCTTTGTTCCAACTAGAAAATATATTAATTGCTTTTATTTTTTTGTAAATTTTTTGGTGATGCGTAATGGTTTACGACGATCTATTTATTATTATTATTTGTGTGAAAGAAAATTTTGAGCTTTGCCACAAGATAAAAAGATCAATTTTTAATTTTGTTTTCAGTTTTTGACTGAATTTTCTGAGTCACAAATAAGCGAATGGTAGTTTGAAAAGATCGATATTTTTCTAAAAAATTTGGAATCAGTAATAAGATAACAATGGCATATAATTATTTTATATGATGTATTTTTAAAAAATAATATAAATCACTACAATGAAATTAGAGTTTTCCCATGAAAATTGTGCTCATGTTTTTACTTGATTCATATGTATTATTATCATTATTTTACACGCATTCTACATGTGTATTCTCCACTAGTGTAAGGTCTAGGAAATTCGAATTATGTAACCTGACTACATGCAATTTAGGGTTTTACTTAAAATATGTGTTCAATGATTTTAATGCATTTAATGCATGAATATTGCATGGCTAGTTGTTATTGCATTGGTATTTTAAAGTTTCATGTATTATAATTTTAAGTTGCATTTCGCGCTAGAACGGTAACGGAGACCAGCGATAAACAGGAAAAATATTTTTATTGAATAAATTTTTTTAATTATTTAATATATGGTGTATTTTAAAGAGAATTTCGAATAAGCTTTGGTGGGTATTTTTACTCGCCGGGCATTTTTTTAACCGGTACGCAAAATTTAGCGAATCGGGGGACTTTTCGAGGGTTCAGACAATATTTTATAAAATGTACCTAAACAAAATATTTTTTGGGAGTGTTATTGTGTTTGATGGGTTTGTTTTAATACTTAAAGGGCTCAAAACCCTTTTAATATTTTTTAAATTTAATTAAGGGCTCATTAGTGTTTTGTATTTTATTTAAACACTACCCTAAGCAAATCCTAAACCTGTTAACACCTAGCAGTCGTCCCATACCCTCCCACAATAGTCTGCACTCATTTTTACAGCAGAAAACCAGCAGAAACTTCGAAAACCCATCAAGCTTTCAAGAAAATGTCTTTCCCGCCTCTCCGGTTCACGTCCCGCGTGTAGATCTTCAAGTTTTTTAGCACATAAACGTTAAGGCATGTCATTTATCTCTTTTTCTTATCATTTACACCATTTATATGTTGTTGTATATGTTTTTGCATGAAATTTCGTTGGTCTATCATATAGCATCGTTTTTGCAAAGGTTTTGACATGAACATGCATTTATCTTGTGTACAACTCACGTTTTTCATGTCCTTGTGAAAGGGGCTGCCGAATTTTGGTGTTAGAGGGCTGTTTAGAATAGGAGTGAAGGGACACATTGCTGGAGTCGAGCCTTGGTTGATTTGGGGGATGGCCAAACGTTTTTGAGTAGTGGCAGCTAGGTTTTTGTCCCTTTTTCTTGACATTGCCGAGCCTTGCGTATGATTGGGGAGTCAGCGTGGTTAGGGTAGACCAGAGAGGGTCTTACGTGGTCAGTATTGGTCCTAGGGTATGATGGTTCAAAGGTGGTCCGGCTTCGTGTTGGCTAGGGTCGACGACTCATGGTTTGAGGCGCTAGGGTTTTGTAGTTAGGCTAGAGCAGAAAATTCCAGCAACTTTCTGGGGCTGGTCAAGGGTCTTAAATGGTCTGGTCTAAGTGGTTTAGAGGCTGGTAGAGCAAGGTTGGGCCATGGTTTAAGTTGGGAAAGATTCGGTTAAGTTTCGAGTTCATCCGGGTTAAAACCGGGACCTCGATCCAAGTTTTAAAACGAGTCGTTAAATTTTTGGAACGGGCTCGAGTCTATGTCTAAGAAATTCTTATTAATACATTTTTAGGAGTTTTAAGGAGTTTGGTTAGATTCGGGTCGAAATTTTGAGGTTCAGGGATAAAATGGTAAGTTAGGGTTTCTAGGGGCAAAATGGTCATTTTGCACCAGATTAGCTTTTTTAGTCCCGGCAGTGCCCTAAACACGATTTAACGTTTATGTAAGCTTGGATACGACTTGTTATGCAATTAAGAAAAATATGTTGCATGCTTAATTTTAAGAAAAATTTACGTATATGCATGATTTTATTAAGTGATGAATATGATGACATGTTTTTGAAGTATGGGAGTTGGTTGTGCCTAATATGTATATGTATACGATGATATGTTAGGCCAATGCTCTATGAGGGGATAATGCTGTCGCTGATGTCCCCACCGTCGGGTACCACAGTTACACATATATGGATCCATCGAATAGAGCTGATACGAAAGTCACAACTAACGAACTGAATTCAATCAAGAAAATGTACACGTATATGATGCTTATGATGAGGCACGTTTTGACACGTTATGCTTTTATACGATATATTTACGTTTACGCTTTTAAGATTATGTAATGTATGTTGATTACAGTACTTTTCACTGTTTCCTGTTTTGTATATGTATTCGTTATAACGTTACAGGTGTGTTCAGTCTTTAGACTCACTAGGTGCGAATGATGCATGTGAGCATATCGATAAGGAGATTGAAGGTGCCGAAAACTGAGTAGGCAGAGTTGGATGTGCGTACACGAACCCGATGACCTTATTTCTTCCGCACATCATGTTTATGAGATATGAGTGTTTTGGACATTTTCATACTATGTATTTTTTTATGTTGATGATTCCACAAGAGTTTTGAGAATATTTTAACTGCAGTGATTTTCAGTATCGGATTTCTATTATTTTAAAAGTGTGTGATTTACAGCAGTTATTGCATGCATGCTTGTAAATGTTTATTTTCGAAAAGTAGCTTTAAAAAAAATAGTAGATATTTCAGTTAGTATATATAAAAAATTTTGAATGTGTCAATCTCACATTGGAGTCATTTAAGTTAGTATGCGACCACAGAAAAAATTTCTTTTGGGACCCTATCAAAAATAGTTGAACGAAATAGATAATCGTAGCTGAAATGGGAGAAAACACGTATTGTATAAGAAAGTGAGTGGTTGGTTTTTTAAGGAAAAAATATGAAATTGTGAGTTCGATTATGGAGGCTGGGGATAAAACATGCTGGGATCGGATTAGAGTTTAGAAATGGTGAATAAACTCTTTTAAAATATTTATAAAAAAAAACCAAGTGGTTCTAACAGTTTATAGGTTGTTGAGACAAATTGTAACGTCCGAAAAACCAACCTACGTAAACCACATGCATGCAAATTATTTTAATTGCTTAATTATTTTAATTAATTGATTTTAAATGCTAGCATGCTATTTCTTATACGATTAAATATATGATTGTATGATTAAATGATAATATGACATGATTACATGAAATTAAGGATGTTACCCGACTATTCGATAATAGGCACGGAAAAGGATACGGGGGACGACCAAGACAAGAATATGTATTTTTGTTTAAATATGTGCAAGGCTTCCTAAAATGATTAAAAATGATTTATAATTTCCTAAAAATCTTGGAGTTCAAATTATTTTACGAGTTGAGCTCGATTTTTCCCGTGAAGTCGGTTTTGGGCAAGCAAGGAGTTTTTAAAGATCAAAAATATTATTTTATAGAAGCTTATTTTATAAACTTTTATTATGTACTTAATTAAGTGTTATTGGGTCCAATTTAATTATAAATTTAAGTAGGCCCAAAAACCCTTAAGTTTGCAAGCCTAAAACCAAAGCCCATTAACTTGTTAATTAATTATAAATAAGTGTCCTAGTTCTTTTAAACCTCACAATTCAGCAACCTATTAGCCAAAATACATCCTGCACACACAAAATAATTTCGAAAAATAGCAAGGAAGAAAAGCTTGTGTTCTTCGTCGTCCGGTCGTCTAACGTCGCACACTCGCCAAAGATCGTATTCGCGCGTTATAAACTCAATGACACGTTTCTTAAACCATTTTAAACAGCATACAAATCATAATATGTGTGTTTTAATTGTTTATGCATGAATAAAATAGGTATTCAATAACTTTTACCGTAGAACGTTCATATGACGTTTTTGCGTTTTTATGAAAAATGTTTTGAGTCCAATGAGTACGCTGTCAAAGTAGGATTTTATATGAATGATTATTGGCTAAAACATGATAAAATCTAATAGAAAACGGGCTAAAACCATGGGACAAGAAGCAAACACACGAACCATGTGTTTGGTTGGATTCTACAATTCAAGGAACTCGGTTCTTATGCATGTTGGCAGGTGGCTCGACCAGGTCTAGAGGTTTGGTCATAGGGGTCACGGTTAGGTCTTGGGAAGAGTCCTAGGAGAGCTAGGGTTGGAGTCATGGGCTTGGAAAGAGTCCACATAAAGTGGGACTCTCCCCCACATGTGCGTGTGTACAGCAGTGGCCAAGGGGTCGCACTGCTGGGGCTTGGGCGAGCTAGGTAGGTCCATCAGGGTCCTAGGGTGATGGGCAGGGGTCGGGCCAATGGTTGGAGTGGCTGGGTGCTCTGTGGCTCGAGCCAAAAGTGGAAACCATTAGGGTAGCTAACACGCGGCTGTTGTCTTCTGATCCAAGTGGCATGTGCATGTGTTCCAGGGTCTGGGCTGGTCTAGGTTGGGTTTGGGAGTGGTCAACGATGGTTAGGGTTAGGTGGGTTCGGTGGTGGCTCGGCTGGAAGAGTCCTAGAGTCACTAGGAGTTTATATGCGTGAGTTTCATCCATGCGCAGATTCTGTAGCTTGGTTCTAGGAGAGTTTGAACGAGCTAGGGTCTGGTTCTTTGAGCTGGGCTTGGTCAGGAGGTTGCCTAGGTGGGTTGGCTAGGATTTGTGATAGGATCGATTAACGTATCAAGAGTGTTTAGAAGGGGGGGGGGGGGGGTTGAATAAACACTCACAGTTAAAACTGGTCTTTTCTAATTTAGAGTTCAGTTTGGTGGCAATTTGATTCTCGAAATCTTGTTGGTCAATGACAATCAGTTAAACTAAAGTAGTTGCGAAAAATAACTGACTGAAAGATAGAATACGAAACTGAAATAAAGTAGGCAAGGGTTGTTCTGGATGTTCGGAGAATTTAATTACTCTTACGTCACCCCTTCTATCTCAAGGATAGGATATCCACTAAAAGACTTTGATCAAATACAAGAATTGTACTGACCCACTTCAGTTTGGACTTAACACAGCCAAAAACTGAAACTCTTAGTTTAACAAAATGTTCTCAGTGCGTAACTGATCTTAGCACTATCAAATTTCAACGATTATTACAACTTGCTAGTGAGCTCAAATTGTAGCCTTAACTGCTACGAATATATCAAGTAAGAGTGAGCTAAGATTTTGACAGAGTGACAACAAGCTTTTGAATAGTGTTGACTCACTTTTCTTCAGCTGTTCTTCTGTCATATTTATAAGCTTCTTTTCTCCAACGGTAACTTGAGATGAATTTGAATCTTTGTATCCGTTGATTTCTACTTGATTATTCCTTGGACATTGTTTGCTTCATTTATTGTGATGCGGCGTCTTAATTGCTTTCGCCGAAATGCGTTTTTCTAAGCTGTATTGATTGAAGTGCGGCGTTGCAATCTTCTATGTCTCTTGACGGTTGAATGTTCTTTCCCGAGACATGTTCAATTGAAGGGTGCTTAGCATACGGCTGAATATATCAACTGATCAGTTTCCAACTGATCAGTCTTCTTTATTAGATCAGCTGATTTCAGTTGTTAAGTCCAGTTGCTGAGTTCAGTTTACTCGATCAGTTGGTTCGTATTTTCTGTTGGTTCATATTTGTCAAACGCCGGAATTTAGTTTCCAACAATTTCTCCCTTTATGGTGTTTGACAAAACTAAGTAAATAATAACTGAACATCTGAGCTCATTGTAGATAAAATAAGAGAGTGAATTTCTTGAACTGAAAGGGATCTTGATTTAATAACAGCTGAATCTAATAATCTGATTAACAGCTTCTGCTGTTTCTCAAGATGTTCTTTGATCTTTGATTTCTTCCCCCTTTTTGTCAAACAAATCCATCTTCTCAGATAATTTTCGAACGTCAGTGGAAAGAATTTTGACATCTGCGGAGATACTTGAGACAGTAGTTTGTAAACAAGTCTGCAACAATTCCATTTTATTAGAAACAGAAGTTTCCAATCGCTCAACTCGTTGACTGATTATATCTTGAGTTGTATAGAGACTTTGAGCTAGACCTCTGTTATTCTTCATCTCAAGTACAGTTCGGGTAAGAGAATCCATGTTTGCTTGAATGTCTTTCAGTTTTGCTGAATCAGATTCAATTGAAGAATCCAATTTGACAGTATGAGACAATTGTGTGGATTGATTTTTCTTGATTTCAGTAATCATCTGCTGCATATTGTGCTGCATATTCTGGATTTCTTCAAGAACAAGATTCATTTCTGTGGATTGAAGAGGAGGTGACTGATTAGATGTTCTTGGTTCATGTGAGACTTGATCAAAGACCACCATGGTCCTATCAGATAATATTGTTTCAGAAACAGTCTGTGCTAGAATGTCTGTTGCAGCAATTTCTTCATGAATTTGAGGTGGTGAAAGTGGATTTTGATCAACAGATAACGCTTGGTCAATTTCCACTGGTGCCTCTTGTTGAGAGTTTACTGAACTTGGTTCTGGCTCCTTTGTTTGAATGAGCAATCGACTCACCACATTTTCAGCAACTGCTTGACCTGGAGATTTTTCTCGTTCATCAGTTTGAGTGACTTGTTCAGCAGAGATTTCTGGCTGCACTGGTGCTTCTTGTTGTTCTTGCTTTGAATCTGGGACTGGCTCTTCAGCAGCAAGTGGTTCAACTAGTTCTTCAGATGGTATCTGAACTTCTTGTTCTGGTTGTTCAGTTGAAGGAGCAACTGATTCAGAATGTATTTCTTCTAGCTGAGCTTCCAGAGCTACAGCCTGAATGATTTCATCAATGTTTGCAAAAGATAGTTCAGTTTCAGAATACAGCTGATGTTCAACCTGAGAAGATTGAGGCATATCCTGAACAGGCTCTTCAGCAGCCGGTTGTGGAGATGGCTCGTTCTGTTGGGAGGAGGATGAATCTTTTTCTGCATTTGAATTGGAGGATTTGTCAGGAAGAACCAATTCCTGATCCTGTTCCGAAAATATTATTTCACCTTGTAGACCACTGAGATCTGTGTCCAGTTGGGTGATCACAGTTCTATCATTATATGCAGTTGGACCTGTGGGATTGTAGTTGGATTTCAGCTTTGCAACCATTCTAGTCAGCCTTTTGGCTCGAATTTGATCAAAGAAATATTTTTGCCTTTCCAATGCCTGGCCAATAGTAGCAGCTTTGACTATTTTCAGCACAATTGCTTCAAGTTTAATAAACTTTTTCAGTTGGGATTTGTGCTTCAACTCTTTGGCAAAAATCTCAGTCCTAAAACTTTTCCAATTATCAAAAGATTTTAATTTCGAAGTGGCAAATGCGTTGACCTGTTCCCAAACCAGGTCAATGTGAGTTTGGATGGTATTAGATGGCCTTGGTTCTTCAACTAGCTTGCCCTTTCCTTTTTCAGTTGTGAGAATGTGAGGAATATCCAAACCAGAGTGAGTGGTTTCCACTGGTTCCCTCAATATAACACCTTTAGATCTGGCCCGAGGAAAAATGGTAGGTCGATTTACATGAGTCAAAGGAGCTCTTACCTTAGCGGGTGCCTTTTCTTTAGTAACTGAATCATCAGGTGGGACTACCTGCAAAGGGATAGCCTGAATAGGCTGTTGGGCAGCTGATTGAATAATTTTCTCAGTTGGAATGACTTCCACCGCTGTTATTGGTTTAGTTTTTTGCGTCCTCGGTCTCTTGACAAGCTTAGGAGAAGGAGTTTTCTCCGAATCTGATTCACTGAGAATTAGTTTTCGTTTTGTAGTTTTCAGTTGGGCCAAAGTTTTGGCCTTCTTAGCTGATTTTGGAGCAGGTGATTGCGATCCAATCTCCTGTTTGGTTTTTGGCGGCAAGATGTTTTTAGCAGTGAAGACTTTTAACTTTGATGATGTTCCAGCATTGTCAGCTACCAATCCCTTTAGTCTCAAAAGATAACTGATTGGGATGGTAAAGCCTCTTGACTGTTTGGTTGATTGAAGCATATTCTTCAGAGTATTGAAAATAATATGTCTCCAGTTGGCTTTCTTTTTTCCCATGATGATGGTCATCACCTGGAATTTCTCAAGTGTAAGGGCAGCATAGGATCCGGCCTTAGCCAATATGCCCTTCGCCACAATGTCGGCTAATAACTGTATTTCTGGTTTCAGCTCTTTCTTTGGATCGGAAACTTTGATTTTCCGTCCATCAGCAGATAGCAAAGATTGCATTTCCTCAATGTCAGATGTTTTGATTTCAGATACGTTGACATACCCATCAGTTGGCAAAGAGAAAATTTCTCCGAAGGTTTCTTCAGATAGGATCAACAGCAGATTATTGACAGTTACAGAGATGCTTCCATCAGCAGTGACAAACCCCTTCATATAGAATTCATTTACTTCCTTGGGGTATATTTCCTGCGAAGATTGTCCCAAAAACATTCTGAGACCAGCAGATTCAATCTTCAGAAAAACGTTCTTAACATCAGCTTCTTGAACTGATAAAACTGAGTTAAAATCAATGGCCATAGCGTTCAACATGTAAGCTGGGATTTTATTCGCCATTTCGATAGATAAAATGATCTGAAATTTGTAAACGATAAGCTCTGGAATTAGTATGCTATTAGAAACTGATTGTATGCGTAAGAAGAAAACTGAATTGAAGCGGGCTTAGTACAGTTGTTCGTGACTGTTCAAATTCGGGACACGTGTCAGTCCATTAAAAATTTTGAGTAAAACTATGTGTACGTGTGCTGTGGGCGTTTGTGAAAAAGATGAACGGTTTAAAATAGGCCACGTTATGAATCTGCAGTCACGTCAGTTGATTTGGAATATAATAAGTTTTAAATTTTTTAACTTATGTGAGAAGATTTGTAAAATATCCAGCTGAACGATCAGTTGGGAAACTGATTCATTTCAGTTGAGAGTTCACAAACAATTTTCTTCTCAGTTAACCTCTTCAAAACCGATATTCCCCCTTAATCGATGCATAAAATAATTAAAGCGACGATATAAAATAAATTTAAAGGTCAGAAAGATTATCGTTTGCTGAAACGTTGACGACCCTTCATCTTCCATGACTCTTGGCTATAAGTAGAAGTGACATGGTTAGTTTAAGTCATATTGAAAAACATATTCAAAGTAAAAAGAATGGCAGATGCTAGTAGCTCAAGTGTTTCGCCATTTTCTTTGGAGACTAGGAAGGCTGTGATAGAAGATGAAGTCTTCTATAAGAGTCTTCACTACTGGGAGAAGCTTCAGAAGCTTGAGTTCCTGTATAATACTGGCGAGGCTACCACTCCCGAGCTGATGGCAGAGTTGAGAAAAGTGCGGGAGCACTTGCACATAGCTATGTGGGTGGATATCTTCACAGATGGTCATATTTATAAGCTGATGCTTCGAAAGGAGCTGAAGATCCTTAGGCGCATAGCTGGTTCTCACAGCTTTTCCAAGACATCTACTGGACCTTTATCTGCTTCGTTGAAGATGTGGATAATTGTTGTAGAAGAGAAATATAATGATGTAATCCAAGCAAATATTTATGGTTGAATGAAACATTTATTTTGGCTTAACTTTATTTTTCTTTTTCCTGCAAATAATAAGTTTCATTAGTTATTATATATGAATTACGATCATAAACAGATGAACTGATGACTGGTTAAGCGTTAAGTAATAAATGTCAAACAGATATCAGTTGATAATGAACAACTGATAGTTAAGAAGCCTCGGTAAATGAGAAAGACGCTTCGGTTGATTTGAGTCTCTTCAGTTTCTTCAACATTTAAAAATTTCATCTGTCTATAAATAAGATGATAGAATGTGAGACAATAACAGTTCAATATGTCGGATTCAAGTAACTCTGATGCATGCAGTAGTTCGCATATTCAAGTTAATGAGCAATTAAGTCCTTATTTAGAAGAATTGAAGAAGACAATGGAAGAATATGTCTTGATGAAAGTGATGTCAACATGGTTCAAGATTCATGATTTGCAGAGGGTAAGTAGTAGTGGTGCTGTTCCTACTCGTGCTCAAGCAGCAACAGCAAGAAAATACATTGATCGTTTTGAAGTTAGGCATGTTACAGATCTGATTGATGACAAATGTCTGTTAGAAGCAATGTTATGGAAGGAATGGCATGTGGTTGAGAAGATTTCTACAACTAGGTCATTTTCTAGAATCCAAATTTATGAGTTGAATAATTGGATTAGAGAATGGCAGGATTCAGTTGGTTCTATGATATCTTCTGTAAACTGGGATCGATGGTATTCTTAATAAAGTATTATTTTCAATTTGTTATGTTCTTATTTTCTGCAGATAATTCTATTAGTAAAGCAACATTAGTAATAATTTTAAGACAGATCAATTAAACCAAGAATATTGCGAAAGTAAGAAAACTTAGTCTCGGGTAATGGTTTGGTGAAGATGTCAGCTACTTGTTGCTCAGTTGATATATACTCCAGTCTAATGTCCTTCTTCAAAGCATGATCTCTAATGAAGTGGTGTCTGACATCTATATGCTTTGTCCTTGAGTGAAGAATTGGATTATAGGTGATGGCAATTGTACTCGTATTGTCACAAAATATGGGCGAATTATTTGTAATTACTCCATATTCTCTCAGTTGTTGCTGGATCCAGATCAGTTGTGTACAGCAACTACCTGCAGCAAGGTATTCTGCTTCAGTTGTTGAGGTAGGTATAGATGTCTGCTTCTTGCTGAACAAAGAGATCAGCCTGTCTCCTAGAAACTGACAAGATCCACTTGTACTTTTACGATCAAGCTTACATCCTGCATAATCTACATCTGAATATCCAACTAAATTGAAAGTAGAGTCTTTAGAATACCATAACCCAACATTTTGTGTACCCTTAAGATATTTCAAAATTCTTTTAGCAGCTGAGAAATGTGATTGCTTAGGATTTGCTTGAAATCTAGCACATATACACACAAGCAAATACAATATCAGGGCGACTGGCAGTTAGGTATAACAATGACCCTATTAAACCTCGATATAATGTCGCCTCAACTGATATTCCCCCTTGATCAGTGTCCAATTTTACTGATGAGCTCATGGGAGTATTTGCAGCTGAACATGATTCCATGCCAAATTTCTTCAGCAGCTCCTTTGTATATTTAGTCTGACTGATGAATATGCCAGTCTCCAATTGCTTCACTTGCAGTCCAAGAAAGAATGTCAGTTCACCCATCATGCTCATTTCAAACTTATAATGCATCAGCTTAGCAAACTTTTCGCATAATTTGGGGTTTGTTGACCCAAATATGATATCATCAACATAAATTTGAACTAATAAAATGTGATTATTCTTAGTAAATTTGAACAAGGTTTTATCAACTGATCCAATAGAAAAATCATGATCAGTTAGAAATTTTGAGAGAGTTTCTTACCAAGCTCTGGGAGCTTCTTTAAGACCATATAATGCTTTGTTCAAATGATATACATGATCAGGAAAGTTGTGATTTACAAAACCTGGGGGTTGTTCAACATATACTTCCTCTTGTAGCTGGCCATTTAGGAATGCACTTTTTACATCCATTTGATAGACTTTGAAGTTCTTGAATGAAGCATAGGCAAGGAATATTCTGATTGCCTCCAGTCTTGCAACTGGTGCACATGTTTCATCGTAATCAATTCCTTCCTCTTGCCTATATCCTTGTGCTACCAGTCTCGCTTTATTGCGCACAACTGAACCATCCTCGTTCAGTTTATTTCTGTATACCCATTTTGTCCCTATAATAGTTTTTGAAATCGGTCTTGGAACTAAGTTCCAGACATTGTTATAAGTGAACTGATTTAGCTCTTCTTGCATTGCATTTACCCAGTTAGGATCAGCAAGAGTTTCATCAGTTTTCTTTGGTTCTAGTTGTGAGACAAAAGCTGAATAGATAAATAAATTTAGCATTTGATTGCGAGTTCTTACTGGATCAGATGGATTTCCTATTACCAGCTAAGGTGGATGTGATTTTCTCCATCTGTACTCAGTATTTGTTGTATCAACAATTTCTTCAGTTGGTAACTGAATACAGTTTTCAGTCTCAGTTGGTGCTTCGTCAACTGGTATTTGAATGTTATCATTATGCTCTATCAACTGATCATTAGCAACGACTTCCTGTGCATCTGATTTGTCCAGTACTTCTGGTTCAGGTGTTTGAAATATGTTTTGATTATTATGACATTCATTTTTGTCATCATCTTCCAAACTGATATCTGTAAATCAATCAACTAGCTCAACTTGATCAGTTGGCTTATCAGTTAGTTCAGTTTCATCGAAATCACATGAGCTGATTCTTCAACATTTAGGGTTTTCTTGTTGAAGACTCTATAAGCTATACTAACTGATGAGTATCCAAGAAATATTCCCTCTGCGCTTTTAAATAATTTTTACCATTATCAAGGATAAAACATCTGCAGCCGAATATTTTGAAATAAGTAATTATACTTTTTCTTCCATGCCAGATCTCATATGGTGTATTCATATGATTCTTATTAATCATTGATCTGTTCTGAGTATAACACGCAGTGTTTACTGCCTCTGTCCAAAACCTTTGAAAAATACCAGAATCAACAAGCATTGTTCTAGCAGCTTCTTTAAGGGTCCGATTTCTTCTCTCAGCTACACCATTTTGCTGAGGAGTTCTGCCTGCTGAGAGCTCATGCTTAATTCCAGCATTCTCTAGAAAATTTGAAAGAGTTTGATTGATGAATTCAGTTCCTCGATCTGATCTGATTCGATCAATTCCAACTGATTTTTCATTTAAAAGTCTTTTGAAGAGCTTTATCAGTTGTGAAGCAGTATGGTCTTTAGATTTGAGAAAAATAACCCAAGTAAATCTTGAAAAATCATCTACGACTACCAAGGTGTATTTCATTCCCCCTAAGCTCATGACTGGTATAGGACCAAAGGGATCCATGTGCAACAGTTCTAAGCATCGGGATGAAGATTTACAACCCTTGTTTTTAAAAGAAGATCGTACTTGTTTACCATACTGACATGCTGAGCAAAGTTTTTCTTTTGAAAAGTCTATTTTGGGCAAACCAGTTACAAGTTCATGTTTACTCAGATAGGCAATGGTTTTAAAGTTTAAATGGTTTAGTCTCTTATGCCACAACCAGTTTTTAGATGATTTGGAAGCAATAAAACAAACTGGTGGATAAGTTTGATCATTCCAACTGATTTTATATGTGTTTTCACAACGTTTGCCAGTTAGTATGATTTCATCAGTTGAAGTTTTGACTGAACATGAGTTTTTGTCAAAATGTACTGAGAATCCTCTGTCGCATAACTGACTGATGCTGATCAAGTTATACTTCAGGTTTTCTACTAATAGAACATCTTTAAAAGTAAAGTTACCATGGATAAACTTACCCTTACCCACAGTTCTACCTTTGGAATTGTCTCCAAAACTGATATTTGGATCACTGTATATGATCAGTTGAGATAGCACACTTGCATCTCCTGTCATATGTCGCGAACATCCACTGTCCAAATACCATATTGAGTTCTTGTTTTTACCTGTTACCTGCAGTCACACACATAATATAATTTGGTAACCATATCTATTTGGGTCCTGAACTGATTAGTCCTTCAGGAACCCATACTTGGATTAGTCTAACAGACTTTCCAGTAGCTGTATTCCAAATGGTTTTTCTCGGCTTTTGTGTGCTTGTGTAGTGTACGGATGATACAATATGTGTTTTAGCCTTATTCAACTGATTGTTCAGTCTATATCTCTTCTGAACTGGCTTGCACTTATAGTAATTGGAATAGCCATTCAAATAGTTTTTTAAAATCTCTTTGATGACTGACTTTGTGAATCAGTTGAGAATTTTTTACTATAACCAATCCCATATCTTCTAGCCTTGTTCATATTCTCAGTAGGTTGCTCAATAAGTTTACTGGGCTCAATTTGTTCTTGTACCACTGCTGATTTGACAAAGTGAATGTATTTCCCTTTGTCTATTGTTAGCTTTGGTTGAGTATCATTTAAATAGATTTTTCCTTGAGTGTTGAACCCTAAACCAGTTTTATCAGAAAGCTGATTTTTGTGAAATCTGCATCTCATTTAGTGCAATAGATGATTTGTTCCAAGACTGAATAAGCTCAGTTTGTTTTGAGTTTTCAAGCATCAACTTCTGTATTAATGACTGATTTTTGTTTCTTTCTGCTTTTAACTCAGCAATTTCCCTTTTAGACTCAACCCATCGACTGATTCATCAGTTTTGGTTTTATTGTCTGTGGGATCAGTTTGCTTTGCTTTGATTTCTTCAAATGATGATGCAAGCTTTTGATACTCATTTACCATATCATATAGTGTTAGAATGAGTTCTTCTTGTGTGAAATCAGTTGAGCTGAAATCAAATACCTGTTGGCTAGATGATTCTTCTGCTGCATCATTAGCCATCAAGCACTTTACTTCCTCATCATCACTAGAACTGCATGAGCTTTCTGGTTCCGACTCTTCACTGTCAGTTTCTGCCCATTTAGATTTGTTTTCTTCAGTTAAGAGTACCTCGTGTTTCTTTCTGAAGACCTACTTATCTTCCTTGGGTCTTCTTTTGCGTTCATATGATTTCTTTTTTCTATCAGTTGAGCCTTGACTGTCCTTCTTGGGTTTAGGACAATCAGCAATGAAGTGACCTGATTTGCCATAGTTATAGCAGGCATTTGGTTCATCTTTGGAATTGTTCCTTTGGTATGGCTTCTGGAAGTTCCCTTGATTCTTTCTCATGAACCTTCCAAATTTTTTAATGAACAATGACATAGCATAATTACTCAACTGATCAGCTGATTTTTCGACTGAACTGATTGGTTCAGTTCTGACAGCAGCTAGAGCAGTTGTGGCTGCAGAGGTAGATGGTTCTCCTTCTCTGGTCTGCAGCTCAAATTCATAGGCCTTTAAATCAGCAAACAGATCATGAAGTTCGATTTGGTTCAGATCTTTGGACTCCCTCATTGCCATGGTCTTGACATCCCATTCCTTGGGAAGACCTCTTATTACCTTCAGTGCAATCTCTTTGTTGGTATACACTTTTCCAAGTGCATTTAGCTCATTGATGATACTGCTTACTCTTTCATCATACTCGTACATCGATTCTCCTGCTTTCATTTTGATGTTATCAAACTTTTGCACTGCAACAGAAAGTTTATTTTCTTTGGTTTGATCATTTCCTTCACACAGCTGGATCAGCTTTTCCCAAATTTCTTTGGCTGTCTTACACATTTTTATTTTGCTGAAGGTTACTTTGTCCAGCATTTTTAAACACTCACAGTTAAAACTGGTCTTTTCTAATTTTGAGTTCAGTTTGGTGACAAACTGATTCTCGGAATCTTGTTGGTCAATGACAATCAGTTAAACTAAAGTAGTTGCGGAAAATAACTGACTGAAAGATAGAATACGAAACTGAAATAAAGTAGGCAAGGGTTGTTTCTGGATGTTCGGAGAATATAATTACTCCTACATCACCCCTTCTATCTCAAGGATAGGATATCCACTAAAAGACTTTGATCAAATACAAGAATTGTACCGACCCACTTCAGTTTGGACTTAACACTGCCAAAAACTGAAACTCTTAGTTTAACAGAATGTTCTCAGTGCGTAACTGATCTTAGCACTATCGAATTTCAACGATTATTACAACTTGCTAGTGTGCTCAAATTGTAGCCTTAACTGCTACGAATATATCAAGTAAGAATGAGCTAAGATTTTGACAGAGTGACAACAAGCTTTTGAATAGTGTTGACTCACTTTTCTTCAGCTGTTCTTCTGTCATATTTATAAGCTTCTTTTCTCCAACGGTAACTTGAGATGAATTTGAATCTTTGTATCCGTTGATTTCTACTTGATTATTCCTTGGACATTGTTTGCTTCATTTATTGTGATGCGGCGTCTTAATTGCTTTCGCCGAAATGCGTTTTTCTAAGCTGTATTGATTGAAGTGCAGCGTTGCAATCTTCTATGTCTCTTGACAGTTGAATGTTCTTTCCCGAGACATGTTCAGTTGAATGGTGCTTAGCATACAGCTGAATATATCAACTGATCAGTTTCCAACTGATCAGTCTTCTTTATTAGATCAGCTGATTTCAGTTGTTAAGTCCAGTTGCTGAGTTCAGTTTACTCGATCAGTTGGTTCGTATTTTCAGTTGGTTCATATTTTGTCAAACGCCGGAATTTAGTTTCCAACAGTTTGGTTTGAGGTGGCTCTGGCGTGGCTCGAGTAAATTGGGAGATGACTCGAGTTGTTCGGTTAAGGGTCATATTTTTAATTTAATAATGAAAATTGGAACCATGGGTTCATGGGTGTGGTTCATGGCTCACAAGGGTAGAGTAGGTACTAAAAATGTTATGTTTAAAATTTGGGATCAAAATAATGAGTTTCGGATTTATTCGGGATTTAATCGCCTCACGAAACGTTAATTAAAGAATTAATTGAAACGCCTATATTTAATCTTAATAAAATTATTGGAAATTATTTTCAAGCTTAAATAATTATTTAGAAAAATTCCATGTCATTAAAAGTGAGAAAAATTTAAATTCGAGAATTTTTACGTCTAGAGACAAAACGGTAATTTTATACTTGAGAAAATACTAAAAAGCTTGGCAGAGTTCCGAAAGATCATAATACATTTTAAATAATATTTTATGATTTAAAATGATGATTTTGATGATAATATGTTATTTTATGATCTATGGTAAAGCTATGAAATTTTAAATGTCTAAAATGCTATTTTTGGAAATTTATGTCATTTTATGATTTTTAAAGAAGAGAAAAAATATTTTGAGTGATGTGAATTTTCTGTGACATATGATATATTATTTGTGGGGGATTCGTTTATGTGAAGACGATGAACTTATAATTTTGTGGGGATGAAGTGAGGGCCAAGAGCCAGAGGGAGCCCATATACGGGCCAAGGCCCTAGAGGGACTCCGTTTACGGGCCAAGGCCCAAGATGGACTTCGTGTATGGGAAAAAATCTCAGAGGGATCCCGACGATCATATTTCCACGGTGGAGACTAGTGCCCACCCCATGGGCCATGTGGAGCTGAAGACAGATCAGTCGACCGGAGGATAAAAGCTAGTCAATTTCAAATATCAAACTTCACCCAAAATGATATATGATGGAAAGTTTTACGATTAAAATTATTTTTTGATATATGATTTATGATGATGATTAAAGTTATTTTTAAATAATTTTTAAAGATTTATTTATGCTCGGAGTTATTTTAAAATGATTTTACGATTTATGATTTAATTATGCTTAAACGATTTTAATTGGTTTATTTATGTTCAAAAGCTATTTTAAATAAAAGTATGATTTTAATATATGTGATTGTATATGTATTATTTGATATTCATGTTTAGAACGTGCTGAGTCTTTAGACTCACTAGGTTTGTATGATGCAGGATTTGATGATTTATGGAAGGTGCTGACGATTGAGTGGATCGAGTGCAGCAGTACACACCCGAGGGCCTTTATGTTTCCGCACTAGCTTGTTAGATAAATGATTTAAGAATTATGTTAATGATTTTATTAGAGATATTTTTATGTTTTATTTTATTGTTAGTTGATCTTTTTAAAGGTCAATTTAAGAGTTTTGGTTAGGCGATTATTTAGAATTTATTTTATGCACTTGAGATTTCATAAATGTTAATTTATTATAATTCATGATAATGTTAAGTAGCTTTATTTATTAATTTTCGAGTTTATGACTTATGATTAGTTTTAAAAAAAATCGAGGTCGTTTCAGTTGGTATCAGAGTCAAGGTTTTTCCCAAAGTATTGTGTACTATCACTTCAAGAAACTCAAGATGTCACGACTCAAATATGTGAGTTTTTACTGCTTTACATTTTATATACTAAAATTCTTTTAAATGCTTTTTTGATATATGATATAAATGTTAGTTGCATGCTTCATGTAAAATGATTAATGCATGTTGGGTAGTGGAATTGATTGGGATATTGAAGAACATAGAGAAGAATAGGGTGCATGCACTACTTTAGCCAGATTTAGGAGTCCACTTTGGGAAATTTTTGGGTTAGAATTGCAATTTTCAATATTCTGAGGACCGAATTGAAGAGTAAGATTTAAATTAGAGGTTAAGTTTGGGGGGGTTAAGGGAATATAAGTTTTGCAATCATCAAGTCAAGGAAAATTTCGAGGACGAAATTCAATTTAAAGGGGGAGAATTGTAACGTCCGAAAAATCAATCTACGTAAACCACATGCATGCAAACTATTTTAATTGCTTAATTGTTTTAATTAATTGATTTTAAATGCTTGCATGCTATTTATTATATGATTAAATGATTATATGACACGATTACATGAAATTAAGGAATTTATCCGAATATTCGATAATAGGCAGGGGAAAGGAGAACAGGGACGACCAAGACAAGAATATGTATTTTTCTTTAAATATGTGCAAGGCTTCCTAATATGATTTAAAATTTCCTAAAAATGTTGGAGTTCGAATTATTTTACGAGTCGAGCTCGATTTTTCCAGGGAAGCCGGTTTTGGGAAAACAAAGAGTTTTAAAAGATCAAAAATATTATTTTATAGAAAAATATTTAATAAACTTTTATTATTTAATTAATTAAGTGTTATTTGGCCAAATTTAATTAATTTAAGTAGGCTCATTTACCCTTAAGCTTGCAAGCCCAAAACCAAAGCCCATTAACTTGTTATTTAATTATAAATAAGTGTACTAGGTCTTTTAAACCTCACAATTCAACAACCTATCAGCCGAAAGAAATCTTGCACACACAATAAATTCAAAAAATAGGAAGGAAGAAAAGCTTGTGTTCTTCGTCTTCCGGTCGTCCAACGTCGCACCCTCGCCAAATATCGTATATTCGAGCGTTATAAACGCAAAGACACGTTTCCTAAACCCTTTTAAACATCATAAAATTTATAATATGTGTGTTTTAATTGCTTATACATGATTAAAATAGGTACTCGATAATTTTTACGGTAGAACTTTCATACGACGTTTTTGCGCTTTTATGAAAAACTTTTTGAATACAACGAGTACGCTGCCAAATTAGGATTTTATATGAAAGATTATTGGTTAAAACATGATAAAATCTAATAGAAAACATGCTGGACAAGAAGCAAAGACAGGAACCATGGGTTTGGTTGGATTGTACAATTCAAGGAACTCGGTTCTTATGCATGGGGGAAGGTGTTTCGACCAGGTCTGGAGCTTGGGTCCTAGGGGTCATGGTGAGGTCTTGGGAAGAGTCCTAGGAGGGCTAGGGCTCGATTCATGGGCTGGGGAAGAGTCCATGTGAAGTGGGACTCTCCCCCACGCGTGCGTGTGTATAGCAGCGGCCAAGGATGCACGCTGCTGAGGCTTGGGCGAGCTATGTAGGTCCATCAGGGTCCTAGGGTGATGGGCAGGGGTCAGGGTATGGGCTAGAGTGGCTGGGTGCTTTGTGGCTCGAGCCAAAACTTGAAACCGTGAGGGAAGCTAACGTGCGGCTGCTGTCTTCTGATCCAGGTGGCTCGCGCGTGGGTTCTAGGGTCTGGGCTGGTCTAGTTTTGGTCTGGGCGTCGTCCAGGGATGGTTAGGGTCAGGTGGGCTCGGCTATAAGAGTCCTAGAGTCACTTGGAGTTTATTTGCGTGAGTTTCATTCATGCGAAAATTTTGTAGCTTGGTTCCAGGAGAGTATGAGTCCGGTTCTTTGGGCTTAGCTTGGTCAGGAGGGTGCCTAGGTGGTTTGGCTAGGGTTTGGCTTGAGGTGGCTTGGGTGTGGCTCGAGCAAATTGGGAGATGGCTCGGGTTGTTCGGTTAAGGGTCATATTTCGAATTTAATAAGGAAAATTGGAACCATGGGTCCACGGGTGTGGATCATGGCTCACAAGGGTAGAGTAGGTAATAAAAATGTTATGTTTAAAATTTGGGATCAAAATAATGAGTTTTGGATTTATCAGGAATTTAATCGCCTCCGAAACGTTAATTAAAGAATTAATTGAAACGCCTAGATTTAAGTTTAATAAAATTATGGAAAATTATATTTAAGCTTAAATAATTATTTAGAATAAGTCTATTTCATTCAAAAATTTAAATTCGAAAATTTTTACGTCTAGATGCAAAACGGTAATTTTACACTTGGGAAAATACGAAAAAGCTTGGCAGCGTCCCGAAAGATCATAATGCATGTTAAATGATTTTTTTTGATTTAAAATGATGATTTTGATGATAAAATTTTATTTTATTATTAATGGTAAAGCTGTGCAATTTTTACTGTCTAAAATGCTATTTTTGGAAATTTATGTCATTTTATGATTTTTTAAAGAAAAAGAAAAATATTTGAAGGGATGTGAATTGACTGTGACATATGATATATGATTTGTGGGGGATCTGTTTATATGAGGACATCGAACTTACAATTTTGTTGGGATGAAGTGAGGGCCAAGGCCCAGAGGGACTCAGTTTACGGGCCAAGATCCCAGAGGGACTTCGTGTATGGGAAAAGACCTCAGAGGGACTCCGACGATTGTATTTCCACGGTGGTGCCTAGTGCTCACCCCCATGGGCCATGTGGAGTTGAAGACTGATCAGTCGACCGGAGGATAAAAGCTAGTCACTTTCAAGGATCAAACTTCACCCAAAATGATATATGATTGAAAGCTCTACGATTAAAATGATTTTATGATGATGATTAAAGCTGTTTTTTAAGGATTTATTTATGCTCGAAGTTATTTAAATTTGATTTAACGATTTATGATTTAATTATGCTTAAATGATTCTAATTGGTTTATTTATGTTCAAAAGCTATTTTAAATAAAAGTATGATTTTTAATATATGTGATTGTATATGTATTATTTGATATCCATGTTTAGAACGTGCTGAGTCTTTAGACTCACTAGGTTTGTATGATGCGGGATTTGATGATTTATGGGAGGTGCTAACGATTGAGCGGATCGAGTACAACAGTACACACCCGATGGTCTTTATGTTTCCGTACTAGCTTGTTAGATAAATGATTTAAGCATTATGTTAATGATTTTATTAGAGATATTTTTTGCTTTATTTTATTGTTAGTTGATCTTTTTAAAGGTCAATTTAAGAGTTTTGGTTAGTCGATAATTTAGGATTTATTTTATGCACTTGAGATTTCATAAATATTAATTTATTATGATTCATGATAATGTTAAGTAGCTTTAGTTTATTAATTTTATAGTTTATGATTTATGATTAGTTTTTTTAAAAAAGTCGAGGTCGTTTCACAAATATTCTTGAACAGTTAACTTCACTAGACCACTAAAAATAATTAAGTGTTAAAACGGTCCGGTTTGACTAGTGATAAGGTATATCTTAAAAGAAAGCAACTTATAACAAGTTACGGTTGGATAAAAGATAGACAATAATGTAAAGTACTTAAAGTTAGTGAGACAAATATTTATGGATGTTCGGTGATAAAAAATTTTATGTCATCCCTTCTTCAACTTAGGAAGAAATTCACTAACATATTTTTATTTTAAAACTTCTTCTTTGGATGATATGTTAGTTGAGATGATCCAAGTTTTTTGATTTATGAAAAAAAGGAGAAATATGTTAGTTCGAATGATTTTTATCCAAGTTTCGTGATCATGAAAAAACAGGAGATTGTTAGATTTAGAAATACTATCGATCTTTATTTTGATGATAACAAAACTTTTATTGTGTTTTTAACATATTTACTCACATGTGAAGTTGCTAACACAATATAGAAGCTAAAACTCGAATTTAGCAAAAGTTCAAGTTTGGCGAGTTATATTGTTTCGACGATATATCACAAAATGTTGATGCAAAGAACCAGCTGACAAAATGAATAAACATAAAACCCATTTACTCACATGTGAAGTTGCTAACACAATATCGAAGCTGAAACTCGAATTTAGCTAAACTGAAAGTTTGGCGAGCTATAGTGTTTTGATGATATATCACACAATGTTGATGCAAAGAACCAGCTGACAAAATGAATAAATATAAACCAAATTGAACGAGAAGTTGCGGTATTTTTGTAATCCTGATCAATTCGTTTATCAAAATGGAACGATTCACTATACATTAAAAATATAAGACGATCGATGATATACAAATCATATTCATAAGTCAAAGTTTGAATTGGAGTCTAAGAAGCTGATAAACTACGATGAAGTTGTTGATTCTGCACAAGATGAAATCAGCAAGGCTCGGCCTAATTGAAACAAGCTTAGCTGACGAGCCTCATTGTCAGCAAGGCTCAAAATAAGTAGGGATTGGGAAAGCGTCCAGCAAGGCGGATTGACCGTTTTAATGTCAAAAATAATCCAAAACTTTCTGATCGAGCAAAACTTACACTGTGAAATCTGCTACTAATTAAATTATAATTCACCCAAGTGTTGGTTGTTTGCAAGTAATATATTTCGTGAGTACAAGATCGATCCACAGAGAGATTATTTTAAATTTAAAATTATTAATTTATAAATTACCAAATTCAAGAATGAGGTTTACACAAATTATAAATTTGTCAAGGCTCAAAGATTTATTTTTGGTTTATGTAATATTGTTTAACTAAAAGTAAAACAAAGGAAACTACCATAATTAATGGTTCCAAGAAAATTAAATATTTAAACACACACATAATACAATATAGTTCACACTATAGAAAATATCGAATTAACCGATATTTTATATATGGTACCTATGATTATATATAAATATATAATTGCATAAAGTAAATGTTAATTTAAATCATTATATTTTATTTAGAACAACCGGCAGAGCCACACTATTTCCTAAATGAAATATATGATTTAATAAGTTAGTTGCGATAAAGTAAAAGTTAGTTGCGGGAAAGTAAAAGTTAAATGCGAAAAATAAAAGTTAATTGCGGTAAAGTAAAAGTTAGTGGCGGTAAAGTAAAATTCAGTTGCTATAAAGTAAATGTTAGATTGTTAGATGTTAGTATTAAATCATAATATTGCATTTAGAACAACCGGCAGAGCCACGCTATCGTCTAAATGAAATATATGATATAATTATATAAATAAATATATATATATATAAAATAATTGATGAAATATTTATTGTATCAAAATTGAACAACAAATCAAGATAATCACTTCAATGGTATCAAGCATTTGATGTAAATTGATAACAACAAATAATTCATTTTTATACCTACAATAAAAAGAAGTTAGCTAAATAAAATGAAATAAATAAAGAATATACAAAATATACAATCTTACTTCACCAAGAAATTATCCTCTTCACCTTGACATAATATATTTAGCTTTCCATGAGCTTACTTTTGGTCAACACTCATATTTGGGAAAATGAAAAATATATTGGAACTTAGAACTTTTAACAAACACACTATATTTTACAATGGGATAGAATGATCCTCAAGCTAGCACAATGCCTCTATTTATAGAAAAAATGAGAGAAATGGTCAAAAAATTTTTTAATGCCATGTAGTTATAATAGTAGTTTTTGCCTCCTCCAACTTCAATTCCATGACCCTTCTTTCAATGCTATTTTCCACGACTTTAATCTCCGAATTTGACTTTGTTCAAAACAAAAAACATGTAGGGCATTGTCTGTAGATGAATTTGGCCATTTGGTTCACCTCATTTGGTTAAATATTGAATTATTAATGATTTTTTTTACTATAAGCTAGTCATAGTAAAAGTAAATATATTCTCCTTTTGATATTTGCACAATTTGATCATCTTGATGAACTTTTTAGGCCTTCATGTCTTCTGAAAAGTTGTAGATAATTTCTCAAGGATTCCAAACATGTTTTGAATCACTTCCATTTAAGTTTTGTAGCTTGAGTTATCATTATTTTACCAACACGTAGAAAACCTAAAAATAAAACATATTTAGTAAGACATTTAAATATAAACAAACAATACTAAAATAACATAATTTTATAATTTTTATGAAACTTAAATTTTAAAATACAGGTTTTAACATATAATAAATTATTAATTTTAAGTTTCATCAAAATCCTCGGTAAAAAGTCAATAAAATTAAAGCTCGATATAATCACAAGTGCACGATGTCAAGTAATAATACAGTATACACGAGTACACGTATCGTTTTTCCAAAGACTGTATTTCACAATTATTATTTCCAATTATTAAAATTTTAGCAACGATGATTTTAATAATTACTGACTAATAGAATTGCTAAATAAATAGTTACTAAATGATTCAACGATGAGATGATGAAATGAATAAGCTAAGATGATCAATTAAGGATTCAATGCTCGGTTCACCTATCTCTCGTTAATTTAATTAATTCGATTCGACATCTATCCACACTTTTGACAGGATTTCCTAACCAATTGAACACGTCATCTCGAGCTATGGCAAACTAATTCAACACAGTGAAGTAATTAAATCTCTTTAATTATTTATCAAGCGTGAATTTCATGTCGCTCTATGAAATCCCCTAGCTTTCGACCTATTGGACTACGACTATCAACGTGTAACCGATTTCATATTTCTATGCAAATTGTAAATCCATGGACTATGCTACTCGTTCTTATCGCAAGTTATTCTCTCGATCTCATCGCAATATGAGAATATTATTAAAGTTAGCTACTCTATAATAATGCAATGAAAAACAATAGCATAGTTAAGAATAAATCAAAAGTTGATAGTTAAATCAACTAAACACGGTTCCAGGGTAGGATCCTCTTAAATCCCAACAAATATGAAAATTTAACTGTTATAATTCATGATAAAAGTATGCAAAACAATGTTTAAACAAGAAGTTCTAAACTAGAGATACTAGACTTGGCGAAAACAAGAAGTCGTTGCTCAGAAATCTTGAAATTCTTCAACTTCAAGATTTTTTCTCCTCCAAGCTTCAATGGCTGCTGAAAAGTTCTTTTTTATTTTGCCCTAATCTGGCCCATATGCCACTTTCCAGCCACACTTGTAAGCCTTTCCCAGATGAAAAGAAATCACGCGCACAAATTTTTTCCAAATATGAATCATGCTCGAGCGGTAAGATTCTAAAGCCCAAGCGCCGACCCGTCTGTCCCGCTTCGTTCAACTAGCAGCACTCGCGTCCGAGCGGTCAAATTATACTGCCCGAGCGCCAACCCTTCTGCCTCCATGCTGGAAAAGCACTCCTCGCTCTCTAACGGTAAGATCCTACTGCCCGAGCGCCATCCTATCTGCCAAATTCTCATCTCTTTCTTCTAGTTTTTATACTCTCCCCCTATTTCAGTTTCTCGACCATTTTACCTAGTAATTTATCAATTAGGAGTGAGACAAGGTCATATGCATATGATATGTTTAAAATGAACAAAATGTATATGAAATTCACACACACCTCTCATGCAAACACATACAAAACTAATGCAATAAAACATGTAAAAACGACACACATCAACCACCTCATACTGACCTATTTCTTGCCCTCAAGAAAAATAGGTTATAGACCATGACAACGACACAAAACAAGACACCAAATGAAGTAAAAATACTGAAAAAAAACAACTCGATGGTGACACAACAAGCTTATGTCTCATGCTTTTGTGGGTCTTTGATATACATCTCATCAGTCACATCACAACATTCATTCACACCCCTTTACATCACCATATCACAATTTTACTTGAATATAAACATGCGCGTGTATGCGGTATGTGGGTTATAATAGCTTGCACTTCAGATAAATTCATTATCAAATCATGTGAGTCACCAAATCAATAATTCAATGTCAGTTTTCACTCTCCTGAATTCCGTTTCCATTTGTGACCAACCAGTAAACACGATGCAATAGAATTTCATGGTTGCACAGTGATGTTTAGAGAGGTATTGTCAAAATGCGTTCAAGTGGTCCAAAAAGATTAAGAGTACACTGATCATTTTCATTATGAACTTTTCATAATTTTTATCTGAAATTCCTCAACTCCTTACATTTCCATCTTTCCATCCTAGGGATGGAATTTCATTCCCCTTTTTGGCTCCCCCCACCTTACATCTCTTTTTGAATTTCTCTTCTATTTTTTTTGGATAAGTGCATAATTTTCCCATGTGTACTTCCTATGATCTGAATATATGACATGTAACTTTATTTGGCCCAAGGAATAATTTTTCAGGCTCTATGCACGATTGGGAAAAAGGTTATCCCACTTCAGGTTCACAGAGGCTTTCTACTCGAGTTCGTGTTACTGGTTTGTCACTCATTTCTACAGACATTTGTTCAAGTTCTACTCACATCTAATGTCTCTCCAATTTCTCCCACAAACTTTTAAAATCAACTATCATTCATACAACTACCGAAACCCATTGTATGTGCATATGAAAATTCAATATTCAAGCCAAAATTCATGCTTTTATCAAATGGGGTATCAATAATGAGTGACAAGACCAATAAGCCCATAAGTCATCAATCCAAATCATCATCGGCCAACAACATACTTGTTTCACCATCAATTGACAATATGCAATACACAACTGACTAACCCCCAACACCCTCATACTAAGTGTGTGCAATGTCCCCATTGCAACAAATGACTTAAACAAGCACAAACTAAACACAGACAATAATGCATTGCATAAAACATAATGAAACAGAGATGACAAAAACATAATGAAACAGAAAAGAAAAAGAAGGGGAAATAGTAAACTCCCCTGATCAAGGCTCATCCTCCTCTTGTTCTGGCGATGGTACCCTAGATTCATCCCCGTGAGGCTGATAGTCATATTTGAACTGGAACAGGCGAATGAACGACGGCTGCGGTGGTGTGGCCAATGGGTCAGCGCCCCCTTGGATGAGCATGGTGCGCATCATAGACTCCACGTAGGAAAAATGGTCATTAAAGACCGCATTCGGGGTTTTTGCTGTAGTCGTCGCGGTGCAGCGGTGCTCAATCCACTTTCACCCCTTCACGAGTGGGAAAATCAAGTTGCCGCTTAGCACTCTTCTTTTGTAGGTCCTCCACACAAATGGCTTTCATTGGCTGTAGCCATTCCTTCATCACGGAGAACAACTCCCGTCCTAGCACACAACTCAGAGATAATAGCGGGAAAAAATAGACCAATATGACTGCTGTAAATACTCATTTGAATTTGAGAGTTAATGAGTTTCCCAACATCATTATCATAACCCTCAGTCAAAGCAAAAAGCACCACTGCTGTAAGGTCCAGGAATTTAATTCACGTAACCTGAATGCATTTAATCTAGGATTTTACTTAATTATGTGTTTAATTTTTTTTTATGCATTTTATGCATAATTATTGCATGATAGAATTTATTTCATGAAATTTTAGAAGTTCGTGCATTAGGGTTTCTAGATTCATTTCGCGCTCGAACGAGTAACGGAGATCGTAGAATTATCTGGAAAATTATTTCTGTTACATGATTAATTTTTATTAATTAATATACGATGTTTTAAATGTATTTTTCAAGAAATGGGCTTTGTTGGGTATTTTCGAAGGTTCAGGTAATCTTTCCAAATCGAGGGAATTTTCGAAGGTTCAGGTAATCTTTCCAAAAACTTACCAAAATAAAATATTTTTCGAGAGTGTGTTTGGACTTGTTGGGCCTATTTTTGAGCTTATTTAATAATACATAAACACTCGCTAAACCTAAACCTAATCCCCCACTAGCCAACACCCCTTCCACTCAGCAATATTCTCTCCATTTCAGCACTCCCATAGCAGCAAAGCTTCGGCCAAGCATCTTTCATTAAAGAAAAATTCACCCGGCAATTTCCCGATCGTTCTTCGACGTTCTTGCGTAGAATTCATCAAGGCACGCATGTTCTTCCCTTGATCATCATTCACACTGTTAATATGTGTAAATTTTGTGTGGTAATATGTAAAACTTCCGATCTGATTGTGTGTGTTCCTCGGTGATGATTTCTGCATGATTTATCGTGTTTTTTTTTTATGCTCATTCACGTTTTCATGGATTTTCGTGCAAGGGTCCACTGGTTGTCGAGATGAAAAGGTTGTATATGTAGGTAAGGGTCATTTAAGGGAGAAATTCGAGGGCGTGCTCGGCCTTGGGTTGAAAGCCGAGAAGTTGCGTGAGTGGTGCCTTGTTTTGGGTTGTGTCTCAGACCAAAGGTGAAGCCGAAGGGGTGAGGGCAACTCCAGGCCGTGGACTTGTCTCTGATGAGTCTGAGTCACGATCTGGAAGAGCTTGAACATCGTTGGTCTTGACTCTAGGGCCACACTGGGGAGTTGAGTCGAAGAGAGGTCATGTTTGAACATTTTGAAGGTCTACTGAGAAGCTGTGATTTCCAGCGTGCATGGGACTGATTGCGTGGGTTCAAGAAAGCCCTAAGGTGGTCTAGGTAAGGCTGAGTCGTGACTGGTTCAATCGGTTGTGGGCTAGGACGCAAAAATTGGGAGGTAGTGTACTAGGGTTGGTGTGAATGGGAAGGGGAGAAATTCCAGCAGCTTGCTGCCCTATTAGCCGAAGGTTTAAGGGTCTGATTTTAAGGTTTTAGGACCGTTAAAGTGTTTATAAGGTGTGGTAAAAAGTTGAGAGAAATTTGGTTAAGTTTCGAGACGATTCGGGTTAAAACCGGGACTCCGGTCCAAGTTTTAAAATGAATCGATTAAGTTTTGAAACATGCTCAATTTTACGTCTAAGAAATACTTTTAATATGTTTTCGGATGTTTTAACGAGTTTGGTAAGCTTCGGGTCAAATTTTAGAGGTCCAAGGGTAAAATGGTCATTTTGGGTTTCTAGGGGCAAAATGGTCATTTTGCACCCGGGGTGAGATTTTGGTTCTAGCAGCGCCCTGAGCACATTTTATCATGTTTTAAATGTTTATGCATCATGTTTATGATTTTTATGTATTACGAAAAATACGGTGCATGCTTGGTTTCAAGAAAAAGTTAAATATATGCATGTTTTTATTAAGTGGTGAATATGAAGATGTTTTTGAAGGATGGGTGTTGGTTGTGACTAATGATGTATATGTATACGATGACATGAGATATTATGAGCAGAGGACAAGGCTCAGTGGACGGGTAATGCTGTCGTTGATGTCCCTGCCGCCGGGTACCACGATTATACATTGATGGATCCATCGAATGTAGTTGGTACGATAGAGCTGATACGAAAGTCACAACTAATGAGCTGATTTCAATTAAAAGAAAATGTATTGGTATATGATGACATGTTGAGACATGCCTTGACACGTTTGAGTTTATACGACACGTTTATGTTCATGCTTTTAAGTTCACGAAGTATATGTTGAGTATGATATTTTTCACTGCTGTGTGCTATGTATATGTACTTGTTATTTCTGGTACAGGTGTGTTGAGTCTTTAGACTCACTAAGCATGTGTGATGCAAGTGAGCCTGATGTTGAGGGGACTGGAGGTGCCGAACTCTGAGTAGGCAGACCTAATAGGGTGACACGACCCGGGGACCGCATGTTTTCCGCATTATGATTTATGAGATTGAGAGGATATGAACATTTTTATACGTTGATGATTTTAATATTTTTAATCATTTATGTTTACGTATAATTTTTTATGAGTTTGGTTATTATAAACGACACTATTTTTACTGTCAAATATTTAAGGTCATTTTTAAATATTATATTTTTCTGTAGAGCTCATGCATGCGAAGTATTTAAATGTTTTTTCGAAAATGTGAGCTTTAAAAAAATAAATATTTGGGCTTCAAATATTTTTCATTGAAGCAACTCCCCCTAGTGGTTTTCATACCGCTCCTGGATGACACAGTGTCTCGAGAATTATAGCATAATTGTGAGCAACGACCAACACCTAAAACTTGGAATCACTGACCTAAGCCATTTCTAACAGCGTGTTAATAATGACAGAGTCAAATGATACGAGTTTAGCCTGAACGAATGCTTTACCTTCTGTGCCTTATTCCGCATTTACGTAAATTCTCTAACAAAGACACAACAGCCGCATTGGGTTGCTTCCCAAAATTCTCCCATCCCCTCCGAATCAAACCCGCCACAGGTCCTAGATGTCTATCCTCTATCTGACTACGAAAACCCCTCTCAGCTATCGGATTTCTATTGAATTTAGCATGATCATACCATATTCTCGTAGCCTCATTCACAAAACGACTCCTATCAAACGACGAAGAAGAGGAAAAACCGAGAGTACCTTTAAATTTCTTTGGAGACACGGTGAATGCTGATGTAGACGGTGATCGGAGAGTGGGGGTTGTGGCGTAAAATGGTGTACTTCAGAGTAGAATCCAAGGAAAACTTGCTGATTAGTGAGGCCAACGTCGATTGTAGCCCGGATTGAAGCGATTTCAGCTGTAAAGGGGGAGGGAGGCGAATACAATAGGTTTCGGGGGAAAGGTTTTGCGCAGAATGAAAAAAAAGAAGGGGAAGAATCGTATTTAGATTCAGTCGCGCACGAGCGGTAAGAATTTACCGCCGAGCACCAACTACTCTGTAAATTGTATTCGTGAAGTGGCGTTTGCGCTCGAGCGTTATAATTTTACCGCTCGGTCGCGAACAAGAAAATTATTTTCTTAGTTATTTTTTTATTTTATAATAAAAAAACTAAAAAATCTATCTTTAAAAAAAGACCCAAATTAATCGATAAATAAAAAAAATTACGACTAGGAAGGGAAATAAATTAGTTCTCAATTTATAGTCTAGAGCTAGACTGTGTATCCATCTCAGTTCTGATTGTTTTAGAATTGAGTGACTCCAATTTGTGGCTACACCGTGCCACCAAATAGTGCTTCAATAGTTGAGCATTGGCTATGAACAATTCATTCTTCCCATCTTTCAAAGTTATGGCCTCGGAGTGGAACACCTTAGTAATCATGTATGGTCCAGTCCACCTTGATTTGAATTTCCCAAGAAATAGACGCAACTTGGAATTGTACTGTAACGTCTCGAAAATTCGAAGGTACACGCGAACCACATGCATAAATTCCTTGTGTATTTCAATTAATTGTTTTAATTGCATTAATTAATTATGTTATGCATATTGACATGGTTAAAAATATATTTTTCTATATGGTTGCATTAAAATGTATTTTTAAAAGGTTATTCGAGTTGCGATCGAGAAACGGAGACCGAGGGCTGAAAAATATAAAATATTTTTATTAAATAATTGTTTTTGATTATTTTAATCAAGGGTGATGCTTTTTCTTATTTTTGAAAATAAGGAGTTTTGAGGTGATTTTATACTCCGGGACGTAAATTTTATCTGTGTTGGATTTTCAATAAAAATACGAACGTTTTGGCAACCCGGCTAATAAATTCACAAACTTTCCTAAAAAAAATAATTTTTATATTTTAATTAAGCACTAATGGGCCTAGGCTTGTTTAGTGATTAATTATCTATAAAATACTCAAAAACCCTACCCTAAACCCCATAAAACTCACGCCACTTTTAGATTTCACACCAGAACTCTCTCCGTCACAATTCACACGACACACACACTCCATATTTCAAAAGAAAACTTCGAAAGCTTCAAGGGAGTTTCGAACCAAGGTCATTCGTCGTCGTTCTTCGCAACCGTTAATGAGAATTCGTGCGTTAAATACGCTAAAGCATGCCATATTCTTTACTTCAAACATCTATCACACCATAGTATTTTATTTTATTGAATTTTTGCATGAAAAACAAGTGCATCATGAAACAATTTCTTTTTTGTGGCATATGTCAATTTTAAAGCTTGTAATTGCATCCAAAATCATGTTTAATATGATCTAAAGGGGCTGCCATGATTAGGATAGGTTTGAGGGATATTTTTACATGTTTTAAAGAGTCCTAAAACACACCAAAAACACTGCACATCAAGGAACGATCAAGCTGGAACCAAATTCTGTCAAGTTGAACTTAGGGCTCGGTTTTGTGGCTTGTTGCTTGGCTTGTGTCTCGGTTGGATCAGTACTAGGCTAGAGTCTCGTGAGGGTCAGGGAAGGAGTCCTAGCATGTCCTAGCCATGCTAGGACTCTCGGGCTGGGCTAGTTCAAGAGGTTAGGGTCCTAGGAGGGTGCTTGAGGAGTTGTTCGAGGGCCTGACTTGATTGGCAAGGGTCTGGGCGCGATAGAAGAGTCCTATGTCTTCTAGGGGTCCTCGGCCGAGAACAGTAGTGGTTGCAGTGCAGTGGTTTCGAGTTGTTGTTTGAGTCTTAGGGTTCCTAGTGGTCCAGAGGGTTCATAGGGGCTAGGGCCGAGTGGTTAGGGTTTCTTCTTGGTAAGACTAATTCGAAACACGTATCACGGGGGGCGATTCGTGGTTCACGAGGGCTAAAATAATATAAAATTCTAAGTTTTGAATTTAGGAATTTTATATTAAAGTTTGAAATTTTTCGAGATTAAAACGCCTTAAAAATGAATAATTAAAGATTAATTAAAAAGTCTAGTATTAAGCTAAATAAAATTAAGGGAATTTTGATTTAGGCTTAAATAATTGTTTGGGACATGTTAGAGTCAATGAAATTAAGAAAAAGTGAAAAACGAGAAATTTTACGTCCAGGGGTAAAACAGTAATTTTACAACTAAAAATTAGTAAACGTCATGGCAGTGCTCTGAATGCTGTTTGATATGCTAAAATGTTTATGGAAATTCTATGATTATTTATGGAATTTTTGATGAGACGATAAAGTTAAAAGATATATTGCATGCTTGTTTTTAAAAGAAAATGATATTAAATGCATGATTTTTATAAAGTGATGAAAATGTAAAACGTTGGAGGAGGTGAAGTAATTGTGACTATTGAGGATATGAGGATATGAATGGGGATATCGTGGGGGAAAATACCCCAGAGAGAGCTCATTTATGGGAGAAGGCCCAGAGGGAGCCCGACGATCGTATTTCCATTCGATGAGGATAGGCCAAGGCTCAGTTGACGGGGGAGAGTGTCGCTGATGTCCCCGTCACCCAGTACTGTGGTTACATGGAGATGGATCCATCGACTTTTTGAGGAAGAGGAAAGTCACAATTAACGATCTGATCCAATAAAAAGGAAAACTGTATATGCTCATGATGAAAGGATATGATATGAAATGATAAAAAGAAAAAATATATATGCTCATGATGAAAGGATATATGATATGAAATGATAAAAAGAAAAATGTTGAGGTTTAAGTTATGCATGTTCATATGAATATGTTTATGATGATATAGGAATGTTTATGAAAAGTTTATGAAAATGTTTATGTTTAAAGTTGATGCATTATTATGAAAATGTTTTTGTTTAAAGTTTATGTATCATGAAAATGTTTATGAAAATTTATTGTTTAAAGTTTATGCATCTTCATGAAAACGATATTTTAAGTACAAGTATTTTTCACTGTTGTATGTAATTTGTATATGTATTACTTGTTATCAAGATTATGGTGTGTTGAGTCTTTAGACTTACTAGGTGTGATTGATGCAAGTGATTATCATAATGGAGGTCTTGATGGTTGACTTTGTTGGATTGAAGGTGCACATAACCTGATGACCGACGCTAGTTTTTTGCACTAGTTATGATTTATGATTTTAAGTGATGTTAAAGATATTTTTACGACGATTTATTTATGAGTGGTTGTTTTATTTTAAAAATGGTGTCAAGGTATTTTAAAATATATATGTATATTTCGAATTATGGAGATTAAGGAGGAAAAAAATTTTTCTAGCACGTTTTAAGAAAATGAGTAGTGGATGTTT
Organism: Primulina tabacum; assembly: GCF_025594145.1. Lineage (NCBI taxonomy): Eukaryota > Viridiplantae > Streptophyta > Magnoliopsida > Lamiales > Gesneriaceae > Primulina > Primulina tabacum. Next base: position 31,379,901 of record NC_134559.1, read on the forward strand.
CATATACGACAATACTGCCTCACCCTCTTCGAATTCTCTCAGCGTGATGCGCTTGTCGTGTGCTTGCTTTGTACGCTCTTTGTAGGACAACGTCAGGTCATAGGCTTGACCTCTGAATTCGTCTAATTGATCCAATTGCAGCAACCTACGTTCACTTGCAAGAGCACAATCAAAGTTCTGCGCTTTAGTTTCCAAATAAGCTCTATGCTCTAACTCAACAGGTAAATGACAAGCTTTATCAAATAGCAGTCTACAAGGTGTAATGCCTATAGGTGTCTTAAAAGCAGTTCTATATGCTCAAAGCGCGTCATCTAACCTCAAAGACCAGTCCTTTCGATTCACTCCTACAACCTTCTCCAAAATTCTCTTGATCTCGCGATTTGACACCTAAACTTGACCATTTTTTTGGGGGTTATAGGGAGGAGATCTTATGAGTGACAATGTATGTGCCCAAAATATTTTCAAAAAGCTTATTGCAAAAATGGGTGCCACCATCACTAATAAATGCTTGTTGTGTTCCAAATCTATTAAAAATATTTCTTCAAAAATTTCAGTACCACTAGAGCATCATTCGTGGCATATGATTCCGCCTCCACCCATTTTGAGACATAATAAACCACAACCAAAATGTATTTTTTTTGAAAGATGTTGGAAACGGTCCCATTAAATCTATCCCCCAAACATCAAAACCTCGCACTCAATAATGTTATTCAAATTCATCTCATGGAGATTAGATATGTTACATGTGTGTTGGCATATATCACAATTAAGGACAAATGAACGTGCATGTTTGAAAAGAGTTGGCCAATAAAAGCCACATTCAAGTACTTTGGATGCTGTTCGTGTTGGTCCAAAATGACCACCTACCTCGGGGTCATGACAGTGACTAAGGATCTACCCCATCTTTTTATCCGCCACACATCTCCTTATCATGGCATCTGCAGAGATTTTGAACAAGAATGGTTCCTCCCAAAAATAATATTTCACGTCCGAAAAGAATTTCTTTCTTTGGTGAAATGTTAGATTTGGGAGGTGTGATCCTATGACAATAAAATTAACTAAATTAGTATACCATGGACAATTTTGCATCACTAACAACTGTTTATCAGGAAACTAATCATCTATCTCGTCATTTTCACATTCTTTGAGAATATGGTCAAGCCTAGAAAGATGATCAGCTATCACGTTCTCTACACCTTTTTTATCTTTTATTTTGAGGTCAAACTCTTGAAGAAGTAAAATACACCTAAGCAATCGTGTCTTGGCCTCTTTCTTAGCAAGCAAATACTTAAGTGCAGAGTGATCAGTAAAAACGACTTTTAACAAAACAAGGTATGAATAGAACTTATCAAGAGCAAATACTACTGCAAGTAATTCATTTTCAGTTGTTGAATAATTCAATTGCACTTCATCTAAAGTCTTACTTTCATAGTATATGGTTTGAAATACCTTGTTCCGCCTTTGGCCTAGAACAGAACCAACTGCAGTATCACTAGCATCGCACATTACCTCAAAGGATAGATCCTAATCAGGCGCCACCAAAACAGGCGATGTCACCAAGCGCTCCTTTAAGTTCTCATATGTCTACAGTTAGTCAGAATTGAAATCAAATGGCACATATTTCATAAGTAGAGAAGACACGGGCTTAGCAATTTTAGAAAAATCTCCAATGAAACGCTGGTAAAAACCAGCGTGCCTTAGAAAACTTCTAACTATCTTTACTAATGTCGGTGGTGGTAGATTTTTGATGACTTTCACTTTAGCCTTATCAACCTCAATCCCTTGTTCAGAAATCTTGTGTCCTAGCACAATCTCTTCTTATACCATGAAATGACACTTCTCCAAATTCAGCACCAGGTTTGTCTCCTCGCACCTCATCAACACAAAGTTAAGATTCTGCAACCACTCATCAAATGTTGCACCAAAAATAGAGAATTCATCCATAAATATCTCAAGAAAAGTTTCAATCATACCATTGAATATAGCATTCATTGTTGAAAAGTGGCAGGGACATTACAAAGACCAAATGGCTTACGTCTGAAAGCAAAAGTGCCATAAGGACAAGTGAAGGTGGTTTTCTCTTGGTCCTCAAGTGCAATAGTGATTTGATTGTACCCCGAATACCCATCTAGGAAACAATTGAACTTATGCCCTGCTAGCCTTTCTAACATCTTATCAATAAAGGGAAGGGAGAAGTGGTCTTTACAGGTGGCATAATTCAACTTCATATAATAAATGTACACTCTCCACCCCGTAACAGTCCTAGTGGGAATAAGTTCATTTTTCTCATTAGCGATCACAGTAATCCCACCTTTCTTAGGTACACACTGTTTGATTTCTGATGAGACCTTGGCTCCTTTGCCTGAGCTATGGCTCCTGTGTTGTCACAAAACACCGTGACAAGAGCAACTCCATTAGGAATGACGCCCAACTCTTGGACGAAATTCCTTAACCAAACAGCCTCCTTGCTGCAGCTGATGCATCAATGTATTCGGCCTTAGTAGTGGAATCCGTAGTACTGTCTTGCTTGGAACTCTTCCAACAGACAGCAACACCATTGAGCATGAATACGAACCCAGAGGTTGACTTCGAGTCATCGATATCGCTTTGGAATCTAGAGTGGGTAAGCCTTCCAATTTCAGTTCTCTACCCCCATAGACCAGGAAAAACTTATTGGTCTTTCTCAATTACTTGATGATGTCTTTCACAGCTTTTCAGTGTGGAAGACCAGGGTTCGATTAAAATCTACTCATTCCACTTAGCGAAAAAGCCACGTCAGGACGTGTAGATATCATCCCATACATGATACTACCAATTGCATATGCATCGCTATCTCTGCATCAGTCTTGGGAGACATAGACTTGGATAGGGATACGCCATGACACATTGGTACATGTCCTCTCTTGGACTCATCCATCGAGAACCGCTTAACGATTCTATCAGCAACTTTCGCCGGGTCTACCTCGATCCCACTGCTAGAAACGACGTGGCCTAAGAACACCACTTTCTCTAACCAGAACTCGCATTTGCTGAACTTTGCGAATAGCTTATGCTTTTGCCAGGTCTGCAGTACTGTGGTTAGATGTCTGCTATGATCCTCTTGATTCTTTGAGTAGATGAGAATATCATCTATGAATACTATCACGAACTGATCAAGATATGGCTGAAATACGCGATTCATGAGATCCATGAAGATCGCTGGCGCATTCGTCAAACCGAACGGCATCACAAGGAACTCGAAGTGTCCATAACGAGTCCTGAAAGCAGTTTTGAGAACATCGGCGTCTTTCACCCGTAACTGATGATACCCAGAACGCAGATCGATCTTGGAAAATACCGAAGCTCCCTGTAACTGATCAAATAAATCTTCAATCCTCGGGAGTGGCTATTTGTTCTTCACTGTAACTTTGTTCAACTCCCGGTAATCAATGCAGAGCCTCATCGAACCATCCTTTTTCTTCACATACAAGACCGGTGCGTCCCATGGCGAAAAGCTCGGGTGAATGAACTCCTTGTCAAGAAGTTCCTGAATCTGCTTCTTGAGTTCTGCCATCTCCGTCGGTGCTAATCGATACGGTGCTTTCGATATCGGTGTGGTACCTGGCATAAGCGCAATAGAAAATTCCACCTCTCGCACAGGTGGTAAACCAGAGACGTCATCAGGAAAAACGTCTAGAAAGTCCCGGACAATAGGAACATCGGATGCTGACTGTTTAGGCGTCTCGGGAACAGATACCAGAGAAGCTAAAAATGCTCGGCACCCTCGATGCATTAGTTTCCTAGCCTGGACATAAGGTATTATACGCGGTAAATTAAAATGCATGTTTGGCTCTAATAAGAATTGTTCCATCCCAGGCGGTCGGACTAGAACAGATCTCCGCTGAAAGTCAATCAAAACTCTGTTCCTCAATAGCCAGTCCATCCCTAGAATGATATCAAATTCTGGCATCGGCAGAACGATAAGATCCGCATACACAAGATTACATTGAAGTTCAAGGTCTATATCTCGGATCACATTAGTAGCTGTCATCTCTTCTCCAGAAGGCAATGCTACTGTATACGCTATGTCTAGCCCAATTGTCTTGATCTTGAGAGAATTTGCAAAGGTTTCTGAAATGAACGAATGAGTAGCCCCTGAATCTATCAAGGCTTTCGTAGCTGAACCGGCTATAAAGATTCTCCCTGAAAGATTGGAATATCATTCTAAACCCAATAGTTTTACAAGAACTATGCTTATAGACATGCAAAGGTCAAAGTTCTTCTAACCTAAATTCCTGTAAATAACACTGATTAGAACATGCAATCCTATCATAAATTCTAAGTTCAAAAACTTAACCCAAAACATTAAACTTCAAATACAACTTAAAGATTTAGGATACCTGTCATGAGCATCGTCTCCGGGTTAGTCTCCGTAGCATGGAGAGCAAAAACTCTGCCTTGGGTAGGCAGATTCTTCTGAGGGAAATTTTTCAATATGTGGTCAGTACTACCACATTTGTAACACTTTCCCGAACCATACATACAAGTCCCAGCATGACGACGTGAGCACTTGGCACAGACTGGATACTCCACTGTCCTCGGGACTGCTCGTCCCTGCTGTTACTGCTGCGGCCCTCTGTTCCTGGGTGGACCGTGGAAAGGTCTCTTATTCTGATGCTGCGGCTGAGGGGGACGGTGTGGTGCCTGAAATGGTCGTTTACCCTGACGATCACGCTCAATATCATGCTGGTCTTGCTCTGCTGCTAGAGCTCTGGAAACAGCAACAACATAGGTAGTAGGGCCAGCCACCCTAATATCACTGCGTAAGATCGGCCGCAGACCATTCAGAAAATGTCTCAATTTGGCTCCAGCATCATTAGCAATTAGGGGTACAAAATGACATCCCCTCTCAAACTTAGAGATGAACTCCGTAAAAGTCAAGTCTCCCTGCCTCAGGGTCATGAACTTCGTGGTCAACCTCGAATGCACCTCTTCAGTAAAATATTTAGAGTAGAATACCTCTGTGAAGCGCGCCCAGCTCAAAGTAGTCAAATCCAAAGCCACTGATGCTCCTTCCTACCATAGGCGAGCGTCTCCTCCGAACAGATAAGTCGCACAACGAACCCTATCTCCATCTTCAAGCCCCATAAACACGAAAATAACCTCAAGGGACTTAATCCAGCCCTCGGCAGCCATAGGATCGGACGTCCCTAAGAACTCCTTTGTTCATATCTTCATGAACCGCTCATAGATAGCCTCCGGTCCCGTCTGTCTAGCTCCCACTGCATTGTTCCCCGCAAACTGTGCAAAGAACTGAGTCATCCCAGCTAGCATCTGGGCATTCATGTCTGGTGGAGGGGATGGTGGTAAATCTCTCTCCTCGTTCTCCCCTTGTCTCTGATCCTCACCGTCCTCATGACGACGCTCATCATCACCTCTCGGGCGTCCAACACGGCGTCTAGGAGGCATGTTGTTCCATAATTATAACCTATACGTAACCAACATGCATAATTCCACTATTTCTTTAAATTTAAATAATAATGCATAATCGTAATCTTGACATAAAATCTTTCATGTAATCATGATGTAAAAATATTTCATGCTTTAAAATAAATGCGTAATCGTAAAACTTACAGACCGAAGACGTGACTTCATGAGCTTCTCGAGAGCAGTAGTAGTACAACCCTTTACAAGATCATAGGCTCTGATACCAACTGTAAAGGCCCGTATTTCGTATTCATATTTAGCGGAATTATTAAAAATTTTCTAAATAAATAATTATCTTGCCTCATTTATAAAATAAACATATAAATAATTTTAACTTTAAAATAACAGCGGAAGTAAATAAAATTTTCAAGCAACAATTTAAAAATAATCTAACGTATTAAAACTGAGTTTGAATGATAAAAGATGCATAAACTAAAACATGAGGTTCTCGGGTTTACTACTGCTGCCCCACGATAACTCACTGGTCTCCGTCCTCCGTCTCAATCTCAGCAGTACCTATAACAATCAAGTCTAGTGAGTCTAAAGACTCAACATGTATATATCGTGAATAACAAGTAAATATATGTCATAAAATCACATGCAACGTAAAAATATGATATCGTAAAGCGTACAATGAAAATCGTATCATGAATAATTATAACTACGTGCATATCTGAAAATCATACATAAAAACTTTGCTCAATAGAGCTCTGTCATATCATATTATAATTTTCTGGTAGAGATAATGTTTCTAAGCAAGTGGCCCATAACATAACGTGAGCGCCTGATCAGACTAAACCACAGTATACTGGACGGTAGAGATCAATCATAGCCCTTGGACTGAATGTCCGTACCCATACATAATCATAAACCGGTCGTAAGTCACCGGGTGGAGAGGTCCTCGGTTGCGCCTACCGACTTCCAAACCCATAACATAAGGTGGCCACAAGACATATCGCATATATCTCAAAAATAAACATTTTATATTTTTATGCACGTAATATAATTATAACCTTATTTTTACCGGATGAGTTGGATCGTTCCCAGTCTTTCTGCGACTTAATTCTAATATGTGACACATGCAATAAATCTTAACTTGACAAAAACTTAACAATCGAACTAAAAACGAGACGAATAGAACCAATAACTTGATTTTTAATCATGGCTTCGTACCAACCCAAACCAACATTAAATCGACATTTAACCATGATTAAAATACCCCAAACATACTGAAAAATATGCATAATGACTGTAAAACACGAAAATGGGTGAAAGGAATCCAAAAACATAAAACGCTCTTTCGAGAGTCATTTTGGCACCTTTCACCGTAAATTCTCGTACGACCTCTAAGCTCGACCAAATCACAAACGGCCAAAAACATGACTTTTCTAACTCATTGAGGTACTGTCCAGTCCAAGGCCATGGGCTAAAAGCCAACCAAGGACTCAAACAAGCACCAAAACCGAAGATGAAAGTTGCTGTCAAAAAATCCAGCAGTGGCAACTTGTGTGTTTGTGGTGTAAACTCTATAATTTATTTACCAATGGCTTGAACCACCACCCAAGGACTCTTACCAACATTCAAGGGCATGGCTTGGACCATGGCTAAGGGCTTAAAGCCAACCACAAACCAAGCAACCTCCTAGAACACTAACAGCATACCCGCCGAGAGCACCCCTTGTGGTGGAGTGTCTTGTATTGAAATCTGTAGCTGTCTTGTCTCGTTCCAAGGGTCATTTAATCAACCATGGCTCGATCTAGACATGATGGAGAGTTGTATGAACCATGGCTATGGGATAGAAGCCAACCATAATCCAAACAACACACCAAAACCGAAACCACATTCATATAAAAAAATCAGAATTTTAGAACCGTGGAACACTTGCCATGTTGCTGTAAAAATCTGAAGGATCCATGAACTAGGCTTGGAGAAACTGATTTGGTCACTTCCTAGACATGATAAGGTAGGGTTCTAACCATGGCTACAGTCCCTAGGACAGCCAAGATTCGAACACACTCACCTTACCCACTCAATGGCCAAAACCGAGACCCATTCTACACATAAGTGGAAATTCTGGTGTCATTTCTTTGTTTGTGAATGTTTGGATGTAAACCAATGAACTAAAAACATCTTAACATACTCTAAATTATGCCTATACACAGCCTTGAGTGCTGGGAACCGAGCAACTCCCTGTAAGCAACAAAACACACCAAACCGTGACATTGAAACCAAAGGATCCGAGAAACTTTGTACAGATTTTTGCTTTGCTTGAAAGTTGCTGTCATTTTCGTGATATTGCTTGAATCATAGTTATATAACAGGTCAAAAAATATCTATAGGACTTGATTGAAGAGAAAAGAAACAATATATACATGCCTGGAATTTGTTTTGAATGAAAACAAATCAAAACGACAATACGATGCGATGGAACGGAGTTGGATTTCCTTCTTGTTTCAGCTGTTGCTATCGTGATTCCTAAGCTGCTGGTTCTCTGTTAATTTCGAAGGTGAGGGTGTAGGCTTGTTAGGCAATGAAGAGGAGTGTTATAGGAGGTGTTTAAAGGTGCCATTATAAGCATTAAGATGGAGGTTACAAGTCAAGAAGTGGAATGGTTTTTGAAATGCTTCTCCTTCCTTTGCTAGCCGATAATTTTGTTCTTATTTTTTTGCTGCACGATCAGCTCACTTTCTAGGCTCATAGGTTGATGGGAAATGAAGTGGAATTGTAGTATTTGAATTACCAATAATTAGTGAATTAAAAATGAGTAATTGAATACACTATGAAGTCCATTTAGAGGTGATTTGAATGGGGAGTTTTCAACTTTTGAATTATTTTAAATGTTGGACCCAAAATTATGATTACTAATTTTCATGGTATTTTATTGTTTAAATCTTGTATTTTAATTTCTTAAGGTTTTAAATACCCATTATACATTTTAGTGAATTTACACCATAATTTAAAATGAACTCTTGTACGGCATTGCATGGTTAACAATTTAAGTATTTAAAGGTTATATTTAATTTCTTGGATATTTGATACCTAGATTAATTCACCCACATTTGTTCACATATTTTAATTTAAGCTTTAATTAAATATTGAATCTAAAAGAACTTATTTAATAATTTAGCTCCATTTAATTAAATAAATTCTAAAACATTCTATTTCTTTTAATTAAATTATTCATTGACTTAAATTAAATTTAGGAATATTTTCTTATTATTAATCTTATCTCAAATCTCCAAACTCCTGTCCGACCTCGCGTATTTATCCTGAAAAGATAAAACTAAACATCTACTTTTAAAACAATTAAAACACCTCATATATTCATAAAAATTCATTTTTAATTTAAATAGTAGCAATTATGCATGACATATACGTAATCTGATTTTCGGGTTCTACAAATACGAAAACGAACATGAACATGTAAGGCCAAGGCTCAGTGGATGGGTAAAAATGTAGCTGATTTCCACGCCGCTGGGTACCGCGGTTATATGTTGATTGATCCATCGACTAGAGCTGATACGAAAGTCACAACTAATGATCTGAATTCAATAAAAGAAATTGAACACGTATATGTTGATATGATGAGATATGTTATGGATACGTTTATGCTTTGTCATGCTATGTTTAAGTGCATGCTTTTCAGATCATAAATGTATTTTAATTACAGTACTTTTCACTGTTGCATGATATGTATATGTAACTGTTATAACGGTTCAGGTGTGTTGAGTCTTTAGACTCACTAGGTGTGATTCATTTATGTGAGCATGATGAGGTAGAGACTGGGGGCGCCGAAGAATGAGTAGGCGGAGGTGGGAGCACGCACGATAACCCGATGACCTTGTATTTTTTTTCGCACTTTATGTTTATGAGTCAGGAGTGATACATTATTTTCTATACGTTTCACATCTTTTTATATGTTGATGATTTGGCAGGATTTTGAATGTTGCATTTGAGCTCTTTTAAAACAGTAGTCTAGGGATTTTAGGATTTTTTAGATTTATCTAACTGTAGTTATTTTTTTTAATCGACGATGGAATAACTTTCTTATCACACATGGTTGTTAGTTTTTGTTTGCATGCATGGGTAGGATTATTTTCGAAAATTATCTTGCCAAAAAAAAATTTCTATTAGCATTTTAGTAGTAGACGTTACAGATAAAATCCTTGATTAGTTTCAAACAATGTATATTATAAATTAGCTCCTAGTCGATTCAGCCGCCTAAAATAAGGATAAAGGCTGCTTGAGCTTGAGACTAGCATCTGTGATGTTGTGTACCGCGTTTTATTGTAAGGGCTTAGAGATGTCCAATCATGCAGATGGATAATCATACGATGATTGTACCGAACAGCCCTCCCTCGAACTTTTCAAGTGGTTATCATTCATCGAGAGAAAAAGTCTGTTGTTGTGATTGTAAATGATTAGTCCTTACGATCCGGGACAACACTGAGTCTCTACATACTAGGATTGTGATTTTACTCATTTACCGACTCCGCGATGGTCACAAGGTGGTGAGGTTGGGTGAAATTGTGAAATGTGTAGGAGCCAGTGCATTATAGTAGGGGATTCATCGCTCACGTACGGGTATTGATATCCTATGTGATCTAACGAAATAATATTGCATGAAAACTCTGGCCAAGTGTGAGATGTACATTAGGAAAAGAGTTCTCTAGTCGTGCATACGATGACACTATGAATATTTCATGATTGTATCACATATCTAACGAATTAAGACGCAACCCTCGATGAACCAATGGTTGGAGATTCGATCGGGATATATAAGATGAAGGGACTGTACAGTACGTTAATCATAATCGACCGGTTCTTGTAGGCACTATTAGTGATACCAAGATAATCATGAGACAATGCTACTAGATGCTCTTACCATGATTCGATGTGTTTAATCAGAAAATGATTTCTGACATTCTCATTACCAAATGTTGGTGTATGAAATGGGGCAAATTGGGGTAAGCTCGAATAAAGAAAAATGTCCTGAATCACAAAGAGTTGGGTACCCACGGATAGATCTATCTCTGAACCATTGAGGGTCATACAAGCACTGGATCATTTGTTCCCCTGGAGAGAATAAATTCAAGGAATTGAATTTATAAAAAAATTATGATATAGTAAATTCAAAAGTTGAATTTATGATAATTAAATTTTGAGAAAATAAATTCAAGGAGTTGAATTTATGATATTTATAATTTGTAGAGAATAAATTCAAGGAGTTGATTTTATAAATTTTGAGAATTTAATTATTAAACTCAAAAGTTGAGTTATTAAATATTAAATTAAATATATTGAAAAGTGTGTTTAATGGGCTTTTAGGAGTACAAGTCCAACATACTAAATAATTAAATTTCTTAATGGACTTTGGTTAATTAATTAAACTAGTTGGACTAGTTTAATTAATTAATAAAACCCATTAATGTTAATTAAGTTGCCTAAATCTATATTGATGGAAATTAGGTCATGCATTAATAATAAAAGGAAAGGAGGCACAAACCCTAGCTTCCATAAGACTTGCAATTTTTGAAAACTTCCTCTCCATATTCTCTCAAGATTTCGGCTATCCCTTAAATAAAATTAAGGGTTTGATCCTCCTCTTGATTTTTCTTTCCAACGCAAAACTTCTTCAAAAATTCTAGTGCAATTTTTAAGAAGAACAAATATTTCAGCCGTTGACCGGATTAGGAGATGAAGAAAGGAGTTCTTGAAGAAAGTTTGTAGAGATATACAACAAGAGCTAAATCCGCTAATACCAGAGTAGTTGGAGCCAAGTGAAAATTGTTCACTAAAGTTATATACTAAACATCTTATGAATGTTTATTTAATTTAAATCATACGAGTGTCCAAAAAATATTTTGAATGTCAATACAAAAATTTAAAAATTCTGCTGCGATTTGAACACGAGAAAAATGATAACCCAACATGATAACCATTGTGGGCATTCATATGCATTTGGGTTTGGGGATGGAGACGTAAATCTTGTTGGTGAGTGGTTGAATCTGGAGGTGAAGAACGATGACGGTCCAATATTGGATAGTATGACAAAGTTAGGAGTGGAGAAAGAGGTGGAGGCAAGAAATATGGATGTATGGACAATGATTCTAGTGGCATTGCGGAATCAGAAGAGATGAACGTGGAGGGGAAGAACAACAGCGATATTATTTTGGACAATGTGATGAAGTTAGCTGTGGAAAAAGAATTGGATGGAAAGAAATACGGAAGTGATGGCGATGATTCCAGTGGCATTGTAGGATCAGAAGAGTTGAACGTGGAGGGGGAAGAAGACAATGGTCCTATTTTGGTCAATGTAACAAAATTATCTATGGAAAAAATGTTGATGGAAAGAAAGACGGAAGTGATGGTGATGATTATACTGCCATTCCCGGATTTTTGAGGTTGGACAATTCAAACCCACAACGTCCGTTGCTAAGGTTGTCATGGGAAGAGCTGACATAATGAGAAAGAGATAAGATCAAATGTTTATGACCCCACCTATTAGAACACCATGTGTTAAGAAGAAGCATTTGGGTCATGGAAAGAAAGTTTCAACTAAACAAGTGATCTTAATTGATATTGGGAAAAACATTCCTTCAATTTTTTATATATTGTTCTTTCTATTTTTATTTGTCTTACTTTGTTATTGCATTATGATATAACCGTGGATATTCTTGTAATTTATTAAAGTGCTATTGATAGTATTATGAATGAGTGTCATAGGAGGCATGAATACTTTGAGCATAACGAGATTTCAGTTGAGGAGACAAGTTTGATAGATGGATTTCTGACCAGCGAGATCATAGGGTAAAATTATTACCTATTTTATTATGATTATGGTTTATTTTTTGTTGGGTCAATAAATTGGGTTTACATTTCTTGTGTCTGTTGAGATATCGTGTTCTCGCACTCAAAACACAAAGGAGGTTTTAAATTTTTTGTTCTTGGGCGTCGTGTGTTTAGAAACACTCATAGGGTTTTCTAAAAATTTTACCTTTGCGTTCTTAACGCTTAAACTCCAAACTTTTCCGGTTTTTACGTGGAGATAGTTCTTCTTGCAAATCTCTACGAACGGTTTGTTCCTTTGATCGCCTAATTAGGTCCACGATCGAAGACTGTTTTCCTCATTTGGTTTCCACTATAAAACCCAAACTATTTGTGCCTTAAGACTATAGCCTCTGAATTTCTAAAATCCGGAGATGATGTGTCGCGACATGGAAGAGCACTTGATGGCCCAAAATTATGGTTGGCCGTGAGTTTACTTGAGAGGAAGGAAAGGAATTTTTTGGACTCTTGTGTGCAAAATCTTTCATCATCGAATAATGAGTCCTAATGGTGTACATATAGATTGAGACTCCTAATCTAATTTGAAGGCTCTCTCCCACAATTTAAATATAGAAAGTAAATCGATTGAACTAATTGTAACCGAATTTCCAATAATATTCAATGAATGGTATAATTAAAGAAGTAACATTAAAAGTCACAAAACTTGTTATGGAATCTTAACTGAGATAATCAGTTAATGTATATGATAAGATCGGTTAGATCGAGAAATGACTGATCAGTTGGAAACTGAGTCAGTTCACTTCAGGATTAACTGATAATTGTTTTATCAGTTAACTAACTACATTCGATGTTCCCCATAAATTAAGCATTAAGATAAATCAGTAAGCCCTAAAATATTTCTAAAGTAAGAAAACTTAGTCTTTGGTAGTAGTTTTGTGAAGATATCTAGTGTTTGTTGTTCAGTTGAGATGTATTCCAGTCTGGTGTCCTTCTTGAGAGCATGATCTCTGATGAAGTGATGTCTGACATTAATATGATTTGTTTTGGAGTGAACAACTAGATTATATGTAATCTCAATTGTGCTAGTGTTGCCACAAAAGATTGGTGAATCCTCTGCGATGATACAATAATCTCTCAGTTGTTGCTGAATCCAGAGTAGTTGAGCGCAACAACTTCCAGCAGCTAGATATTCTGCTTCAGTTGTGAAAGTTGCGATTGATGTTTGCTTCTTCCTGAACCAGGAAATCGGTATCTCTCCCAGAAACTGACATGATCCACTATTACTTTTTCGATCAAATTTACAACCTGCATAATCTGCATCTGAATAGCCAACTAGATTGAAAGATGAGTCTTTTAGCATACCATAAGCCCACATTTTGTGTGCTTTTAAGATATTTCAATATTTGTTTGGCAGCTATTAAATGCAATTGTTTAGGATTTGCTTGAAATCTAGCACACATGCAGACATAAAACAAAATATCAGGACGACTAGCAGTTAGGTAAAGTAAGGAACCTATTAAAGCTCTGTAGAGTGTCATCTCAACTGAATCTTTATCTAATTTAATTGATGAACTCATTGGAGTATTTGCAGTTGAAAATTTGTCCATGCCAAACTTCTTAAGCAGTTCCTTCGTATTTAGTTTAACTGATAAATGTACCAGTTTCCATTTGCTTCACTTGCAAACCAAGAAATAATTTCAGTTCACCCATCATACTCATCTCGAATTTATCATGCATCAACTTTGAAAATTTCTCTCATAATTTGGGGTTAGTTGACCCAAAAAAATAATATCATCAACATAAATTTGTACAAGTAAATTATGATATTTCTTTGTAAATTTGAACAGTGTTTTATCAACTATTCCAACAATAAAATCATGATCGGTTAAGAATTTTGATAATGTCTCATACCAAGTTCGGGCATCTTGTTTAAGGCCATATGATGCTTTGTTGAGATGATAAACATGATTAAGAAACGAATGATTCATAAAACCTGGTGGTTTTACAACATAAATTTATTCCTGTAACTGACCATTGAGAAATGCGATTTTGACATCCATTTGGTATACTTTGAATTTTTTGAAAGAGGCGTAAGCTAGAAATATTTTTATTGCTTCCAGTTTAGCAACTAAGGCATAAGTTTTGTGATAATCGATTCCTTGCTCTTGTATGTATCCTTGTGCAACCAACCTTTCTTTGTTGCGCACAACTGAACCATCTTCGTTCAGTTTGTTTCTGTATACCCATTTTGTACCTATAATTGACTTTGAAAGTGGTCGTGGAACTAAAGTTTAGACATTGTTATGGGTAAACTGATTTAGCTACTCTTGCATAGCATTTATCCAATATAGATCAGCTAGAGCTTCATCAGTTTTCTTAGGTTCAAATTGATAAAAAGAAATACAGAGTGTACAAATAAATTAAACGTTTGATTTCTAGTTCTTATCGGATCATATGGATTACCTATCACCAAGTCTTGTGGATGTGATTTGTTCCATCTGTAATTGGAATTTGTTGGATCAATTTGCGTAACGGGTTCAGAGTGTAACTGAACATTTCCTTCAGTTTCAATTGCAACAGTTTCAGTTTGTATTTGAATGTCGTGTTGTTCCACAAACTGATTGTTAGGAATAGTTTCCTGTTCAACTGTTTGATCCACCACCTCTGGTTCAGGTATTTGAAGGATGTTTCAGTTGATGTGAACCTCTTCTTCACTATCATCCTCCAAGCTAATCTCTGTTTATCGACCAGTCAGCTCAACTGGATCAGTTGGCTTATCAGTTAGAGCAGATTCATCAAATACAACATTAATTGATTCTTCTGCATTTAAAGTACGCTTATTGAAAACTTTGTAAGCCTTGCTAACTGATGAATAGCCAAGGAAAATTCCTTCATCTGATTTAGCATCAAATGCTGTTAAATGATTTTTTCCATTGTTGTGAATAAATCATTTGCAACCATATATTTTGAAGTAAGACACCACGCTTTTCTTTCCATGCCATATCTAACATGGCTTTTTCAAGTGATTTTTATTAATCATTGATATGTTCTGAGTATAACATACAGTGTTTACTGCTTCTGCCCAAAATCTCAGAGATATACCAGAGTCGGCAAGCATTGTTCTAGCTGCTTCTTTAAGAGTTTGATTTCTTCTTTCAGCTACACATTTTTTTGAGGTGTTCTCGCGGCTGAGAACTAATGCTTGATTCCAGAATCTCCTAAAAATAAAGAAATTTATTGTTTTGATTGACAAATTCAATCCCTCGATCAGACCTTATTCTGTCAATCCCAACTTTTCATTTAAAAGTCTTTTGAAGAGTTTAATCAGTTGTGCAGCAGTTTGGTCTTTTGATTTGAGAAAAAACAACCCAAGTAAATCTTGAAAAATCATCGACAATCACTAGGGTGTATTTCATTCCCCCTAAACTCATGACTGATATAGGACCAAACAAATTCATATGAAACAGTTCTAAGCATCTGTTTGAAGATTTATTGCCCTTGTTTCTAAAAGAATATCTTACTTGTTTACCAGCTAACATGATGAGCATATTTTATCTTTTGAAAATTCAAGTTTAGGCAGACCAGTTACAAGATCATGACTACTCAGATGAGTGATGGATTTGAAATTCAAGTGGTTCAACCTTTTATGTCGTAACCAGTTCTTGGATAGATTAAAGCGACAAGACAAACTGGTTCATTAGGTTGATCAGTCCAACTTACTTTGTAAGTGTTACCACATCGATTTCGTATCATCAACTGATAATATCATCATTAGGTTGATCACTCCAACTTACTTTGTAAGTGTTACCACATCGATTTCCTATCATGATGATATTATCATTTGAGTTCTTCATTGTGCAAGTATGCTTGTTGAACTGAACTGAGAAATTATTATCACACAACTGACTAATGCTATTCAGATTGTATTTTAAATACCAACGAGTAGAACATCATCAATAATAATGTTACCATGGATAAGCTTACCCTTACCCACCTTTCGAGTCGTCTCCAAAAATGATTTTTGGACTAGAATGTTTGACCAGTTGGGATAACGAATCAACATCCTATGTCATGTGTCTTGAGCATCAGCTGTCCAGGTACCAGATTGAGTCTTCAGTTGATGTACCTGTCACCTGCAGTCACACGCAATGAATAATTTTGGTACCCACATCTATTTGGGTCCGAAACTGATTAGTTCTTTAGGAACCCAGACTTGGACCAGTCTAACTGACTTCCAGTTGCTGTGTTCCAGATAGTTTTTCTCGGTCTGTGTGTTCTTGATGTGTTGTGTGAAGATGAAACAATATGTGTTTTAACCTTGTTAACTTGATTGTTCATCTGATATCTTTTCTGAACAGGCTTACGATTATAATAAGCATTCCTAGAGTTCTGATTTTCATGGCTGAATCGTTTAGGTGACCAGCTTCGTGAATCATTTGAACTCGAATAGCTATATCTTATTCCATACCTCTTAGCCTTGTTCTTATTTTCTGAAACGTTCACTACATTTTAACTTTAAAATCATAATAAAAAAATTTTAAAAAAAATTGAACATCAAATTCGAACTTCATAATTAAACTAACTTAACATTTCCATAATCCAAAATAATTTAACATCTACAAATTTAAAGTGCATAAAATCTCTAAATCGTCAATTAACAAAAATCCTATATAAACCATTAACATGAACTAAATAAAGCATGAAAATCTCAAATAAATCATTAACAAAATCTTTAAAATTTTGACTATCAAGCTAATGCGGAAAATAATGTTCATCGAGAGTGTACTGCCGGACTCGTTCCACTCAAGCGTCAGTGCCTCCCTCAATCTCGTCCTCACTTGCAACATTCAAACCTAGTGAATCTAATGACACAGCACGTTCTAAACATGAGTACAAGTAATACATATACAAGCACACGCATTAAAAATCATACTTTTATTCAAAATAAGCAATCATTATTTTGTAGGCATAATTTTGTCATAAATCATCAAATCATAAAGCTTTCAATCATTATCATGTTGGGTGAAGTTTGATCCTTGAAAGTGACTACTTGTATCATTTGGTCGACTGATCAGTTGTAGCTCACTATTGCGCATGGCGACAGGCACTAGGCACCGACGTAAAATGAAAATACGATCATTGGGCTCCCTCTAGGGCCTTCTCCTGTAAACGGGCTACCTCTGGGGCCTTCTCCCTCACGATATTTCCAATAATCATATATCATTTCTTATTTGCCACAGTCAATTCACATTCTTCAAAACATTTTTTTTTTCTTTTTAATCATAAAATATCGTGTCATTTCCACATTCGAAAAATAGCATTTTAAAAGTAAAAATTGTATAGCTTTATCATAAATCGTAAAATCTCATATTTTCATCATTAATGTTTTAAAATATCATTTAGCATGCGTTATGATTCTTCGGGACACTTCCAAACCTTTTTGTACTACCAAGGTGTAGATTGACCGTTTTGCCCCTAGACTCAAAAATCCTCGATTTTGACTTTTCTTACTTTTATTGACGCGAGACTATCCCAGATAATTATTTAAGCTTAAATTTGACTTATAATATTTTTAGTTAACATAAAATCGGGCTTTTAATTTAATTCCTTAATTACTAAACAGTGAAGGGTTTTAATCCCGAATTAATTCCAAACTTAATGTTTTCTTTCCAAACTTTAAACATAAAATTTTTATACCAAAACTACCCTCGTGAACCATGAACCGACCCTCGTGGACCATAGGTTCTTCATAGCCTAAACCAAACACTATTTCTACTATATATCAAGCCACGGCTCGATTCCCTCGAGCCACCACCGAGCCATCATAGACTAGACCATTCCCAGCCCATCCTGGACCCTAACCTACCTAGCCTAGACAAGCACCGAACAAGCCCAAGCCTCTGCCGCAAGCACGCCCTATTCTATTATTCTTGAAAGTCGCGGCCTTCCTCGTACTCGAGCCACCATGGACCATGGCTGCACCAGGCATTGACCCGACCCCTAGCCATCTTCTCTAGACCCTACTGGACCAGCCTAGACCCCCAGTCCAGCCGCGAGCCTCCACTCTCCAAGTCCTAGCTATGTGCATGCAAGCGGAAGAGTCCTACCCCCAGTGTACTCTTCCCTAGCTGTTGTCCATGAGTCCTAACCATGCTAGGATTCTTCATAACCCTTATTCATGACCCACACTGAGCCCCTGACCAGCCCTGGCTGAGCCCCGATGCACCGTCCCATCTTAGCAGAGCCCATAAAATCCTTACACTCCATGGCTACCCCTAGAAAGCCCTAGGGTAATCGTCTCTTGTCCATGCATGTTCTAGCCTACGTCCCGCCCTTAAACAACTCCTTTTTCATCCCTTAAATACATCATATTGGTAGCGTGTCGTTGGAATTCATAACGTTTTTCTAACAAGCGTAAAATCGTGAAAACGTTGAAAATATTTGTTCTATCGTTAAACGATTCATGCTTCAATATTTTTCATGCAAAAATAATTAAATCAAACATAATACGATTTTAATGATGCGTCAAAGAAGTTTAGAAGTGTTCCTTTGCGTTTTATAACACTCGAATATACGATCGTTGGACATGGGTGCGAAGAAGGACGAACGGGTGACGAAGACTCCTTTTTTTCTCCCCTAGGAATTTTTGAATTTATTTTGTGTTGTGTGTGTGAAACTCGGCTACTATGTGCTTAGAAAAACCCTAGGATTTATATTTTATGGATTTAAAATTTGCATGTTAATGAGCTTAGGTTTTGGGCCTTTGGGTTTAGGAGCAATTGGGCCTATTAATCCTAGGTAAATTTGACCCAATAACACCTATTTAATTGAAAAATAAAAGTTTATAAAAATTTGTTTTCAAAAATAATACTTTTGGGCCCGTTAAAAGTCCCTCGTTTTCCAAAAACCAGCTTTCTGAATAAAATCGTGCTCGTCTCGTAAAATAATTTGGACTCTACTATTTTTAGAAAAAATTAATCATAATATTAAGCGTTGAAAATATTTATTGAAAAAAATATTTTATCTTTGTCGTCTTTGGTCTCCTTTCCCCAGCCTATTATCGAGTATTCGGATAAAATCTTCAATTTTCATTAAATCAAGCAATCTAATCATTTAATCATGCAATTAGACCTTCAATCATATAATATACATCAAGTAAGCATTTAAAATAAAATAATTAAGTAATTTAAATCAATTGCATGCATGTGGTTTACGTGGGTTGACTTTTGGATGTTACAACTTTAAAGAAAAACGATTAGTGGACGTTTCAGATACGCTTGAATTTGAGTCTAGGACACTCGAGCCTTGGCACTAAAATATTCATTGTGCTTGTGTATGTTACTTTATAGCTTGAGTATGTGTTTGTGTGCTTTGTTTATTTCCATTTAATCAGCATTTGTCATATTTCATAGAATGGAAGAAGGTAGTGAAACCTCTGCTGGTAGAAATAGTGGTCGAGGAAGTGGACGTGGTAGACCTCGTAATCGTGTTGATGATGATATTGTGAACCAAGTTGTTGGATAGTTAGATAAAACTTATGATGGATGAGTTAGTTGCTCGTTTCCATACCATACATCCACCTTGTTATAGTGGCACTAAAGGTGCCGAAAAGATGAGTTGTGGATTTCTAAAATTGAGGATCTCTTCGATGTGATTGAGTATCCACCTAAGCGTCATTTGAAGTTAACCCTTCATCAGTTGAGTGATCGTGCTAAGATGCGGTGGTCTACTACGTTGATGACTCTAGATGCTAAGAGAATTGTTCCATCTTGGGGTATTTTTAACTTAAAGTTTCGGGAGAGTTATTGTAGAGCCCAAATTCAGTACACGTAAAACTCATACATTTATTTAATTGTTAAATTATTTATTTAAGTTTAAAATGATTTTTAGTGATGCGTGATTTATTAAATTGTATTATTTTAATTATTTATGTTTATGTGATGCACGTTAAAATATTTTCTTGATTTTCATGTTTCAGACGATTATTTGATGCGGGATCGAGGAAAAGAGACCGGTGACGATTTTGACAATTTTATAATACGATATTTTATTTTAAGTTAGAAAGGGGCATTTTAAATGATTTATAAGTTTTTAGTATTTCAAAAGCCTAATTTAATTATTAGATGATTTATGATTTTAAACTTTTAAAGATTTAGTACGGGTGTGTTTTTATTTCAAATTAGGAGATTAGTGTAATTAGTGTAGGTTAACTTTTTAATTAATATTTTTAACCCTTAATTAAGCAACTTTTCTACTCCTAACACACACACACACACGTTCTCTACACACACTTGCACACACACTTATTCATTTCATTTTTTAAGTAAAACCTAGGGTTATTATTATTCTCTCCAGCCGCCACCCTCTCCTTCGAATTTTTCCAGCAACTTTACTTTGATTTTGTTACAAGAAAATCGTTCCACGATCGTCCCAGATCAACCCTCGCACCATTTCCGCTTCGGTATCGCCGTATCGTGAGTTTTAAATATTAAAAGGCATGTGTATTCTTTCATTCTTGCATCGATCTTGTCATATTATTCGTGTTGTTGTTTAGTATGCATGAAAATTCATGTATGTTGTGCAAATTTTGAGCAGAAATTTGTTGGATCGATTTTGAAACGATTTTAGATCTGAAAACTCAAAATTTGCTGTAATTTTAAATACTGCAACTTTTTGGTCGATTTTATGGAAAAACTTTCAACATATAAACTTATAACTTTTTGAGACCTTCGATTTGACAATAAATTCGAAATATTTGGATAAGAAATGAGTGAGGTATGATCGTTTTTGTGAGACTGCTTAAACTGCGTTTTCTGAAAATGCGTTCTTGATGTGTTCTTGAATTTTTATTGTTGCAGGCTTCGTTGGGCACCACCGGGCTTGTGCTACTGCATTTAGATATGTTATGGAATATATTTAGGTGTTATTTGGTGGTTCGTTTGGGTCGGGAATGGCTTGGGATGTAATAGAAGTCGTAGGAAAGTAAAATGATGTGGAATTACGGGTTATTGTTGTAATGAAGTTGCTTGTCGATGCTTGGGGACGTTTGGGGTGTTTTTACGGGTTTGAATCAACGTAATAGCATCCTAGGATGAGTCTCGAGGTGTTAGTTCATGGTCCCTAGGCTTGGATTGGAAGAATGAATCAATAAGTTAGTGAATTTTCGCGAGTTTGCAAGTCCAGAGGTTACCCGGACCCCGGCACGAAGTCCGTGTCCATTTTTCCTTCAAAATGCGAATTTCCAGCATCTACAAAGACCTCGACACAGGTCGTGTCCTTTAAAAAAAATTTATTTTTAATTTTTTTTAGGGATTGTTTTTGGGTTTGATGTTGTGATTTTGTAGAATGATTAAACGAGGTCAAGTCCCGAGAGATTTAGAATGTTTTATGATTTTTAGGTATGAGCATGACTATACGTCTAAGTTATGCAAGATAGGTATTCGAACTCATGTTAGTCTATGCAGCAGTGGCCACAAGCGAGATCCAACGAATCCCTCAACGCCATGTAAGTATGTTCGACGTGAAAAAGAAAATATTTTTATATTTTTGAGTTATGCTAAATGTATTGTGATCAAATTATGAATGAGTTTGGAAGTCGATGAACGTGGCCGAGGACCTCTCCACCCTGGTAAAACATGACTGGGTTTAGATCAGGATTGGAAAGCGGTAAAGCAAGACCAGGGACCAATCCACCCGTTAAAGCATGAATGGGGATCTCATGTATGTGGTAGTGGACTTTCCCTGCCAGCTCAGTACTGTGGTTTAGTCTGATCAGTCACTTTTACGTATGGGTCACTTGCTTTGAAACATATCTCTACGCAAAATGATGTTATGTGTGCTCAAGTATGTATGATGCAAGTATGTTTATGAAAAGTCTTATGATGATGGACGTCTACGTTTATGCTTCTACGTTCAAGTTTCAAGTATGCAAGCCCTACTTTAAAGATGCATGTGGTTTTATTACGTAGTACTTGCTATTTCCAGTTTATACATGTTGAGTCTTTAGACTCACTAGACTTGATCGATGCAGGTGAGGATGACTTTGAGGAGATGAGGGGTGGGGACCAATGAGCCGGCTTGGACTGCGCAGGAGGCTAAACCCGAGGACCGCCCATGTTTTAAGATTTTATGCATGATGATTTTTAATTACTCTGATTACATGTAGTGGTTTATGATGTTTAAACGATTATTACTTTTGGCAAACTTGGTTTTGGTTGTTTTTATTGCAAATGTTTTTAGTCGAGCAAGTTATTTTAATGCAAATTTGAAAGTTTATTTTGTATTTAAGAAAATTTTTATTTTTCCGCAAATTTCAAGTAGTTCAAAATATTGTACGTTACAGTTGATATCAGAGCGGTATTCTTGTAAAGGGTTATGCCTACTGCCAGTTGCGAGAAGCTTAGCAGTCACACCTCAAGTCTGTAAGTTTTAAGATTTTAAATTCATTCATGTAATTTGTATCCAGTCATGATTTCAGTATGTGCTTATTTAAATTCAAACTGTGTGCATCCTATGATATTGATGTTATGTCCATGCATGTTGGGTTTACAAGTTGCGTAAATGTTGGAACAGTATGCCTCCCAGACGTAGATTGTGCGTGAAGCAGGCTATAAGAATAGGGAAGCCCTGGATGGGGAGAGGGTCACTCCCCCTCGTCCACCCCCAGATATGTAGGCTCAGATGATTGCAGGGATGACCCAGTTCTTTGCACAGTTTGCAGGGAACCAGACTGCAGTAGAGAGAGGGGAGAGGCCCAGACCGGAGGCAGTTTATGAGAAGTTTAAGAGGATGGATCCGAAGGAGTCCTCGGGGACTACTGAGCCGATGATAGCGGAAGGATGGATTAAGTCCATCGAGGTAATCTTTGCGTTTATTGAGCTGCAGGATGCAGACAGAGTTAGATGTGCCACCTTATTGTTGACTGGAGACGCCAGGCTTTGGTGGGAAAGCGCGTCAGTGTCAGTGAACTTACAAAAACTGACGTGAAATGGGTTTAAAGAGGTTTTCTACTCCAAGTACTTCACTGAAGAAGTACGCTCCTGCCTGACCAGGGAGTTCATGTTGCTGCGACAGGGAGACAGCAGCGTGTCAGACTTCGTCAGGAAGTTTGAGAAGGGGTGTCACTTTGTGCCCCTGAGTGCAAATGATGCCCGGGAGAAGCTGAGGCATTTTATGGATGGGTTGCGGCCGATCTTGCGCCGTGATGTTCGAGTTGCTGGTCATACGACTTATGCAGTTGCCGTGTCAAGAGCTTTGGCGGCAGAGCAGGACCAGAGGGACATTGAGGTCGATAGGCAGGGCAAGAGGCCTTATCATGCGCCTCAGCAGCAGCAGCAGCGACCTCATTTTAAGAGGCCTTTCCCAGGACAGCAGAGGAAAAGACAATTTGAGGGACCGCCGAAAGGCAAGGATCCTATTCCTCAACAGAAGGCTCCTCAGAGACCCGGTGAGTACCAAGTGTGCCCGAAGTGCAACCGCCAGCGTCCGGGACAGTGTTTATTTGGATCGGGAAAATGCTTCAAATGCGGAGCCAGCGATCATATGCTGAAAGACTGCCCGCAGTGGAGGCAGCCGACCCAGGGAAGAGTGTTTGCAATGCAAACAGAGGAGGCGAACCTAGATACGACCTTGTTGACTGGTAACTTATTTAATTCAGCACCGCATAATTTTTGCCATGCATGTTTTGATTTTATGTGGGATCATTAGTGTGATAGTTAGTAATTTTGGTGACTAGGTGTAGATATTTCTATTGTGCTTGAGGTTAAGATTAGAATTTTTGGGATATAAGTTTTTGTGTTGTACCAACGTTTCTCAGGAAATATTTTCATAAAGAGAGTAGCTACGAAGGCCTTGATAGATTCAGGGGCCACTCACTCTTTTATTTCGGAGTCGTTCGCTAATCATCTGGACGTCAAGTCTATTGGACTCGATGTGAGCTATTCAGTGATAGTCTCATCAGGGGAAGAATTATCAGCTACTAGCGTGGTCAAAGACATCGATCTCGAGCTGCAAGGCCACCTAGTGTATGTCGTTCTAATCGTGTTGCCGATGTCAGAATTTGATATTATCTTGGAAATGTACTGGCTGACGAAGAACAGAGTTCTTATTGATTTCCAGAAACGGTCAGTGTTGGTATGACCTTTGGGCATGAAGCAGTTTCTCTTTGAGCCAGATAGATGGAGAAGTTTCCATCGCATGATCTCTTGCATGCAGGCACGGAGACTTATTCACAAGGGGTGTCAAGCTTTCTTGGCCAGCATTGTTTCTGCACCTGACGTACCCACTCCGTAGATATCTGATGTGCCTGTGGTCAGAGATTTTCCTGAATTTTTTCCAGATGACATCACAGGCCTTCCACCAGAGAGAGAGGTGGAGTTTGCTATTGATCTTGTGCCAGGCACTGCGCCAGTTTCTAAGGCACCGTACCGACTAGCTCCAGCTGAGATGTTAGAGCTCAAGCAGCAGATTCAAGAGCTCTTGGATAAGGAATTCATTAGCCCTAGTTTCTCACCATGGGGCGCATCAGTGCTCTTTGTAAAGAAGAAAGATGGGAGCATGAGGCTGTGTATCAATTACCGAGAACTGAACAAGGTAACGATCAAGAATAAATGCCCACTTCCAAGGATCGAGGATTTGTTTGATCAGTTGCTGGGAGCAACAGTGTTCTCTAAGATAGATCTTCAATCAGAGTATCATCAGCTGAAGGTAAAAGATACAGATATTCATAAGACAGCCTTCAGAACCAGATATGGGCACTACGAGTTCTTAGTGATGCCGTTTGGACTGACGAATGCTCCAGCGATAATTATGGACCTCATGAACCGAGTATTCCAGCCCTACCTAGATCAGTTCGTCATATTGTTCATTGATGACATTCTCATTTACTCGAAGAGCCATGAGGAGCACAGTTAGCATTTGGGTACAGTTTTGCAGGTTTTGCAGAGTCGCAAGTTGTTTGCAAAATTCAGTAAGTGTGAATTCTGGTTGGAGAAGGTAGCGTTTTTGGGTCATTTAATTTTTAGCAGTGGCATTGAGGTGGATCCAGCTAAGGTAGCAGCGGTTAAGGAATGGGTTGAGCCGAAGAATGCATCAGAGATCCGCAGTTTCCTAGGCCTAGCAGGCTACTACAGGAAATTTATTCAGGGATTTTCTTCGATAGCAATGCCACTCACTTCATTGACTAAGAAGAATGCTAAATTCATTTGGAGTGTCGAGTGCCAGAAGAGCTTTGATACTTTGGAGCAAGCTCTTATTTCAGCGCGAGTGTTAGCCATGCCAGCAGGGCAAGGCAATTTTGTGCTATACACTGATGCCTCTAAGCTCGGTTTAGGTGCAGTTTTCGTACAGCATGGTCGGGTCAGAGCTTATGCCTCCAGACAGTTTAAGGTGCATGAGAAGAACTACCCGACCCATGATCTTGATTTAGCTGCCGTTGTCTTTGCGTTGAAGATATGGAGACACTATCTGTACGGCGAGAAATGCCAGATATTTACTGATCACAAGAGTCTCAAGTATTTCTTCACGCAGAAAGAGCTGAATATGAGACAGAGACGGTGGTTAGAGTTAGTGAAAGACTATGATTGTGAAATTATCTACCATCTAGGAAAGCTAATGTTGTGGCAGATGCTTTGAGCAGAAAAGTTGCAGTCGTAGCATAGCTGTCAGTACAAAGATCTCTACAGTCAGAGATTCAGAGATTTGGGTTAGAGGTTTATCCTGAGGGCAGAGCTCCTAATCTGTCTAATATGACAGTCCAATATTCTTTGTTTGACAGAATCCGTAAAGGTCAGCCTTCAGATGAGCAATTACAGAAATGGAGACTGAAGGATGAAGCCAAGGACAGTGTACTCTACACAGTGTCTGATGATATTGTAAAATACAGAGGAAGGATGTGGGTGCCTAGTGTTGATTCGATCAGAGAGGACATTCTGACAGAGGCACATGAATCTCCGTATTCCATTCATCCAGGAGGTACCGAGATGTACAAGGATTTACAGATTCTGTATTGGTAGCCAGGTATGGAGAGAGACATCCGTCGATTTGTGTCTGAATGCCTCACTTGTCAACAAGTTAAGGCAGAGCATCAGAGGCCAGCAGGAATGCTTAAGCCACTCCCTATCCCCGAGTGGAAGTGGTAGAATATTAGCATGGACTTCTTTGTTGGTTTGCCGAGGTTAGTCAGAGGATCCAATGCCATTTGGGTTATAGTGGATCGACTTACTAAGTCGGCACACTTCTTGCCAGTGAAGACAACTTTCTCCATGACGCAGTATGCAGAGCTCTATATCAGGGAGATAGTTTGATCGCACGGGATCCTAATTTCTATTGTCCGATAGGGACCCGAGGTTTACATCGTCCTTTTTGAAGAGCTTGCATGCAGCCATGGGGACGAAGTTGCTATTCACAGCTTTCCACCCTCAGACAGATGGCCAATCTGAGTGAGTGATTCATATTTTGGAGGATTTATTGCAAGCCTGTATGATCTATTTCCATGGGACCTGGGAATCTAAGCTACCTCTAGTGGAGTTTACCTACAACAAAAGTTTTCAATCGTGTATAGGTATGGCTCCTTACGAGGCACTGTACGGGAGGAAGTGCAGATCGCCGATTCATTGGGATGAAGTCGGTGAGAGATCAGAACTTGGTCCAGAGATTGTTCAACAGACTGCAGATGTGGTGGTCAAGATCCGAGATAGGACGAAGACCGCCCAGAGTCGTCAAAAGAGTTACGCTGACAAGAGGAGAATGGATCTTGAGTTTGGCGTAGGTGATCACGTTTTTGTAAAGATAGCACCTATGAAAGGTGTTATGAGATTTGGGAAGAGAGGCAAGCTTAGTCCGAAATTTATTGGACCGTTCGAGATTCTTGACAGAATTGGGACACTAGCTTATCGTGTAGCCCTACCGCCGAATCTGGCCGGTGTACACAATGTGTTCCACGTCTCGATGCTGAGGAAATACTTAGCGAATCCTTCGTATGTTTTGAGTTATGAACCATTTCAGCTTGCTCCAGATCTGTCGTATGAGGAAAAACCTGTTCAAATCTTAGATAGACAGGAACGGAGACTTCGGAACAAAGTGACAAAGTTGGTCAAAGTCCGGTGGCTGAATCAAATAGTGGAAGAGGACACTTGGGAGACAGAAGCAGATATGAAAAGTCGTTATCCGGAACTTGTTGGTAAGACTTAATTTCGAGGACAAAATTTATTTAAGTCGGGGAGGAACAGTAGAGCCCAAATTCAGTACACGTAAAACCCATGCATTTATTTAATTATTAAATTGTTTATTTAAGTTTAAAATGATTTTTAGCGATGCGTGGTTTATTAAATTGCATTATTTTAATTATTTATGTTTATGTGATGCACGTTAAAATATTTTCTTGATTTTCATGTTTCAGACGATTATTTGATGCGGGATCGAGGAAAAGAGACCGGCGACGATTTTGACAATTTTATAATACGATATTTTATTTTAAGTTAGAAAGGGGCATTTTAAATGATTTATAAGTTTTTAGTATTTCAAAAGCCTAATTTAATTATTAGATGATTTATGATTTTAAACTTTTAAAGATTTAGTATGGGTGTTCTTTTATTTTAAATTAGGGGATTAATATAATTAGTGTGGGTAAATCTTTAATTAATATTTTTAACCTTTAATTAAGCAACTTTTCTGTTCCTAACACACACACACGTTTTCTACACACACTTTCACACACACTTATTCATTTCATTTTTTTAAGTAAAAACTAGGGTTCTTTATTATTCTCTCCAGCCGCCACCCTCTCCTTCGAATTTTTCCAGCAACTTTACGTTGATTTTGTTACAAGAAAATCGTTCCACGATTGTCCCGGATCAACCCTCGCACCGTTTTCGCTTCGATATCGCCGTATATTGAGTTTTAAATATCAAAAGTCATATGTATTCTTTCATTCTTGCATCGATCTTGTCATATTATTCGTGTTGTTGTTTATTATGCGTGAAAATTCATGTATGTGGTGCAAAGTTTGAGCAGAAATTTGTTGGATCGGTTTTGAAACGATTTTAGATCTGAAAACTCGAAATTGGATGTCATTTTAAATACTGCGAATTTTCTGTCCATTTTCTGGAAAAAAATTTCAACATATAAAACGTAGAAATTTTTGATACCTTCGATTTGACAGTAAATTTGAAATATTTGGATAAGAAGTGAGTGAGTTATGATTGTTTTTGTGGGACTGCTCAAACTGCATTTTCTGAAAATGCGTTCTTGATGTGTTCTTGAAGTATGTTTATGCTATTACGTTTAAGTTTCAAGTATGTAAGCCATACTTTAAAGATGTATGTGGTTTTATTATGTAGTACTTACTATCTCCAGTTTATACATGTTGAGTCTTTATACTCAATAGATTTGATCGATGCAGGTGAGGATGACTTTGAGGAGACGAGGGGTGGGCACCAATGAGCCGACTTTGACTGCGCAGGAGGCTAAACCCTAGGATCCGTCCATGTTTTAAGATTTTATGCATGACGATTTTTAATACTCTGATTTCATGAAGTAGTTTATGATGTTTAAACGAATATTACTTTTGGCAAACTTTGTTTTAGTTGTTTTTATTGCAAATGTTTTTAGACGAGCAAGTTATTTTAATGCAAATTTGAAAATTTATTTTGCATTTAAGAAAATTTTTATTTTTTCGCAAATTTCAAGTAGTTCAAAATATAGTACGTTACATTTATTGTCCTCCTTCATTCTATAGTCTAAGGCTTCTGAATTCCAATCTTTATGTTGCTACTCCGATGGGCAAGATGATTATCACGGATAATGTGGTGTTTAATGCAGTGTTATTCCATGACGATAATGTTCTGTTCCTAAATCTCATAGTCCTACCTATGCATGATTTTGATTGTATTGTTGGGATGGACGTTCTGACCGCTAATAGAGCTGTTGCTGATCGTTATCAAGAAATATTTTGTTTTAGACCTTATTTTTCTCCTCATAAGAATTTCATTGTTCGTGGCTCTCAATCCAAAATTCCTTTCGTCTCTTCTATCGAGATGAGTCGTCTGCTAGATTTTGGTCATGAAGGTTTTCTAGTTTAAGTTTTTGATCTGTCACAAGATGAGTGACAAATATCTGATATTCCCATTGTCTGTGAATTTCTTGACGTATTTTAGGAAGAAATTCCTAGTTTTCCACCAGAGCGAGAGGTCGCGTTTAGAATTGAAGATGCCAAGAACTGGACCTATATCTCGAGCACCGTATCGTTTAGCTCATGTCTAGTTGAAAGAATTAAAAGAGCAATTGCAAGATTTCCTAAGTAAAGGTTATATCCGTCAGAGTTCTTCTGGTCTACTTAAATCTAGTCTATTGGATTGAGTATTTTATGATTCCAGTCATTATGATACTAGCCGCTATGAATAACAGCTCTATTGAATTCAGTTTTTCCTAACTGATATGCCAAACTTCAAGCAATTGGTCTATTTTTTCAATGTTGGAACATTCATGTTCGCAATCATGATTTTGATGTTAAAAAAACTTGTTATTTTGTTTTTAATGAATTTACCTAAGTGAGCAGAAAGCTACCGAGCCTAAACTGAAGCTATCGGGACGCAAACTGAAAGCGTCAACTGATTGCCCAAACAGAACCAGTTCAACGGATTGTCCAGCTGATATGTAGTTCAGCAGAAGATATTTAGAAGCCCGGCCAACTGATGAAGTGGTGTTGTACAAGGTGTTGTATAAATCAAAGTTCTAGTGGATCCTATCCGATGTGGTAGAAGGTGTGATGTAGTAGCAGTTGAAGTCTCCGAACATCCATAAGCATATCATGCGTACTTAACTGTTTAATTATCGTTTTCAAAATGATTTGATCAGTTCAAGCTGTTATAAGTTCAATTCTCACCATAACTAAACTGATACATGCAAGAATTGATCCCTCTCATTTCAGTTATTCAGTTCACACAAGGTAAAAGCCTTTCAAATTAACCAGCTTTCTTAACGAATGATTACTTCAAGTATTCTCCGCTTGGTTTAAAACCAACTCGATTTAATTCATCAGAGTTTACATTCTTAGAACAAGAACTATTGAAGCTTATGGAGAATATTATTTTTGAAGCACCATCGCAGGTGTCAGAACCCATCCATCAATTGGTATCAGAGACAGCTGTTCTAAGAAGAACATTTGAAAGCTGATATTTTAAAATATGTTTCAAAATGATATTTAAAAAAGATTTCAAAATACCCTTAAAAATTTTATATGAGTTTACCGTGGGAAGAGAGAATATTTTTGGATATGCAACTAACATTGTAGCCACTTCTCTCTTCTCCAAATTTTGATGTTTTAGCGGCTTGCAGGGTTTTGAGTCCAAACTGAGAGCAGAATAGCTAAACTGATCAGTGGATAAGATTTCAATTGCCAGCCTACCAATTCAGCTGATTAAAAAACGAAACCCAACTACGCTGAATTGTTGGATGATTAGGAGCTTAATCATCAGCAGTATACCGTCGCTTCATTGTCATATCAAATCAAAATAGATGATCAATGCGGTTCAGCATCAGTTGAGTCCAGTTTGAGTCAACTCGACTAGTTAGCCAATACAGAGATCAAGTTCAAGGCAAATTAGCTGCTCTTCTAGAAAAGAGACTCAAGATCGATGCAGCATTACAAATCATTCAAGACAACCAGTTGTTGGTATATCCAGTTCTATTATGTATAAACTGACTGATATTTGATATTATTTAAAATTTGCTATTGTAGTAGCAATTTCTTTTACACATATTGGTGTGCTTAAATGTATGATACAAGGGATGCATATTTGATTAAATAAACATCATGTTTATCAAGTTAGTCTCTATGTAACTGAACTGTTAGCTTAATATTTGTTGCCTAAACTGCTTGAATGATAAAAGATGCTAAAACTTCATTAGACACGTAAATTATTATATTTTTAAGGGGAAGTTTTTAATTCAGTTCTTGAGGGGAGCTTTTCTTCAAAAAAAAATTTTTTGATATCCGTCGAACTATAAAATGTTTAAAATCTTTTAATTCAGTTCTTGAAGGGGAGCTTTTAATTATTTTTAAATATGTTATCCCTCGAACCAAAAATTTCTTTTCATTCGCCTAAATGTTTTTAAACGTTTTTTATTCTCACAAATGGGGAGAATTATTAAATGTTTAAAGTTTAAAAACGCTTAAATTGCTCAAGTTTTGTGATCATTAAAAAGGAGGAGATTGTTGGAACATTTCATGTTCGCAATCTTGATTTTGATGTCAACAAAAACTTGTTATTTTGTTTCTAATGAATTTACCTATGTGTACAGAAAGCTACCGAGCCTAAACTGAAGCTATCGAGATACAAACTGAAAGCGCCAACTGATTTCCCAACTGAACCAGTTCAACTGATTGTCCAGCTGATAGGTAGTTCAGCAGAAGACCTTCAGAAGCCCGGCCAGCTGATGAAGAGCTCAACTGACGAAGAGCCCAGCTGACCAGTTCAATTGAAGCAGTGAAATCAGTCCAGCTGACGAGCCAACTGCTTTCACAAAACCAGTTCAAGACCAGTTCAACTGACTAGTTTAGAGCATCAATTAGGAACAGAGCTGTTTCCATATCACGACAAGCTTATCTAAGTGGAATCCGGCTGTGTACATTAAGAAAAGAAATTGTCCAGTCAAAGGACAATAATGAACGTTGCAGCAGAGTTTAAAGATGATACGTTCCAGAATGCTATCAGAAAGGACAAAACACAAATATCGAGTAACGAATTCAAACTGCAACGGACATGTTTGATGAGTCTTTATGAATGGTCACGTAGCCTCTATAAATATAAGACCAAGACCATCAACAAACATATAGAAGAGTGTGTGAAAATCAAGAGAGAAGAAGAAGGGCAAGCTCAACGTATATCAGCTTACAAGAAGCAATCAGCCCAGATTTGAGAAAACACTTCAACGTGTTGTCAGCTTAGTTTAGAATCACATTTCCCTCAGTGTGTGAGAATACTTTCGTATCAGTTCTCACACACACGCACACCATCACTAACATATATACAAGAGAAAAGATCGTATTGATAAGTTGAGTGAGTCTTGCACAAAGACAATAAACTTGTGTATGTAGTCATTAACACAAAGATGTTTAACGAGTGTTAGCTTGAAAGTGTTGTCTTCAGTCTAGACTAGGAGTTCAGTTAGTCAGTAGCGTAAGTCCTAAGCTGAGTGGGTTCGTATAAGGTTTTGTATAAATCAAAGTTTTCTAGTGGATCCTACCCGAGGTGGTATAAGTTGTGACGTAGGAGAAATTGAAGTTTCCGAACATCCATAAACATATCGTAACGTCCGAAAAACCAACCTACGTAAACCACATATATGCAAAATTATTTTAATTGCTTAATTGTTTTATTTAATTGCTTTTAAATGCTTTCATAATATTTAATTTATGATTAAATGTATGATGGCATGAATATATGATTATATGACATTATTACATGAAATTAAGGATTTTACCCGAATATTCAATAATAGGTAAGGAAAAGGAGATCGGGGACGACCAAGACAAGAATATTTATTTTTCATTACATAATGGCAAGGCTTCCTAATATGATTTAAAAATGATTTATTTTTTCTAAAAATGTCGGAGTTCGAATTATTTTACGAGTCGAGCTCGATTTTTCTCGGGAAGCCGGTTTTGGGCAAACAAAGAGTTTTAAAAGTTCAAAAATATTATTTTATGAAAACTAATTTTTTAAACTTTTATTATTTAATTAATTAAGTGTTATTGGGCCCAATTTAATTAATTTAAGTAGGCCCAATTACACTTAAGCTTGCAAGCCCAAAACCAAAGCTCATTAACATGTTAATTAATTATAAATAAGTTACTTAGGACTTCTAAACCTCAAAAATCACCTCCAGTCAGCCGTGAAACACACCAAAGCACACACCAAAATTTTAGAAAATAGGAGGAAAGAAAAGGGCTTGTGTTCTTCGTCGTCCGGTCATCCAACGTCGCACCCTCGCCAACGATCGAATAATCGAGCGTTATAAACGCAAAGACACGTTCCTAAACTCTTTTAAACATCATATGAATCATAATATGTGTTTTTTAATTGATTATGCATGAAAAATACGTGGGTTTGATTATTTTACGGTATGGTAAGTATTTTCAATGTTTTTATGATCTTACGCTTGTTTTAAAAGATTCGTTATGAACACAACAGACATGCTGCCAAAACATGATAAAATATGATTGAATGGTGAGAAAAACATGATAAAATTGGAAAGAAAACCAAGCTGGAACAGCCGAGAGAAAACAGTAAAGGGCCGTGGGTTTTTTTTAAAGAGTTCATGTGCATGTGGTGGTTAAGGGGCTCGATTGTTTGCATGGGGCTTGGGGGCTCGGTCAAGGATGGATCAGGGTCAGGGGTGGTCTCGGTCTAGGGCTGGGTTTGTCATAAGGTGGCTAGGGTTCGAGTTCTAGGCTTGTGGAAGGTGTCCACCCGAAGTGGGACTCCTCCATAATTCATGCACAGAAGTTGTTCGGGAAATAAGAGGGGCTCGTGGCTGGACTGGGGACGAGTCAGGGTGGTCCATTAGGGTCCAAGGGTGATGGGCAGGGGTCGGCCTAGGGTCCAGAGCAGCTGGGTGCGCTATCGCTCGAGCCAAACGAGAGAACGCGAGGGAAGTTCCAAGGTGGCGCGCAAGTTGTTTTCTGATCCAGGTGGTTCGCTGCTTGGGTCCAGGGCTTGGGCTGGTATGGGTAGGTCTGGACGTGGTCCATGGAGGGTTAGATTCATGGTGGTTTGGTGGTGGCTCGGCTGGAAGAGCGGTAGTGGGCTAGGACTACATAGGCGTGAGTTCTCTTCCTTGTACAGGTTAGTGCTTCTGTCCAGGTGAGTTTGAGCAAGCCAGAGCTAGGTTCAGGGGCTTGGGCTTGGTCAGGAGGGTGCCTAGGTGTGTTGGCTTGGGTTTGGCTTGAGGTGGCTCGGGCGTGGCTCGAGTAAATAAGGAGATGGCTCGGTGTGTTCGATTGTGTGTCAATTTCAAAAATTAAAGGCTAAAAATGGAACCATGGGTCCACGGGTGTGGTTCATGGCTTTCAAGGGTAGAATAAATATTAAAAATGTTATGTAGATCAAAATATTGAGTTTTGGATTTATCCGGGATTTTATCGCCGCACGAAACGTTAATTAAAGAATTAATTGAAAATCCTAGTTTTAAGCTTTATAAGATTATGGAAAATTATATTTAACCATAAATAATTATTTAGAATAAGCTCATCTCATTAAAATTGAGAAAAAGATAAATTCGAGAATTTTTACGTCCAGGGACAAAACGTTAATTTTACACTTAGGAAAATACATAAACGCTTGGTAGCATCCCGAATGATCATAATGCTTGTAAAATGATATTCTATGATTTAAAATTATGATTTTGATGATAATATGTTATTTTATGATTTTTGGAAAAGCGTTGCAATTTATACTGTCTAAAATGCTATTTTTTGAAAGTTATGCTATTTTATGATTTTTAAAGAAAAGGAAAAAAATATTTTGAAGGATGTGAATTGACTGTGACATATATTATATGATTTGTGGGGGATCCGTTTATGTTGAGGACGGTGAACTTACAATTTTATGGGGATGTCGTGAGGGGAAAAAGCCTTGAGGGAACCTATTTACGGTAAAAGGCCCTAAGGGAACCTATTTATGGGAAAAGGCCCCATGGGAAAAGACCCCCGAGAGAACCCCGACGATCGTATTTCCATGGCGGAGCCTAGTGCACGCCCCCATGGGCCATGTTTAGCTGAAGACTGATCAGTCGACCAAAGGATAAAAGCTAGTCACTTTCAAGGATCAAAGTTCACCCAAAATGATATATGGTTGAAAGCTTATGATAAAAATGATTCTTACGATATATGATTTATGATGAGGATTAAAGCTATTTTTAAAATGAATTATTTATGCTTAAAGCTTATTTCAAATGATTTTTAAAGGATTTATTTATGCTTAAAGTTATTTTAAAATGATTTTACGATTTATGATTTAATTATGCTAAAATGATTTAAAATAGTTTATTTATGTTCAAAAGATATTTTAAATAAAAATTTGATTTTAAAGCATATGAATGTATATGTAATATTTGTTATCCATGTTTAGAACGTGTTGAATCTTTAGACTCACTAGATTTGTATGATGCAGGATTTGATGATTTATGGGAGGCGCTGACGCTTGAGTGGATCGAGTGCAGTAGTACACACCCGAGGAACTTTATGTTTCCGCACTAACTTGTTAGATTAAAGATTTATAGATTTTGTTAATGATTTCATTAGATATATTTTTATGTTTCATCTTGTTGTTAGTTGCTCTTGTTAAAGGTCGATTTAGGAGTTTTTGGTTATTCTATGATTTAGGATTTATTTTATGTCCTTGAGATTTCATATGTTAAATTACCATGATTGTTGATTATGTTAAGTTATTTTATTTAGTTTATTATTTTAGAATTTATGATTTATGATTACCAAAAAAAAAAAATCGAGGTCGTTTCACATATCCTTGAAAGGGGATCGTTTAAGGTGCTTGCTTGCGCAACGGAAGTTTCAAAAATATTTTCATACAAGAACCGAGCACCCTAAACACTATATTGTGTAGAAAATACAATAAAACACAAAATGACATTCATAGGGTGTTTTAAGATTTTACCTATCAATCTTAAAAGATTGATGATGGCTCCAACTTAGTTGTCAAACAATTAAGTTCTTTAATGGAAAGATTGATCTACAAGCTTCCAAGAGCACACCTTGCTCAAAATCAAGCCCACCACCAACAAGGAAGATCCCCTCTAATTTTGCAATAGAAAAATTAGAGGATTTTTATTTGAGAAGAGAGTGCAATCTTCAACAATTGAAGAAGCAAAAATTGGAGGAGGATAGAAGAGCAAATTTCGGCCAAGTCTAGTGTGGGAAGAGAGAAGGATGGCTTTTCTTGGTTGTATGAAAAGTTAAAGTGAGCATTTGCATGCCATGCCTTGGATATTGAAAAAGTAGCCTCTAACCCTTCACCTCCCTTGCATGCTTTCTACTTGGGCTTGTAACAATTACAAGGCCCATGGAAGTTTTATTTAAATGTCTCAAACACATTAAACTTTACTTGATTTTACTCAAGTCCGCTAGTTTAATAATTATCTCTAATTGGGCTCTATAAGGCCCAATATTGTTTAATTAATTCAACATCAGAATCAATTTAATTATTTGGACAATACTAGATCCACTAGTGTTTAATTAATTCAACACTTGAATTAATTTAATTTAGTCCATAATAAAGTTTATGAAAATCACAATTTTCAAATACATTATTTATTTGGCTAACTTTTAATTTAGGAACACTTCCTCAAATTAAAAGTTACATTTTCCTTATAGAAGTCATACTTCTATTTTTATTTACGCTTATAAAATCCTTTATAAGTCGTTCAACACATTGAACTATTTTAACTTCTTAACGGGATCTAGAAAGTTAGCACTTGTGTGGCCCTCAATGTTCATTGATACAACTATTCGTGGGTTCAAATCTTCATGTGATTCGGGACTAAACATGTCCTTATATGAGCATACCCCAATTGCTCCATTCTTACTTATCAACTCCTTGATAATAAGAATATTAGAACTCAAGTCTGATAGTACCAAACCAATCATGTTAAACGCCTAGCAGCATCATTTACATTATTCCCTAGGTATCAAATGATAGTGCCTGCAAGAACCATTCAATTATGGTTAGCGTACAGTACGGTCCCTTTAACTCATATATACCGACTGATTCGACAACTATTGGTATATCGAGAGCTATCAAAGAATCGATACTATGTGTCATATCGTAGTTGCATCGATGGTGTAATCTATGAAACCCCTTTCATAATTACCACCATACTCTGATCGGAGATTTCAAACTACATATACATAGGATATCTATACCCGAAGGTAAGCGGTGAATCACAGACTACAATGCATCGACTCCTATATGTTTCGACAAAACACCCAACCTTGCCACCTGATGACCCCATATGAGTCGGTAAACAAGTCAAAGTGCAATGCTAGCATATAGAGTCTCAATGTTGTCCTGAGTCATAAGGACTAATGGTGTACAACCATAAACTAGGACGTTTCCACTCGATAAGTGAGAACCACTTAGAAAGTCCTTTATGGAGGGTTGTTCAGTGCACTCTACAAGGAGCACCTATCTGTATGTTTGAACATCACAATGTCCCCTACCAATGAAACATGGTACTCACATCGCAAATACTAGTCTCGAACTCGAGCGGCCTATATCCTTCTAAGCGGCGGCTGAATCGACTAGGAACTGTTTTAGAATATACAGTATTGCAAATATGAGTTTCATGATACTCATCATATGAGCATCTCATATTCTTTCTACTATTTGTATATTCAAGGACTTTATCTATGCAACTAGCATGGGTATACAGACAAAGATGTGCCAAAACAATAATTTCAAATATTATTAAAATAAAGATTGTTTATACATAGAGTTTCAACATGAACCCTCGGTCAACAGCTTGGCTCGACGGACACCTACTCTAACAATCCTATGTACTTAACTGTTTAACTATCGTTTTCTAACTGATTTGATCAGTTCGAGCTATTATCAGTTCAGTTCTCACCATAACTGAACTGATACATAAAAGAACTGATCCCCCTCATTTTAGTTATTCGGTTCACACAAGGTAAAAGGCTTTCCAATTAACCAGCTTTCTTAACAAAGGATTACTTCGAGTATTTTCTGTTTGGTTTAAAACCAAACTCGATTTAATTCATCGTTGTTTACATTCTTAGAACACGAGCTATTAAAGCTTATGGAGAATATTGTGTTTGAAGCAACCTCGCAGGTGTCAGAACCGATCCAATATTCAGTTAGTCTATTTTATTTGTTATTTCTAATAGTTGAAATTATTCCTACCCAAATTATGAAACATGGTTCGCTTGGATACCACTATAATTTCACGCCACAAGACCCAGGCGTATTGACTTTGGTGTTATTTTCAAATTACTCATTCGAAAACAACAAGTTTCAGAAGTAAAAGTTTCATAAACCAATATATTAATTAATAATATTGAAATTACATTGTTTGATATATGTTTGGCATTTGTTTTACAACAGCAGAAATTTTAAAAAAAGTATACATCTTGTCAATAACAGAAACATTGAAATGTCTGACAAACGTAGCTGATTATCATAATAAAAACTGAACTACTTATTTATTTGAATCTATTTCACCAGAAACAACCGAAAGTTATGGCAACATTTGGTAATGAAATTTCTAACAAACGTAACAAACATGATTTGCTCGTTTTCTTCAATCTCTTCTACATTGTTATTTGAGAGCTTGAGTTGGTGAGTGACATAATCATCACCCAGTATGCAGGAGAATCTTCCTAGCATTTAAAGCATTTTTCAACAGAAAAAAAAATAATAGTAATATCAGATATATTCAGAAATAAACATATATCAAAATTATGCACGAACTAATTATAAATTTCATGACTAACTGATATTAGTCTTATATGTTTTAATCCTTTAAGGGGTGAGAATGAATCAGGAATAACATGAATCGTGTAAATTCAGACTATATATTCCTACGATTTGTTCATAAACTTTCGTGCTTCAAATATATTGATTTCAAGAATCAGACTTTAAACACATAAATATGTGTTCGATTTTAAATCAGATCACACGAGTTAAAATAGAAATCCTACTTCCGTAAATTTCTAAAAAAAATCGGTTGATGCTCTGGAAATGGCCCGTCCTTGCTTCTTGAATGCAACTCGAAAATAAGGTTGTATAAAAATTCAGTTGTTATTTATAGGATAAAAATTTGACTGTTAGCTTATATATAATAACATTTATATGTCATGATTTTTGAGTTAATACATCAGTTACTAGTTTAAAAATAGCAGGTAATTACTGGAATGGTATGTTGAAAGTAGGTTGTGGTTGCTGAAATTCTGCTGCCGAACATGGTTCACTGCTGAAATTGTATACTGAAATTGTTAATTTTGCGGAAATTTGGAGTTCTTAGATTTTTCATGTATGTTCCAATGTCCACTTCAGAGGTTGGGACATCAGGTGTTCGAAACTGAATTGTTCATTAGTCCGATCAAGGCCTTGAGATATTTTCGTAAAGGACTCATCGAACAAACTATATGAGACACTTAATGTCAACAAATGAGGCAGACAATTACTAGTTCTGAATACAACGAAGATTCTGCTATTAGTTTGATTTGGTTCGACTCCAAATTAGTCTAAATCTAAAATGAGTAGGTCTTTTGTGAGACGATCTCACGAATCTTTATCTGTGAGACGGTCTCACGAATCTTTATTTGTGAGACGGGTCAACACTACCGATATTCACAATAAAAAGTAATACTCTTAGCATAAAAAGTAATACGTTTTCATGGATGACCCAAATAAGAGATCCGTCTCACAAAATACGACTCGTGAGACCGTCTCATACAAGTTTTTGTTAGAATAGATGCCCTGTAAGCAAACTGTAGGCTATGGATTTTATTGACTCAGTTGTAATGAACAATCTTTATTTTAATGTAATTCATTATTTCATGGTTTGTTTTACTTTTATCTGTATACCCATGCAATTAGCATAGATAAAGTCCTTGATTATAATTTAATAAAAATGAATCGTAATTCGATGTTGAAACTCATTTGTAAACACTGTATAATCTAAATTCGTTCCTAGTCAATTCAGCCGCCTAAAACATGGATAAAGGTCGCTTGAGTTCGAGACTAGCATTTGTGATGTTGTGTACCGCGTTTCTTGGTAAGGGCATAGAGATGTCCAAACATGCAGATGGGTAGTCATATGACGATTATACCGAACTACCCTCCCTCGGACTTTCCAAGTGATTATCATTCATCGAGAGGATAAGTTCGTGGTTATGATTGTACACCATTAGTCCTTACGACCTGGGACAACACTGAGCTCTATATGCTAGGGCTATGCTTTGACTCGTTTATCGACTCCAGGAGAGTCATCAGGTGGCGAGATTGGGTACAGTTGCGACACATGTAGGAGCCAGTGCATTGTAGTCGGGAATTCACCGCTCACGTACGGGTGTGGATATCCTATGTGACCTAATGAAATAATAGTTCATGGAATCTCTGGCCAGAGTATGAGTTGTACATTAGAGAAGGAGTTCTCCAGTTGTACATGCGATGCTACTATTTATTCTTAAAGTTGAGTCACATAGTTATCGAATTATTATGCAACCCTCGATGAACCAATGATTGCAGATTTGATCTGAATATGTAATATGAAGGGATCATACTGTACGTTAATCATAATCGACTGGTTCTTGCAGGCACTATCAGTGATACCTAGGGAATCATGGGGCGATGCTAATAGACGCTCATACCATGATTCGATGGGTTTAATCAGAAATATGATTTCTGACATTCTCATGATCAATTGTTGATACATAGAATGGGGCGAATTAGGGTAAACCCGATTAAAGGATTATGTCCTAAATCACAAAGAGTTGTGAACCCACGGCTAGCTGTATCCTTGAACCATTGTGGGTCACACAAGCACTAGATTATTTGTTTTCGTTGAGAGAACAAATTCAAGAAGTTGAATTTATATTATGATATAGTAAATCCAAGGAGTTGAATTTATGATAATTAAATTTTGAGAAAATAAATTCAAGTAGTTGAATTTATGAGATAGTAAATTCAAAAAGTTGAATTTATGAAATTTGGAGAGAATAAATTAAAAGAGTTGAATTTATGAAATTTAAGGATTTAATTTATTAAACTTAAAAGTTGAATTTATTAAATATTAAATTAAATATAGTGGAAAGTATGTTTTATTGGCTTGTAGGAGTACAAGTCCAACATACTAAATAATTAAAGTTCTTAATGGACTTTGATTAATTAATTAAAACAGTAGGACTAGTCCAATAAATTAATCAAGCCCATTGATGTTAATTATGGTAATTAGGTCATGGAATTTTTTATTTTAAAATTTTTGACCTAAAATCATAGCCTCCACTAATTTGGATTTTGAGATTTTCGAAAATCAACCATAATTCCTCCAAATATTTAGTTTAATTAATTAATTATATTAATTAAGTAAATGACCATTAAAGAAATATTAGGATTTTCTTTATTTTCATTTTTAGTGCACAAGATTCATTCGTGAATTAGAAGAGGAATTGCACGAAAATTTTCGGCTCTTCCAATATTAATATTCTCGAAGGTTTCGAACCATTTTGTATTCTATCTCAACGCAAAATATCTTCTAATTTTCTAGTGCAAATTAGAAGAGGAACAAGTAATCCGGTCGTGGACCTGATTCGAAGATTTAAAGAAGTAGATCGAAGAACGTTCGTAGTGATTTACAACAAGAGCTACTGTCCGCTAATACCGGAGTAGTTGGAGCCAAGTGAAATTATTCACCAAAGGTATAATTTTTTAACATCCTATGAATGTTTATTTTAAAACCATACGAGTGCTCAAAAATATCTTGAATGTCAAGATCTAAAATTTTTAAAACTTCTGCTGCATTTGGGCACGAGAAAACCGAGATTCAACTTTGGTATCAAAGCCAGGTTCTCTATATCGTATGGTTTTAAATATTGAATAATTTGTTTCTAACCACATAATAAAATTTTCAGAAAATTGACGCACCATAAAAATAA
Organism: Primulina tabacum; assembly: GCF_025594145.1. Taxonomy (NCBI): domain Eukaryota; kingdom Viridiplantae; phylum Streptophyta; class Magnoliopsida; order Lamiales; family Gesneriaceae; genus Primulina; species Primulina tabacum. The sequence continues at coordinate 31,421,848 of NC_134559.1, forward strand.
AAAAAAACAAAAAGTTTTTATTTTTACAGAAATAAAAAAAATTTATTTTCGGATCTGCCCGGAACTGTTCTGTGCAGACCGAGCGCACAGGACTGTCTGTGCGGTGTGCACAGAGTGTCCTTGCAGCGTGCGCGCGCGCAGGCACATCACGGAGCGTCCGTGCAGCGTACGCGCAGCCTGCGCGCCCGTGTGCGACTGCCGGAAACATTCAGGCAGTGCGCGGACTGCGCGGGCGGCTGCCCGAGAACGTCTCGGGCACTGTGCTGATTGGGCTTGAATTGTTTGGGCTTAGGGTGAGATTTTCTGATTTTTCAAAACTTTGGATTAAATTGATATTTTATGAAAATTAGTTCAATTTATCTTTGGAAAATTTAATTTTTTAAAAATTTAATTTTCTTATAAATTAAATAATTAGAATATGATTTTAATTGTTTATGTTAAAAATGAGTTTTACAATAAATCCATTATTATTGAATTAATTGAAAATTAATTAAATGTGTTTATTTAATTTATTAAATTCTTTAATAATTGTGGTGGTTAGTAATAAAATTATTAGATACATGATTTATCAATTATTAAATTTGTTAAATTAATTGATGTTAATATTTGACATTAAATGCATGAAGAATGATCGAGTGCCTTGACCAATTTGTTAGGTGTATGTTAGGATATTTTACTGTTTTATTCATTTTGTTAATATTTGATATTGTTAAAGTGGGTCTGGTTTATGGTCCGTTCCCACCCCATGAGATGTATCCCTTATGTGCCATGGCTATTTAAATGTAATTATTAGAAATAGTGAGAGATCAAGACTGGAAGATGGTGGGCCCGATGCACAAGATGAAGAAATGTAAAATATTGGAAGCTTTTGTAATAAGTTGCATTTGCATCCCTGCTTTCACCTAGGTTTTGGGCCTGGATCCATGTCTAGCTCACATGGATCTAATAGTGTTGGCGATCGATCATCCTTATTTATTGTTGAATGTCATATTATGGTATATGCGATATATAGTAGTATGCATGTATGTATATTATTAAATGATATAGTTGTATGAATCCAGCAAACATACAAACATGGCGCGCGATTTTAAATTAAAATGATGCGACAATTTTAAAATTAAAATCCCTCATTTTGAATAAGATTCAAAATTTATATCAAACCACAAAAGTAAAAATTAAAAGAGTTTAATTTATTCTTGCCTTCCATCAACCGTGGTTGCATGTCGATCGCTACCCGTGGACATTGTCTGGCTCATATTATTGCGGAGGCCTGAACGCCGGAAAGCTGTGACTTCCACCGGACATATGATGTGAATTGAGTGGAACTCCTATGACTTCGGCTCATATTATTGGGGGAACTCATGGCGACCATCCATTACAATTCAATATTGATGGGTCGATTTGACACGTGAAAATAAACGACGTCATATTATTGGGTCCTTATTAAACGTGAGGCGAAACACACGGAGGTTGCATATGGATGCAATTGGATTCTACCTTTTAGAAATTATAATTGGCCGATATTATTCAGGATTATAATTGGCTAATTGGACTTTACGTGCCCACTAAGGAAATATGATTTCTCTTTTTCATCAGAGAGTGGTGGAAATGTCAAAATAATGGGAGAAAAATTTATAAAATAAAAATCCATATTTTATATCTTAGAATTATTTTAAAATTATCAATAACCATTATATGTTTTCATTTTTCATTATATTTACGATGACTGCTCGTAACCCGCTTTCAATCATTCTCGATCAAAACAAATTGACTGGCCCTAACTATAATGACTGGTTTCAAAATTTAAAGATTGTTCTGAACTCGGAAAAGATTGCGTATGTGCTTGATAAGAAGCCACCGAAGAAGGCAGCTTCGGATGTCAGTGAGACTGAACTAGCTAAGGTTGAGAAATTGTGGGACCATGATCTCCAAGCTAAAAGCTATATGTTGGCTTCTATGTCGAATGAACTGCAGAGGCGGTTCGAGGAGGCTTCGAATGCTGCTGACATTCACCTTCATCTGAAAGAGTTGTTTGGAGTACAGACTCGCTCAGAGAGACATGCTACTGTGAAAGAACTCATGACTACACGTCTGAGAGATGGGACTTATGTCCATGTGCATGGTGTTAGGATGATTGGGCTCATTGAGAAATTGGTGGGGCTCGACGTGGTTATTCCTGGTGAGCTTGCGACTGATATTCCCCTGCTGTCACTTACCCCCTCGTTCGATGGATTTGTGGTTAATTTTAATATGAACAAGCTTGATGCCACCCTTGAAGAGTTGGTCAATATGCTTACTATTTATGAGGCCACAATCAAAAAGGAGAAGCATGTTCTTCTAGTAGGTTCTTCGTCTGGTACGAAAAAGTATGCCCAAATAAAGGCAAGAAGCTTTCTGCCCCTCTAAAGTAGAACAATCCCAACAAAATGCCATACAAGAAACCCACATCGGGGCCCTCAAAGCCTGACAAGTCAGAGCATGTCTATTTCCACTGCAACAAGCCTGGACATTGCAGGCGTAATTGCACGGAGTATCTTGCCCATAAGCGTTCTGGCCATGGTATGTTTTACATGGAAGAAAATGTCTCAATTAATTCATCTTCTTGGGTATTGGATACCGGATGTGGTTCTCATCTATGCAATGATTTCCAGGTGATGCCAAGAAGGAGGAGACTTAGAGATGGCGAGACATTTCTAAGATTGGGGAATGGAGCAAGGGTTGCTGCAACTGCTATTGGAGACATTACTTTGATTTTGAACAATAATTTTAAGTTAATTTTGAGAGACATTTTATATATTCCTGAATTGGTTAAAAACATTATTTCTATTTCTATGCTTGATAGAGATTATTATTCTTGTGTTTTTGCTAAAGGTGTTTGAAATATTTACAAGAATAAATGTTTGATAGGAACCGACGAATTAATGAACGATCTCTATAACTTAAAATTGAGAGATATTACGTTGAACAATATTCAAGCACAATTGAAAACAACAACAAACAAAAGAAAGTTAGATGATCCAAACCCCGCACAGATATTGCACGCTAGACCAGGTCACATTTCCCAAAGAAAGATGCACAAACTAGTGGGAGAAGGCATGTTTGACTTGTCAGACATAAATTCTCTACCTACTTGTGAGTCATGTCTAAAAAGAAAAATGACTAAGACTCCATTCAATGGAAACGTGGAACGTGCGCATGGTCTACTGGATTTTATCCACACGGACGTTTGTGGCCCGCAAAGTGTTAGCACAAAATTTGGGCATTCCTACTACATTACCTTTACTGATGATCATTCGAGGTATGGGTACGTTTATTTGATGAAACACAAATCTGAAGCATTTGAAAAGTTCAAAGAATTCAGATCTGAAGTAGAAAACCAGCTAGAAAGAAGTATTAAGGCACTTCGATCAGATCGAGGTGGAGAATACTTGAGTGCTGAATTTTTAGGTTATCTAAAATAGAATGAGATTCTCTCACAGTGGACTCCACCAGCAACACCACAATTGAATGGTGTTTCTGAACGTCGAAATCGAACCTTGATAGACATGGTTCGATCAATGATGTGATTCACTGAATTGCCTACATCGTTTTGGGGCTTTGCGCTTGAAACTGCGGCAATGTTGTTGAATAATGTCCATACAAAAGCAGTGGATAAAACACCATATGAGATATGGATGGAAAAAACTCCCAAGTATTCTTACATCAGAATATGGGGATGTCCTGCTTACGTGAAGCAAATAGTGAGAGATAAATTGGATAGTAGATCCACTTTGTGTTACTTTGTAGGATATCCAAAGAATTCTATTGGATATTATTTCTATCATCCCAATGAAGCAAAAGTGTTTGTTTCAAGAAATGCCACCTTTTTGGAAAAAAATTTCTATTAGATAGAAATGGCAAGATGATAGAACTTGAAGAAATTCAAGATACTCCCTCAACTGTAAAAATTGAACCTAATCCCCAACAACCAGTAGTTGAAGTACAAGCTCCTAAAATGTCTTATAGGGTTATTAGACCATTTACAAGATATACGCTTCTTCATGAACAAAGCTATGATGAGCATTGTGTTGGATTTGATCCAATGAATTTCAAAGAAGCAATATCTGATACCGATTCAACCAAATGGCTTGAAGCCATGCAGTCTGAAATGGACTCTATGTATTCAAACCAAGTCTGGACATTGGTGGATCCACATGAGGGAATCGTTCCCATTGGATGAAAATGAATCTAGAAAAGAAAGATTGGGGCGGATGGGAAGGTATTGACCTTCAAAGCAAGACTGGTTGCAAAAGGTTATTGAAACGTCTCTCCCTTTTTATTGCTTTAAAAGTACTAGAAATTTTTTTTTTAACACTCAATTTTCGGGCATATACATTTTTCCACATGAAAATATTTTTATAAAATATTTTACCCTTTTAAAATAAAATACCAACCATCTAGCATTTTAAAATCAAGTGCAATAGCCATAAAATGAAATCGTCAACCGTTGTACCAAACCTAAAAAGCAATAGTTTGAAAAGAATAGCCCATACTAAACCTCTCAAAAATATCTCAAAAGCATAAATAAATAGTCTAAAAATCTTTAGCTTAAATCATGAATCATAAACGTAAACGCGGAAAAATAGAAGCGCTGGTCCTCGGGTTGTGTGCGCCATCAGTCTAGTCAAATCATCCGTCAAGTCCTCCCTCAACCTCACATGCATCCATCACACCTAGAGAGTCTAAAGACTCAACACACCATAATCTTTATAACAAATAATACGTAATACAGACAACATAAAACAGTGAAAAATACTTGTACTTAAATAAATATCTTTATTTATGCATGTCATTTTCATGACATGCATAAATAAACCTTAATCTTTTTCCTTTTTTCTCAACATGACATAAAACATTTTCATGATCATAACATTTTTCCTTTTCCTTTTCTTTTTCCTTTGTTGAATTCAGATCGTTAATTGTGACTTTCCTGATCATGATCATAAATCGATGGATCCATCTACATGTAACCACAGTACTGGGCGGCGGGGGACACCAGCAACATTCTCACCGGTCAACTGGCCCTGGCCTATCATTTTTCGAATAGAAATACGATCGTCGGGGCTCCCTCTGGAGCTTTTTCCCATAAATGGACTCCCTTTGGGGCCTTTTCCCCTCACGATATTCCCATTCTTACCGTTACCACAAAACCGTTACCACATAACCGTTATCACATATTCGCAATAATGGAAACACGATCGTCGGGCTCCTACTAGGACCGTCACCCTCACGATATCCCCATCATTAACGAATTAGTCACAATTACTTCACTTCTTTCAACGTTTTACATTCACATCACTTTATAAAATCATGCATAACATAAGAATTTTGTTTTTGAAACCAAGCATGCAACATATCTTTAAAATGTCTTTCTTAAATCATAAAAATCCCTTAGACATTTAAAAATCATAATTAATCATGAAAATTTCATAAACCTTTAAAAATAATCATAATATCATAAAAATAGCATTTAGGGCACTGTCATGACCTATACTAATTTTCTAAGTGTAAAAAGACCGTTTTACCCCTGGACGTAAAATTTCCCGTTTTTGACTTTTTCTTAATTTCATTGACACTAACATGTCCCAAATAATTATTTAAGCCAACACGAATTTTTTCATATTTTTATTTAGCTTAAATCGAGAACTTTTAAATTAATCTTCAATTAAGACGTACTAATGCGTTTTAATCTCGAATTAAACCAAACCTTAATATAAAATTCTCAAATTAAAAACTTAGACTTCTAATAATTATTTAATTTTAACCCTAATTTTTCATAATTTTATAAAGTATAAACTAGGCGTTTTAATTAACTCGTTAATTAGCGTTCCGTGCGGCGATTAAATCCTGATTAAATCCAAAACTCGTTATTTTGACCCCAAATTTTAAACGTACCATTTTTAATATTTATTCTACCCTTCAAAGTCATGAGCCACCCCCGTGGACCCATAATTTCATTTTTAGCCTTTTAATTTTCGTTTTGACACCCTACCGAACGCACCGAGTCATCTCCTAATTTACTCGAGCCACGCCCAAGCCACCTTGAGCCAAAACCTAGCCAACTCACCTAGGGACCCTACTGACCAAGCCCAGCCCAAAAAACAACCCCTGGCCCGCTCAAATCCTTCCTGAAACTTGACCCAAATTCTGTACATGTGTTTGTGAGTTTCATAGTTGCTCTAGGACTCCGAGTTATCCTAGGACTCTACCAGCTGAGCCACTACCGAGCCTAGCACACCCTAACCCTCCCTGGACCGCGCCCAGACCATGCCCAGACCAACCCAGCCCCTGGACCCTTCGCACGAACCACCTGAACAGCCAGCAGCCTCGCGAGTTTTGTTGCCTCCCTCATGATTTCCCTCCTTTCTTCGAGCCACCAGCGAGACCATCACTCAAGCCCCTAGCCCGACCCCTTCCCATCATTCTAGGACCCTGATGAACCACCTAACTGACCCAAGCCCCAGCAGCGAGCCACCCCTTGGCTGCTGTCATCCCTACTGCCGCGCGAGGAGTCCCTGCTGCATGGGACTCCTCCAAGGCTGCGCTCCAGGGGTCCTAGCCATGCTAGGACCCTTCCTAACCCTGGGCCACGTCCAACACGAGCCCCCTAGAGACCTGGTCGAACCCCAAGCCCCCCATGCATAATGATCGAGCCTCATGAATTCGCACAAGTCCTACAGCCTACGGTTTTCCTTTTCTTATTCCCTACGGTTTCCAGTTTTCCTCTACTCTTGTTTACAGCGTTTTAGGGGGATTAAGGACTCAATAAAACATGTAAAAACATATCTCCACCTATCCTAATCATGGCAGCCCCTAATCAACATAATATTCATGTTTTTGGAACAACAATTCACAAGTTTACCTCATGTACATGCAATATTTCGAAAATATTCATAAAGACCTCATGCTTTTCATTCAAATATAATTTAAACAATAATATGATATGATAGACGAGAAAAGGAGATGTATGGCGTGCCTTTGCGTAATATACGCTCGAATAAACGTTGACGACGAAGAACGGGACGCAAACCTTGGCTTGAATTTTCTTGACATGTTTTGAAGCTTTCCTTGTTATAATTTTGTGTGTGCCGTGAGTTTGAGTAAAAGGAGAGTTGGAGAGAATTTCAGAATAATGGGAGAGGGAGGCGTGAGTTTTTCTTTCAAAGTATAGGGTTTTTGTTTACTTAATAATTTAAATACTAATTAATTAACATCAAGGCTTTTAGGCCTATTAAGCCCCTAAATTAAGCCCATTAGTTTTAATAAGTATTTAATAAAATATCAACAAGGTTTTTGTTTAATTAAATATGTGAATTTATTAGCCGGGTTGCCAAAAAGCTCGTAATTTAGTTGAAAAACTAACACCGATAAAATTTATGTCCCGGCGTATAAATTCACCTCATAACTCCTTATTTTCAAAAATACTAAAAAGCAACAACCATATTTTAAATAATTAAAAATAATTATTTAATAAAAACATTTTACATTTTCAGCCATCGGTCCCCGTCCCTCGATCGCAACTCGAATATTCTTAAAATTTACATTTTAATGCAACAATGTAGAAAAATATATTTTAAACATGTAATTATGCACAGCATAATTAATTAATGCAATTAAAACATTTAATAAAAATACAGGAGAATTTAATAATTGTATGCATGTGGTTCGCGTGGACCTTTAAATTTTCGGGGCGTTACAATCTCCCCATCCCCCCACCCCCCCTTAAATTGAATTTCGTCCTCGAAATTCGCTTATCCTTAATAACCCAAAGTTTAGTCTTAGTTCTAATATCCCAAAAATCCACACTTTCGCTGCGCTATTCTGATAAAACTTAAAATCTAGAAGTTCCTTACGTCTCCTTGATCCCAATTAAATTTTCCTTAATCCTTATTTGCGATTTGCAACTTAAGAAAACCCATAATGACTTAGTGCTATACTATTATAACCTCGAATTTCAATTTTTCTTACAATTCTCAATATTAAAAGATGGATGACCATACTTATCGTATATTACTTTCCTTATTTTATACCCAAAATAGTCATCAACTTATCATATTTCAAACTTAAAATCCCAAACGCATCCGCTAGCGCTTAAATTTTTCAAGCCTAATATCAATTCATCCTTAAAAACCCTTGATTAACATTCCTTATAACACTATATCCAAGATATCTCAAGTTTCCAAACATTCTTAAAAAGTCCAAATCCTCAAAATTCTTCTCATTTAACCCATTTAATTATCGCTTATTGCTAAACTAGTCCCCAAGTTCCTTAGAAATTGCAAATTAAATTCTTAATTTCCTCAAAAATTATCTTAATTGGTTCTTGATTTCAAAAATCCTACGATTAACCCATAAATTCTTGGCATTCTTAATTTCCTGCTACGAGTTTTCCATAACATAATTTCAAAAATTTTAAGCTTGTTTTCCCAAAATCAATTTCTATAACCAATCTTACCTTTCATCAAAACTTAAAATCTCAATTTATACACTTTCTTACTCCCAAGTCGTTGCAAATCCTTAAATCATTATTCCTTACGTCTAATTCCCAAAAATTAATTCGAGTAGTAACCTTGAATCATAAATATTTTCTTAGAAAATCTATGTGTCCCATAAAGCATTCATAATATTCACGATTAATCTATAGCCCAAAAAGTAAAAGGTCGATACTAAAACCCAAAAATCAACATAGTCCAATTCCACCACAAAACCAACATGCGTTAAAATCAAATAATTTATTATTTCATATCATATCATGTATAAAAATTCCAGAGCATATAAAACATTTATCATCATAAAGCTATTAAACATTCACGTAAACATATAAGCCATGTACTTATGCAGGTAACATAATAAAATCATATAAAGCATGTAAACTTACAAATTGAGGCTTGACGACTGATCTTTCCGGCGCTGATGGTGGCACAACCCTTTACAGAACCATTGCTCTGATACCAACTGAAACGTCTTGCCCTCTTTAGTGCTTTAAAAGTACTAGAAATTTTTTTTTAACACTCAATTTTCGGCCATATACATTTTTTCACATGAAAATAAAAATATTTTACCCTTTTAAAATAAAATACCAACTATCTAATATTTTAAAATCAAGCGCAATAGCCATAAAATGAAATCGTCAACCGTTGTACCAAACCTAAAAAGCAATAGTTTGAAAAGAATAGCACATAGTAAACCTCTCAAAAATATCTCAAAAGCATAAATAAATAGTCTAAAAATCTTTAGCTTAAATCATGAATCATAAACGTAAATGCGGAAAAATAGGAGCGCTGGTCCTCGGGTTGTGTGCGTCATCAGTCTAGTCAAATCATCCGCCAAGTCCTCCCTCAACCTCACCTGCATCCATCACACATAGTGAGTCTAAAGACTCAACACACCATAATCTTTATAACAAATAATACGTAATACAGACAACATATAACAGTGAAAAATACTTGTACTTAAAATATCGTTTCGTGAAGTTGCATAAACATAAACATTTTCATGACATGCATAAATCAACCTTAATCTTTTTCCTTTTTCCTCAACATGACATAAAACCTTTTCATGATCATAACATTTTTCCTTTTCCTTTTCTTTTTTCTTTGTTGAATTCAGATCGTTAATTGTGACTTTCCTGATCATGATCATAAATCGATGGATCCATCTATATGTAACCACAGTACTGGGCGGCGGGGGACACCAGCAACACTTTCACCGGTCAACTGGGCCCTGGCCTATCATTTTTCGAATAGAAATACGATCGTCGGGGCTCCCTCTGGGGCCTTTTCCTATAAATGGGCTCCCTCTGGGGCCTTTTCCCCTCACGATATTCCCATTCTTACCGTTACCACAAAACCGTTACCACATAACCGTTACCACATATTCGCAATAATGGAAACACGATCGTCGAGCTCCTACTGGGACCGTCACCCTCACGATATCCCCATCATTAACGAATTAGTCACAATTACTTCACTTCCTTCAACGTTTTACATTCACATCACTTTACAAAATCATGCATAACATAACAATTTTGTTTTTGAAACCAAGCATGCAACATGTCTTTTAAATGTCTTCCTTAAATCATAAAAATCCCTTAGACATTTAAAAATCATAATTTAATCATGAACATTTCATAAACTTTTAAAAATAATCATAATATCATAAAACTAGCATTTAGGGCACAGCCATGACCTTTACTAATTTTCTAAGTAAAAAAAGACCGTTTTACCCCTGGACGTAAAATTTCCCGTTTTTGAATTTTTCTTAATTTCATTGACACTAACATGTCCCAAATAATTATTTAAGCCTACAAGAATTTTCCCATATTTTTATTTACCTTAAATCGAGAACTTTTAAATTAATCTTCAAATAAGACGTACTAATGCGTTTTAATCCCGAATTAAACCAAACCTTATTATAAAATTTCCAAATTAAAACTTAGACTTTTAATAATTATTTAAGCTTAACCCTAATTTTTCATATATTTATAAAGTATAAACTAGGCGTTTTAATTAACTCGTTAATTAGTGTTCCGTGCGGCGATTAAATCCTGATCAAATCCAAAACTCGTTATTTTGACCCCAAATTTTAAACTTAGCATTTTTAATATTTATTCTACCCTTCCAAGTCATGAGCCACCCCAATGGACCCATAATTTCATTTTTAGCTTTTTAATTTTCGTTTTGACACACTAACGAACGCACCGAGCCATCTCCTAATTTACTCAACCCACGCCCAAGCCACCTTGAGCCAACACCTAGCCAACTCACCTAGGGACCCTACTGACCAAACCCAGCCCGAAAAACAACCCCTGGCCCGCACAAAACCTTCCTGAAACTTGACCCAAAATCTGTACATGTGTGTGTGAGTTTCATAGTTGCTCTAGGACTCCTAGTTATCCTAGGACTCTACCAGCTGAGCCACTACCGAGCCCAGCATACCCTAACCCTCCCTGGACCATGCCCAGACCAATCCAGCCCCTGGACCCTTCGCACGAACCACCTGAACAGCCAGCAGCCTCGCGCGTTTTATTGCCTCCCTCACGATTTCCCTCCTTTCTTCGAGCCACCAGCGAGACCATCACTCAAGCCCCTAGCCCGACCCCTTCCCATCATTCTAGGACCCTGATGAACCACCTAGCTGACCCAAGCCCCAGCAGCGAGCCACCCCTTGGCTGCTGTCATCCCTACTGCCGCGCGAGGAGTCCCATGAGGAGTCCCTGCTGCATGGGACTCCTCCAAGGCTGCGCTCCAGGGGTCCTAGCCTGACCCTGACCCACGTCCAACACGAGCCCCCCTCGAGACCTGGTTTAACCCCAAGCCCCTCATGCATAATGATCGAGCCTCATGAATTTGCACAAGTCCTACAGCCTACGGTTTTCCTTTTCTTATTCCCTACGGTTTCCAGTTTTCCTCTACTCTTGTTCACAGCGTTTTAGGGGGATTAAGGACTCAATAAAACATGTAAAAACATCTCTCCACCTATCCTAATCATGGCAGCCGCTAATCAACATAATATTCATGTTTTTGGAACAACAATCACAAGTTTACCTCATGTACATGCAATTTTTCGAAAATATTCATAAAAACCTCATGCTTTTCATTCAAATATAATTTAAACAATAATATGATGTGATAGAAGAGAAAAGGAAATGTATGGCGTGCCTTTGCGTAATATACGCTCGAATAAACGTTGACGACGAAGAACGGGACGCAAACCTTGGCTTGAATTTTCTTGACATGTTTTGAAGCTTTCCTTGTTATAATTTTGTGTGTGCCGTGAGTTTGAGTAAAAGGAGAGTTGGAGAGAATTTCAGAATAATGGGAGAGGGAGGCGTGAGTTTTTCTTTCAAAGTATAGGGTTTTTGTTTACTTAATAATTTAAATACTAATTAATTAACATCAAGGCTTTTAGGCCTATTAAGCCCCTAAATTAAGCCCATTAGTTTTAATAAGTATTTAATAAAATATCAACAAGGTTTTTGTTTAATTAAATATGTGAATTTATTAGCCGGGTTGCCAAAAAGCTCGTAATTTAGTTGAAAAACTAACACCGATAAAATTTATGTCCTGGCGTATAAATTCACCTCATAACCCCTTATTTTCAAAAATACTAAAAAGCAACAACCATATTTTAAATAATTAAAAATAATTATTTAATAAAAACATTTTACATTTTCAGCCCTCGGTCCCCGTCCCTCGATCGCAACTCGAATATCCTTAAAAATTACATTTTAATGCAACAATGTAGAAAAATATATTTTAAACATGCAATTATGCACAACATAATTAATTAATGCAATTAAAACATTTAATAAAAATACAGGAGAATTTAATAATTGCATGCATGTGGTTCGCGTGGACCTTTAAATTTTCGGGGCGTTACAGTTATACTCAAAGGCAAGGAATTGACTATGAGGAAACTTTTTCACTAGTTGCTATGTTTAAGTCCATTAGAATTATACTAGCCATAGCAGCATGGTATGACTATGAGATATGGCAAATGGATGTAAAGACTGCGTTCGTCAATGGAGACATCAAAGAAGAAATTTATATGTCTCAACCTGAGGGATACACATCAGTAGGAAGTGAGCATAAGGTATGCAAACTTCAGGGATCAATATATGGTCTCAAGCAAGCGTCAAGAAGTTGGAACCTCAGATTTGATAGCACTATCAAGGAATTTGGTTTTGCTAAAAATCCTGAGGAATCATGTGTGTACTAGAAAGTTAGTTGGAGTGCAGTGACATTCCTATTACTTTATGTTGATAACATCCTACTCATTGGGAATGATGTAGGATTACTGCAATCAACTAAAGTATGGTTAGCAAGTCAATTCTCCATGAAAGACATGAGTGAAGCATCATATGTATTAGGAATACAAATCTATAGAGATAGATCAAAGAGGATGCTGGGAGTTACCCAAGCCACTTATATCGATACCATTTTGAAGCGATTCTCTATGGAAGAGTCCAAATGAGGATACTTACCAATGTATCATGGTGTTACTCTATCTAAAGCCATGTGTCCCAAAACTGATGAAGAGATAAAGATGATTACACGTATTCCATATGCGTCAGCCATTGGTAGTATCATGTATGGTATGATATCGACATGTCCTGATGTTGCTTACGCTCTGAGTGTTACAAGCAGATATCAGACGAACCCTGGTCCAATGCATTGGAAAGCCGTGAAGGATATTCTTAAGTAATTTAGAAAGACTAAGAACTTGTTCATGGTTTATGGGGGTGGAGAATTGAAATTGGAAGACTACACTGATTCTAAATTCTGATGTGACGTAGATGATTCGAAATCGACCTCTGGTTTTGTATTCATGCTAAATGGTGTGACTGTCTCTTGGAAAAGTTTCAAGCAAGACACCGTTGCGGATTCTACTACTGAAGCTGAATACATTGTTGCATCTGCTGCAGCCAAAGAGGTAGTTTGGATGAGGAATTTTGTCCAAGAGTTGGGCGTTATTTCTAATGGAGTTGATCTAGTTCCGGTGTACTACGACAACACTGGTGCCGTTGCGCAAGCAAAGGAACCAAGGTCTTATCAGCGATCCAAACATGTACTGAGAAAATTCCACATCATCCGAAAGATTGGGGGAAGACGAGATATATTAGTCGAAAGAGTCACCTCTGCAGATAATGTTGTTGATCCACTTACAAAGTCCTTGCCAGGACCATTGTTTGAGAAGCATCGCGAAGCAATGGGTATAAAGTTTATGGGTAGTTGGCTCTAGGGCAAGTGAGAGATTGTTAGAGTAGATACCTTGTAAGCCAACTGTTGGCTAGGGATTTTATTGACTCAGTTGTAATGAACAATCTTTATTTTAATGTAATTCATTATTTCATGGTTTGTTCATGCAATCAGCATAAATAAAGTCCTTGATTATACTTTAATACAAATGAATCGTAATTCGATGTTGCAACTCATTTGTAAACACTCTATAATCTAAATTCGTTCCTAGTCAATTCAGCCACTTAAAACATGGATAAAGGGCGCTTGAGCTCGAGACTAGCATCTGTGATGTTGTGTACCGCGTTTTTGGTAAGGGCATAGAGATGTCCAAACATGCAGATGGGTAGTCATATGATGATTATACCGAAATACCCTCCCTCGGACTTTCCAAGTGGTTATCATTCATCGAGAGGATAAGTCTGTGGTTATGATTGTACACCATTTGTCCTTATGACCCGGGACAACACTGAGGCTCTATATGCTAAGGCTATGCTTTGACTCGTTTACTGACTCCAGGAGAGTAATCAGGTGGCGAGATTGGATACAATTGCGACACATACAGGAGCCAGTGCATTGTAGTCGGGAATTCACCGCTCACGCACGGGTGTGGATATCCTATGTGGCCAGAGCATGAGTTGTACGTTAGAGAAGGAGTTCTCCAGTTGTACATGCGATGCCACTATTTATTCTTAAAGATGAGTCATGTAGTCATCGAATTATTATGCAACCCTCGATGAACCAATGGTTGCAGATTCGATTAAGATATATGAGATGAAGGAACCATACTGTACGTTAATCATAATCGACTGGTTCTTGCAGGCACTATCAGTGATACTTAGGGAATCATGGGGCGATGCTACTAGACGCTCTTATCATGATTCGATGGGTTTAATCAGAAATATGATTTCTGACATTCTCATGATCAATTGTTGATACATAGAATGGGGCGAATTAGGGTAAACCCGATTAAAAGATTATGTCCTAAATCACAAAGAGTTGTGAACCCACGGCTAGCGGTATCCCGAACCATTGAGGGTCACACAAGCACTAGATTGTTTGTTCTCGTTGAGAGAACAAATTCAAGAAGTTGAATTTATATTATGATATAGTAAATTCAAGGAGTTGAATTTATGATAATTAAATTTTGAGAAAATAAATTCAAGGAGTTGAATTTATGAGATATTAAATTCAAGAAGTTGAATTTATGAATATAAGAATTTAATTTATTAAACTCAAAAGTTGAGTTTATTAAATATTAAATTAAATATAGTGGGAAGTATGTTTTATGAGCTTATAGGAGTACAAGTCCAACATACTAAATAATTAAATTTCTTAATGGACTTTGATTAATTAATTAAACTCGTTGGACTAGCCCAATTAATTAATCAAGCTCATTAATGTTAATTATGGTAATTAGGTCATGAAATTTTTTATTTTAAAGTTTTTGACCTAAAATCATAGCCTCCACTGATTTGGATTGTGAGATTTTCGAGAACCAACCATAATTCCTCCAAATATTTAGTTTACTTAATTAATTAGATTAATTAAGTAAATGACCATTAAAGAAATATTAGGATTTTCTTTATTCTCATTTTTTAATGCACAAGATTCATTCATGAATTAGAAGAGGAATTGCAAGAAAATTTTCGGCTCTTCCAATATTAATATTCTCAAAGGTTTTGAACCATTTTGTGTTCTATCTTTACGCAAAATATATTCTAATTTTCTAGTGCAAATTAGAAGAGTAACAAGTAAAGTAATCCGGGCGTGGACCTGATTAGAAGATTTAAAGAAATAGATCGAAGAACGTTCGCATGGATTTACAATAAGAGCTACGTCCGCCAATACCATAGTAGTTGGAGCCAAGTGAAATTATTCACCAAAGGTATAATTCTTAACATCTTATGAATGTTTATTTTAAAACCATACGAGTGCTCAAAAATATCTTGAATGTCAAGATCTAAAATTTTTAAAACTTCCGCTGTTTTTGGTTTGGAGAAAACCGAGATACAACAGTTTTTGCCATCTAAAATATCGGAAAATCTAGATAAAAGATAATATATTTGGGGGTGAATAAGGAATATATTTTTGTATGCTGAATCCAATGAAGCCTGCACCGTCAAAATGGATAGGACGCTCACCCCTATGTCGTAGCCTATACTATAGTAGAGAGATTTAATATATGGTGTGCTTTAAAGTTGACTCACTTGCAAAATGTTCATCAAAATTCACCAACATAAACTCCTCTTTGGGACACGTCTAAATAATAATCTTGTGATCAGCAATTGATGGAAGAAATTTTTTTTATTATTGTCTTTCCTAGTGCAAACAACCAGTCGAAAATTGAAAAAATGTTGAGAGAAATAGTTTTGGCGTAATAAATTTTTTTATCAGGTGATATGTTCTCACGAATTTATATTTGTGAGATGAGTTTACTCCATTCATACCCGTAGTTAAAAGTAATGCTTTTTTCATTGGTCGAGTAGAAGATCCGTCTCATAAATTTATCCATGAGACGGTCTCATAGAAATTTGTGTGCAGTTTTATTTTTTATGAGAAGATTGTATTTAATGAGTATTATAAAGTTATGCTTGAAATGATATACATGTAGATGATAATCAGTGGATGAACTATTTTAAAATTTTAATAACATATATTGTATTTGATTATTTATGATTAAATATTGACTATTTTTAGAAATTGACAACATCTTCTACCCGAGTCAATCATTATTTTTGAAATTTTAATAGAACCACACACTAAGAAAAAATATTTTATATAAACAGCTTCCACATTAACTTAGCAAAATATTGTCAAAAAATATATATATATTGTCAAAACCATTATTCAAAAATTATTCCAATATATATATTATATTAAGAAATGAAAAGAATTCAATATTAGGTAGCAAGCAAATCATAGAAATTTGATAGTTCCATTGCAGGCATTTTATTATATTATTAAACTAATTAAAGGTGTTGTTCTTTATGGGAACGGCCCATGTGAGTTGACGGGCCCACAAAAACTATTTAAACGGACTTCACAAAGCCTTGGCTTTAATTTATCCAACTTGCAACTGTCAATTACAATTTCTAATTATTGCTCTCTTTCACAAACACTTGGTTTTCTTACATTTTAAGTCACAATTTCAGCATAATACTTTCCTCCGAATAGTTTGAGTTCACATTATCCTAAGTATTATCTTAATCTTAAATCAAATAACTTTTGATTTGTCAAATTGGTATGAACCTTTAAATACATACACGATTGTGATATTATCCTAAAGGTCGCATCGTATTAACCCTTCAAATCGATTAATTCATAGAATCCAATTACACTTAGATTATTTGGCTACACGAATGAAATTCGGTCACGTGGAACGAAAATCCCTTGAATCACCATCTTTAAAGAGGGGTCGCGTCATTTCTTTGAAGAAAATATCTTTAAATTTCAGACACGATTATTTGAAAATATGAAGAAAAAAAATATGAATTTATATGTTGTGATATGTTTTATTCATAAAATTTGATGAATGGACCACAAAAAATGGTCATAAAATCTATGGGTCTTGATATATTCTCTTATTTCAATATTATATATGTGACCCTACGAAAATATGCAATTGGGACAAAAGTTTGTAGATGGTAAATATTACTTATACTGATCTCAATGAATTGCTATTCACATTTACTTTTATATTGTTTATTTTTTGGGGGTAACCCTATGAATAATGAGCTGTATAATTTACCATTTCTATGAAATGATTATTTAAAGAGAAAAAAAATTAGGACCTAAAAGGAGCCCTATGAGGAATGCCCTTTCTTCTTCTTGCACTAGAAAGAATAGGAGGAGGTGAGATTGGGTATATTTCTTGTTGTGATCCTTCACGCAATTCTTGATCTTCTTCTTCTTCTTCTTCCTTCACTCTTCTTGAAATACCTTCTCCTCTTTGTATTGCTACCTTATTCTTTTCATATAATGTAAAGCTTGTATCCCCATTACTCTTTATTCCCACAAGCTTTTTTTTTTTTAAATGCAAAATAGAGACAAAAAATCATTTTTACTCAAAAAAACCATGAATAATTGCACAATTTTTTTCATAGAAAACAAAAAAACCCCAATATAATGATTGATGAACCCATCACTTTTTTTTATATACCAAAACTGAAAACTGGGGAAAAAACATTCTTCAATAAAGAAATTGAACAAATCTTCACTTTAGAAATTATATAAATAACCCAAGAAAGTGATTAATGATGACATGCGAGTTCATCATATCATTTTAATATTTTCCAGAAAAAACTTTTATTTTAGAAATCTATACACGACATTTGAACTAATAATTTTATTTTTAATATTGCTAGCACCAAATAATGATGGATGCATTACAGGCCAAAAGGATGATAATGATGCCCATTAGTTGGTTATGAGAAGGTGACGAGAGCTTTTAGAATATTGTGGCCATTTCTTCATCTGTCATTCTTTATCAATCCATTATAGGGTGTGACCGTTTAACAATTCCATAGTAGGATTAATTCCAAATTTTATAAAATATTATTATAATTTCTTGGTAACACCTTAACAATGATGATGATGATGATGAAGATTGTTTATAAAATTGCATCATTATAATACTTATGTATTATTCGGATTTGGATTTGACAAAAGAATTTGAAAAGAAAATTTTCAAATTGTGGATTTGAAATCTTTAACTTGATCCAAATATACTCCGGAAAGTAATATGGATTTTAACATATAAGTTTAATATCCAACTATTTAAAATTATTTACCTATGGCTCTTCTTCATCCTACTTCTACTCAAATCAATACTCAAAATTATTCCAAATCACATTTATTTATTTATTTATTTATTTATAATGTAATGTTTAATAACTTATATGCCAAATATAAAAATTCCAATTGATTTTGATGAAAAACCAGAAGAATGTGGATGAACAAAACACAAAATTAAGAGATAGAAATTGAATAGACTACTGACCTTACACCCCAAAGAACAAAATCGAAAAGTATCCAAAAGGCTCCTTCCACAAATTTCACATACATGAGAGACAGTCTTCCCACCTTTAGGCTGAGGCCTTTCATTCAGAAACAAAACCCTCGCGCTGTTTATCACATATGTCTGCACATCATTTATTTCCAGAACCTTTTGAATCTCGGAAACCCTCACCACGTCGTGATACGAAGATCTCCTTATCTGTTCATATATATAATTCAAGAAGATGTGAAAGAGAGTGTGTGTGTGTGTGTGTGTGTGTGTAACTGATATGAATATTTACTGTGCGTACGTAACGCGTTACTTTTCGACGGGGCAGATTGCATTCCACGCCATTCTAAAAATATATCAAATGAATATCAAGATTATGGATTAATTTAGATGAGGGGATTCGTGCTCTTTTTAACTTTTTCGTTGGGGTTGTATGTGGATTCAATTTGTGGAGTCAAAAGTGGTTATAAATATTCTGGCAGAAGTTGTAACTTTTAACCAAGAATCTGAAATGACCTGAATAACTTGATGATCTTCGTGTTTGGATGACCTGCAGTAGAAGCAAAACCCATCGCTGTTGCAATCTAAGCAAAACATATTGCATTCGCTCCGGGCCGCATCCCCATGAGTCCGGCAAACATTGAAGAAGGTTGTGTTTAGCAATCTTACCAGCCATGGTGGCACCAGCATTGTCTCCTGGAAACATGCAATGTCGAACTTGGATCAAAGACAGGAGGAAAAAATATGGGTGAACTGATGAAAAATATACGTGGGAATTTAGTATACCATTGACGAATTCCGATTGAATCCCTCCAATGTTAAAAGAAATTTGGAGGAGAAATCTTGCATATAGAGAGAGAGGGGAAGGTGGAGAGGCCTAACCTAAAGAACCAGCAACATAGAAATCAAGAAAGAGAGGACACCTAGGGGTGACAAGTGCCTAAATTTCTGAAAAATATTGGGAAATGTAGGGTCGAGATGAAAAGGTGTGGCTCAAGAATCTTGTGAGCCGTTAGATCTAAGGAGCTGGGGAAGGATTTGGCCCTTACGTTAACTAATTTTTGGAACTTCTTTGCGTCTATAGTGTGTGTAGGTATGAAGGGTCGGCCACTAAGCTACGCTATTCGCCTAATGGAAGCCAAGTTACATGATACGGCGTCGTATGCAAGGCATTGCAGAAATTTTTGCTTTTATTTTCGTAAATTATTGTTTTTGTCTTATAAATGAAAATTTATATTGGGGAGATATGGGTCAACGACGTCCCTGGTCTTATCCAAATATTTAAAAAAAATCTCATTTTTTATTTAAAAAAAAAAGTCGTGGTCCTAAGATAGATATCAAATATTTTTAATAAAAATTGACACTTTTTAAATTCAATTTTGACAAGAGCCATCGACTCAATTAATCATTCTCTTATAGGGTAAATTGCCTTCACAACCTATGTGAGAAGTTGCAAGAGTGTTATATCTATATGTAAAATTGATAGTCTTTTGAAATCCTATATTTTTAAATTAAGAAAATTTTAAAGTTTACACTTTAGGTTACTGATCGACAATTTCGATTGTGAATAAATCTATCAAGCGGATTAGGTCAAGTTATAGTAAATGGATGATGAGTTCAAGTATCGATCCCACAGAGACTAATTGATACCTCATGGATGATCCCACTACCCCTGGCCCATCCCTAGCCCAAATGGAAGGCAGGCCCATGACGGGCCCAGGTATTTCCCTATAAATACCAGGTTTGAGTGTTTAATTCGTTCATTCACTATATTATTTTTCAGCACCACCCTTAGCTGCTCTCCACTTATATCCTCAGTCTCTGACTTGAGCGTCGGAGGGGTTATGTCAGGACACCATCCTGGTCCCCTCCTAACGGTCTTATTCGTGATTTCAGGACCAGGACAATTTTGAAACATGTGTCTGGACTAGTGACACTTGCTGGAAGCGGACCCTAAATTTTCCTTGAGTATCACTTGGCGCCGTTTGTATGAAGTTTTGAGTTGAGACATAGAGATGGTAGACAGGAGAGGGAGCAGAAGAGCTAACTCAGCATCGCCGCGTCCTCAGATGGGACCCGAACAATCTCATGTTGAGAAGAGGTAGGAACAACCCCGTCAGGAGACAAGAGCCGAGCAGCCCCGTCACGAGACAAGGGTCGAGCAACCCCGTACCATTGATAATTTGGGGAACTTGACCCTGGAACAGTTGGGCCAATTTATTACCCGGACGGTAGAATAGGCCATGAAGAGGAACCAAGAATCTATGTTTGCTGAGGAACATGCCACTCGCCAAGAGCGAGAGGAAAATGCTGAGGACCACCACAGCAGGGTTAAAGAGACACAGCCCCTCCAAAGCGAGGGGAATATGGAGATGGGAGAGATGTGGAAGAAAATACGAATGTTGTGGAAGCAGGTGGGAAGCAGAACGCTGACACCCAAGAGAGGAAGTCCTTTTTCACTTGCGATTTTGGAAGAGGGGCTTCCACCAAATTTCCGACAGTCAAATGTGGGAGAATACGACAGACATACTTACCCCGAGGAACACTTGGGGAGGTTTGAGAATGCGGCTCTGTTATATCAATATTCAAATGGGGTCAGTTGCAGAGTGTTTCTGGGCACGCTAGTTAGGTCAGCCTAGCAATGGTTTAATACCCTGCAGCCCAACTCCATACAGTCTTTCGAGGATTTTTTTATGGCTTTCTTGCACCGATTCGCTAGCAGCAAGAGGCATCAGAAAAACTATTTGAGCCTGTTCGTGATGAAACAATAGGAGGCTGAAACTTTGCGAGAATTTGTCCAGCGTTTCAACAGTGCAGCGCTGGAAATACCAGCGGCTACCCTTGACATCATGATAAGTGCCTTCACACAAAGATTGAGGGGGAGGAGAGTTTTTCAAATCGCTAGTCAAGAAACTCCGTCAAGCTATGATGATCTGTTAACTCAGGAGTAAAAATATGTAAATCTAGAGGATGCCCAGCGGCACAAGAGGATGGAGCAGCGGCCCGGGGGAGGAAGAGTTGAGGGAGCGGAGAGAGGAGGAAGGAAGGGGGTGCAGGAGAAAGGGAGGAAGACAAAACTAGAGGAAGAGGACAATTCTCATCGCATGTTCCTCTGAATAGAAATCGGGATAAAGTGATGGACGTGAGGGAGTCAGGGGAAAGGGGGGAGAAGTCGCAAAAGATGGAGAGCAGTGTTAGGTTTCCACCGCTGGGCAGGTAAGAAGGATCCTCGTCCGGGAGTGAGCCGAGATCTCGCCCATCTCTTAGGTGGGGTCGAGGCCCTCCCTGGATAAATCAGAGGGTCGGGGAGCCGAGGAGGGAAGGTCGAGATCAAGATATCCCTCGGTAGCTCGTCGAACCGAGGAGGGAAACGAATGAGGACAACCACCCTACGAGAGGAATGATCCATATGATATCGCGGGGTGCTACTGATGGAGATTTCGGGCGAGCTCGGAAAGAGTATGGGAGAAGGTTGGAGAACTTTTAAATATCAAGGGGTGCGGACCTACCCCAGGATCCTATCATTAGTTTTGGGCCGGAAGACCTCCGAGGCGTTGTGGCTCCACATAACGATGCCTTGGTGGTGACGGCCACCGTTGCCAACTACAATGTGGCGTGGATCTTTATTGATAATGGAAGCTCCGTGAATATCTTGTTCAAGAGAACTCTGGATCAGATTAAGGTGGAGGGATTTGAGTTTTAGCCGATCTTTACTCCTCTATGAGGGTTTGCAGGACATGTCATTCCGCCATTGGGGCAAATTGTTCTTCCTCTATCCTTGGGACACGAGCCTCGGCGTGTAACAAAGATGACAACATTTACCGTGATGGACACCCATCAGCATATAATGAAATTCTGGGACGGCCAGCCCAAAAGAATTTCAGAGCTGTAGCTTCCACCTATCATCAGAAGCTGAAGTTTCCTGTAGGGAAGGTGGTTGGACTCCTGTGCGGGGAACAAAAATTTGCACGTCGGTGTTATGAAAGAATAGTAAAAGAAGAGGGAAAGAGGGCGCGTATGGAGGTCAATATGATCAGAAAGGGAAGAAGCGGGTTGCCCGTGGTGAGGGAGGAGGTTCAGGAGGTAATGGATGAAGAGCCGGAGATCATATCATTTGGGCCCGAGAAGAAGACGCTCAAAATAGCCCCTGAACTTGACCCAAGGGTCAGGGAAGAACTCGTTACTTGTTTACAGGCTAATCTTAGCGGGTTCGCTTGGTCGGCTCAAGAACTCACAGGGACGACTCCGGGTGTTGCAGAGCATCGGTTGAACATCTTGCCTATTACCCGCCCTATAAAACAGAAAAAGAGACACTTTGGGCCTGAGAAAGATAAAGTTATACGAAAAGATGTGGGTGAATTGTTTGAGGCTGGGCACATTCGAGAAGTGCAATTTCCTACTTGGCTATCGAATGTCGTCCTAGTCCCAAAGAGTTAAGGGAAGTGGAGGATGTGTGTGGACTTCAGAGATCTCAATAAGGCATGCTCTAAAGACTTTTATTGTAATGTCCCGAAAATTTGAAGGTCCACGTGAACAACATGCATGCAAGTTATTAAATTTCTTTGTTATTTTATTAAATTCTTTTAAAGCATTAAATGCATGTTTATTTCATTAATTTGTGTTTTAATTCAAGGTTTGTTTAAAGTTTCATGTATTAGGATTTTTAGTTTCAGTTCGAGCTCGATCGAGTAACGGAGACCGGGGATATTTAGGAAAAATATTTTTATTGAATAATTATTTTTAGTTATTTAATATTAGGTGTTTTGAATTATAATTTTTGAAAATGGATCTTGGTTGGGTATTTACCCGACGGGTTATCTTTTTAACCGGTACGAAAATTCTAACGATTCGGAGGACTTTTTGAAGGTTCGAGAAATATTTTCAAAAACTTACCAACACGAAATATTTTCCGGGAGTATGTTTGGACTTAATGGGCCTACTTTTTAGCTTATTGGGCTTGAAACTCTTTGTAAACTCTTTAAACATAATTAATAGCACATTAGAGCTTATTATATTATTTAATTATTCCCCTAAACTCCACTAAACCTAATATTCTTTTCCATCAGCCGACACCCTCACTTCTTCATCCATTTTCACGTAAAACTCCAGCTAGTAGCTTCGGTCCTCCATTATTTTGCAAACAAGTCTTCTTCCCGCCTCTCCAGTGCTTCCCCGACACGAAATTCTTCAAGCTTTCAATCTTATATCATCAAGGCACGATTGTATTTTCATTTCCTCATCTTACACGTCATATATATACTGAATTTAATATTTTTGTATGAGAATTGTGTGATCTACACCATGCTTGCGTTTTTGCGAAAGTTTGACATGAAATTTCAGTTCCTTTGCATGTTGCTCACGTTTTTATGATCCTTTTTGCAAGGGGCTGTCGACTTCTGGTTTTTTTTTTTTATGGTGAGAGTGCTGTGTTTTAAGGTGAATAGATGAGGGGATCCTAGGTATGCTCGGTTTTGGGTGAAGGCAGAAGCCTTTTATTCAAATCGGAAGGGGTTCAATGCGTGTTTGTGGTTTATTAGAGGAGGCTCGGTTGTGTGGGGGCTGAACCATGCTGAGGGAGGAGGGTCCAATCGAGGCTAGGGAAGGCCCTTAACGAGCTGGTCTCGGTGATCGAGCAAAACTTGCACAGTGAATAATCCCAAAATTTATTTTATAAATGAAAGCTCGATTTAAATATCGCAAGTGCACGATAGTCAAGTTATAATAAACGTAAGTGAATACGAGTATCGTTCCACAAGGACTGCGTTACACTATTTTTATTTTCAAGTAAAATTTCTTTAGCAACGATAAAATGAGTTGATGATTAAACTAATGTAAATTAAACAACTAAAATAATTAAAATGCAAAGAAAACGTACTCAAGACCGCAATGATTAATTTGGATTAAATCAAATGAGAAATGAATTTGTTGGGAATTAGCAGTTCACCTACCACTCGTGTTTAAATAATCACACTCGACTTTTACTCGTGCGTTCGACGGAATTCCCTAGACTAATTAATATACTCTGTCGATCTATATTAATACTAATAAAAAACATGCAGTACTCAAGTGTCCTCAAATATTTAACAGTTCAAGATTGCATTACATTCTATGGAATCCACTAGCTTTCATTCGGGTGAACTATCACTATCGACACGTACCCAATTCCGTATATCTACTAAAATTGTAAATCCGTGGTTTATACTATTTGATCGTATTGTTAACTATTCTATCGAACTCATCAACAACATGAAATAATCAAAGGAAGTTAGCTAGGCTTCGATTAAAACAAGAAATAACAATAGCATAAACAAATCACTAATAAAAACGTCGAGAAATAATGTTAAACACCGAGTACGGGGTAGGATCCCCTCAAATCCCAACAAATCTAGAGTTTAGCTACTGAAATTCATGATAAAAACCAACAATCAATGTAAGAAATAAAATACTGAATAATGAAAATACTAAAGATGACGATGGATGACGGCCACGACGCGTGGAAATCTCGAGGTCTTCGAAATCTCCTTTGCTCCTAGCCTCTTCTCCAAGAAAAATGATGAAAATTCTGATAAAAGATGAAAAACGGCTGCTGCTCTCGTGTGTTAGGTTATGGTGTAGGATAGAGTCCCTAGAAATTTGGAAACAAATCTTTCTCAATCTCGCTTCTCGCTAGGGCGGTATATTTTGACCGCCCTAGCGAGAGGTCCTCGAATAAGCTTCCTCGAGCATGTCCCTGGTTTCGCTGGGGCGGTCACTTTTGACCGCCCTAGCGAGACACTTGCGCAAAACAATCCTCGGCCAGACCACAATGCTCGCCGGGGCGGTCAGTTTTGACCGCCCTAGCGAGACCTCTTCGATATTATGCCAAAGTTTCTCCCACTTTTTGGTTCAATTCCTACAAAATAACCACAGAATACACGAGATTAGTCAAATGCTCAATAATGCTAAAAAAAATGCAAAATTCAACTAAAACAAACTAATATGATGCATGAACGCGACTCAAAACCAACACTAAAAACACGTAAAAACGAGTCCTATCAACCCCCTCATACTAACCTTTTGCTCGCCCTCGAGCAAAATAGGTTAAAGCACGAGATTCTAAACAAACACAACAAACACAAAATACTCAAACAAGAAATAACCAACACAAGTAAATGTCAATGGTGAGTTAACACTTTTATGCTCATGTCTCAGTGAACTTTCCCACATACAAACCATAATCAAGTCAAATCACAAACGAATACTCATTCTCATCTACACATAAATCTCGACACTGATTTGAACGTGTGTGTGTGTCATGATGGGTCTAGTCATTCGTACTTCAAATAGATCAATCATCCGATCATGCGAGTCACTCAATTAGCACTTCAATACAAGTCTCACTAGCATGCACCCCCGTGTCCATTTATCACTAACCATAATTTGAACTTTATTCGATTCTTAAGTGCAGAGAAGGGTGTCGAAAAGAAGGAAAATAAGCTCAAGTGGCTAACAGTCGGGAGTACACCGATCATTTTCATTGTGCAATCGTCAAGACTTTTCGTCTGACTTTCCTCGTCTCCTTATATCTCCAACTTTTAGCCCAGGAATAGAATTTCATTCCTTTTATTTCGGCTCCCCCTCACCTTACATCTCCACCAATTTTTTCTTTTTCGAAATAATTTTTTTTTTGATGCACAATTTTCACACGTGTACTCCCTATGCTAAGAATGTATACTTTGGATTACAGCTGGTTAGGAGTATGATATTTTAATTCAGTGCATTGAAAAAGGGGGTATATGTAAAGTTCAAGGCAAATCACATGTTCTCATTCAAGGTCCCAATTAGTGACTTATTTTCAAGGGTTTACATGCTAAATCAACTCATAAATGATGCCTTTCAAGTTAACCACACAAAACCTTCAAATTTCACCATTATTCCTACAAAATTCTAGTCCCCACACATATGTGCTCAAAAAGTTCAACTTTGTGCAAAAATTCATGCTTTAACAATCAAGAGTACCATTCATGAGGTGACCCAATCAATACTTTTGTATACTATCAATTCAACATCATTATTGGCTCATACACTATGTCTTCTCACCATAAACGACACCAAACATGCAATACTATAACGGACTAAAAACAACCAACTCAACACAAGCAATACTAACAACACCAAATAAACTCCCATAACTGAAAATTGACACCACCAAAGTAATATAAACTCCACCAAACAAAAGAAATGCTACGAATTTAAAACCAATTAACTAAGAAAACATAACAATCTACCCCCTCATACTAGAGTTGTGCAATGCCCTCATTGCACAAAACGAAACAAACACTAAAAACATAAAAAATCATGAATGTGAAGGCAAAGACAGAATATGCAAAATAAAAAGAAAGGGGAAACAGTAAACTCCCCTGATCAGAAATCATCCTCCTCCTCATTCTCCGGCGGTGGAACTCCCTCTTCAGCTGATGGGGGCATATGATAATTGTACTGAAACTGGAAGGGTGGCGGGTATGCGGGTGTAGGTGGCCATCCGGAAGTGTCGATGCCCAAATGAGTTGAGATCCCCTGCACCAGGTGTTCGATGTTCCGAATATGTGCCTGATTAACGGCCTGGTACTGCGTCTGATAATGGGCCCAAGCTCCCAATTCGGCGACACGATCTCGCATGGCATGGCGGCGTGACTGCGGGGGTGGTGGTGCATGTCCTAAGGCCGGAGGTGGTTGAGCTGCTATCCCATAATCGAAAAATACCTCCTCGGGCAGCTCAGCCTGTCTCTTCTCCCTCTTGGATTTATAGAGAGCCTCATCAATGGCTCTCATCGGCGGTAACCACTCATCATCATCTTCAAATATCACCCCCGCTCAGGCACACAGCTCGGTCACTATCGTCGGGAAGTAAAAAGCCAAATTGCTGCTATTAATGCACATGTTAAGCTGTCCGAAAATGAGCCTGCCCACATCAATCACCATCCCAGTACAGATGGCATAAAGAACAACCACCCGCTCACGCTGCACATCACTCGTATGACCGACCGGCATCAATCTCTTAGGCAAGAATGCATACCACAATGCCCCCTCCACTTTCAAAAAATTTTCAAGAAAGACCGTGTAAGTCCCCGGTTGTTTCCACGTGGTGCCCGGATAACAGAGTGTGCGAATGATCAAATCATAATCCGGGTTAAGCACCCACGCCTGAAACACCGAATCGTCCACCGACGGTAAACCCAACATATCATTGATCGTCTTGGGATCATACGGGACTAGATGTCCCCTCACAAATGCCTTCGACTCATTTCCCTCCGGAGCATTGGCATAAAATTCACGCACAACCGGAACCACTGCTGCATTCGGTTGTGCTACAAAGGTATTCCACCCTCTTCTTTCTATTTGGGACTCCGAAAATTGACCGATAAGAAACGAGCTAAATCCACGCTCAGGGATTGGTTTCCTATGTAGTCTAGCATGCTCAAATCTCTTCCTAGCTTTTTCATTCACAAAAATAGATGGAGTGGAACGAGAACTAGAAGCACCGTGAGTTACCTTAGATCTTTTGGGTGCCATGTAGAGATTGGAGTGCACAAAGTATCCAACTGCCGGAAAATTGTTGAGGGTCGTCGGAGAAGCTCACCGGAATATGTGGAAGATGACCGGAGTTGCTTGAAAGACCGCCGGAGAAGAAAATCTTGTAGCCTAAATGCTTCCTCTTGGAGTGTATGGACCAAGATTGAGTCTTTGCCCTGAAAAATCACCAAATAATAAGGATTGAGCACAAAAGCTGGAGGGGGGGCGCCGAAAATCGGAGGGGAGGAGTAGGGTTCGAAGTGGGGAGGAAAAGAGAAGAGGAAAGTATTTATAATCTGCGCGACTTGCTAGGGCGGTCAAAACTGACCGCCCGAGCGAGAAGTTTTCGGAAAAAAAAATTTTTGTTAATCTGTGCTACTCGCTAGGGCGGTCAAAGTTGACCGCCCGAGCGAGAAGTTTTCGGGGAGAAAAATTTTTAATCTGCGCAACTCGCTAGGGCGGTATATTTTTCCCGCCCTGGCGAGACGTTTTCGCAAAAGAAGTGTTCGGGAAAAAAATTTGAATGCAATGCCATGCAACTACCTAAATGCAAATGATGCGATTAATAACTAAAAAAAAATATAATCAAAATCGAAATAAGGAGTAGAAGTAGTTCTCAATTTATAGTCTAGAGCTCGACTCTTCACCCATGTCCTCAATGACTGTCATGGAGCCGAGTGACTCCAATTTGTGGCTCAATTGTGCCACCGATATAGTGCTTCAAACTTTGAGCGTTCACAGTAAATGTCCCTTCCTTGCCATCATGCAACACCACTGCACCCGATGGGAACACCTTGGCTATAGTGAATGGTCCTGACCACCTTGACTTTAGCTTGCCCGGAAAGAGTCGTAATCGAGAGTTGTATACCAACACCGCTTCACCCACTTTGAATTCCCTTCTTATAATGTGTTTGTCATGGGCTCGTTTGGTGCGTTCCTTGTAAGATAGTGCAAGATCATAAGCTCTTCCCCGAAACTCATCTAACTGATTCAACTGCAGCAATCGTTTTTCACCTGCAAGAGCTAAATCAAAGTTTAGTGCTTTGGTCTCCCAATATGCTCTATGCTCTAATTCGACTTGTAGATGACATGCTTTACCAAAAAGCAACCTATATGGTGTAGTGCCTATAGGTGTTTTAAAAGCAGTACGATACGCCCACAAAGCATCATCTAACCGAATGGACCTGTCCTTCCTATTCACATTAACCGTCTTCTCTAAAATCCTCTTAATTTCTCGATTGGATACTTCAACTTGTCCACTAGTTTGGGGATGGTATGGAGTGGAAACCTTGTGGGTGACACCATATTTGCCCAACAGTTTATCAAAAATTTTGTTGCAAAAGTGGGTGCCACCATCACTTATGATTGCACGTGGTGCACCAAATCGATTAAAAATATGTTTCTTCAAAAATTTTAACACCACTTGTGCATCATTAGTGGCACAAGCCTCTGCCTCCACCCATTTAGATACATACTCCACTGCCACCAGAATAAATTTCTTTGCAAAAGACGCAGGAAAAGGACCCATAAAATCAATCCCCCACACATCAAATATTTCACACTCAATAATGTTATTTAAAGGCATCTCATGATGGTTGGAAATATTACCTGTGCGTTGGCATCTATCACAATTGAGAACATACAAACGAGCATCCTTAAAAAGAGTTGGCCAATAGAAGCCACATTCAAGTACCTTAGATGCCGTCCGTATGGGTCCAAAGTGACCACCTACCTCACGGTCATGACAATGGTTCAGAATTTGATTGGTTTCCTCCTCCGCCACACATCTCCTTATCATGGAGTCTGCACAAATCTTAAACAAGAACGGTTCCTCCCAAAAATAATATTTCACGTCTGAAAAGAATTTCTTTCTTTGGTGAAACAATAAATTAGGTGGAGGTGTGCCAGTGACAAGAAAATTTGCAAAATCGGCATACCAAGGGTACGCATTTACCTCAAGCAATTGTTCATCAGGAAACCAGTCATCTATATCATCGTCACTGCCCTTAATTCAAACATGCTCAAGCCTAGACAGGTGGTCAGCAACTACATTTTCCACACCCTTTTTATCTCGAATTTCGAGATCAAATTCTTGCAATAATAAAATCCACCTAATTAACCTAGGTTTCGCATCTTTCTTAGCAAGCAAGTATTTTAGGGCAGAATGATCTGTATACACAGTTGCTTTAGACAGAACAAGGTATGAATGAAATTTGTCGAAAGCAAATACTATAGCAAGCAATTCTTTTTCAGTAGTAGCGTAATTCAATTGAGCATCATTTAAAGTCTTACTTGCATAGTAGATGGTATGAAATACCTTGTTCTTCCTTTGACCCAGCACCGCACCAACAGCTGTATCACTAGCATCGCACATCACCTCAAACGGTAGCTCCCAATCAGGGGCAGTCAGAACAGGTGCTGTCACCAAGCTTTCCTTGAGTATCTCGAATGCATGCAGACAAGTAGAATCAAAATTAAATTCAACATCTTTCATCAACAAAGAGGATAAAGGTTTAGCAATTTTGGAAAAATCTTTAATGAAACGCCTATAAAAACCAGCATGCCCTAGGAAACTTCTAATTCCTTTTATTGATGAAGGTGGGGGTAAGTTTTTGATTACTTCCACCTTGGCTTTGTCAACCTCAATTCCATTCTCCGAAACCTTGTGTCCTAACACAATCCCCTCTTGAACCATAAAATGACACTTCTCCCAATTCAACACCAAATTGCTCTCCTCACATCTAACTAACACCAAGTTCAAATTCTCTAAACATTCATTAAATGAGGAGCCAAAAATAGAGAAGTCATCCATAAAGATTTCAAGGAAATTTTCAATCATGTCATGAAAGATAGCGGTCATGCATCTTTGAAATGTTGCAGGTGCATTGCATAAACCAAAGGGCATACGCCTAAACGCAAAAGTACCATAAGGGCAAGTGAAAGTAGTTTTCTCTTGGTCCTCAGGTGCAATTGTGATTTGATTGTATCCCGAGTATCCATCTAAAAAGCAATAAAATTCATGACCTGCTAATCGTTCAATCATTTGATCGATAAATGGCAAGGGAAATTGATCTTTACGGGTTGCATCATTCAATTTCCTATAATCTATGCATACACGCCAACCCGTAATAGTTCTAGTGGGAATCAACTCATTTTTTCATTAGCAATAACAGTAATCCCACCCTTTTTAGGCACACATTGTACAGGACTTACCCACGCACTATCAGAGATAGGATAGATAATACCTGCATCCAGAAGTTTAATTGTTTCAGCTTTTACTACCTCTTGCATCTTTGGATTGAGTCTCCTTTGTGGTTGTGCTAGAGGTGAGTATTTATCTTCCATCAGAATTTTGTGCATGTAGATCGAAGGACTTATACCGTTTATGTCCGAAACCTTCCAAGCGAACGCTCCTTTATGCTCCTTGAGGACTCCCAAGAGCTTACTCTCCATATCATCTGTCAAAGAAGAGGAAATAATAACAGGCAATTTATTATTTTCTCCTAGATATACGTACTTGAGATGTGGAGGTAATGGTTTGAACTCAAAGTAGGTGGTTCCTCTAGGCTTGACTTTTGAGGCATTAAATCTTTTCTGTCTCCCAATTCCTCTAGTCTAAGCCTCACTTGCTTTCTCCAAGGTGGAATGGCATTCAAATGAGCTACCATCTCCATCTTTTCCTCGTCTAGCTCGTCCTCCTGCTTTTCAGTAGTGAGAGTGGCCTCCAATGGTTCTTTCAATCCATCCTGCACAAAATCACAAACAAGCGAATCCAAGACATCAATACGAAAGCAACTATCATTGTGCATTGTGTGCTTGAGAGTATTGAAAACATCAAAAATAATTTCTTCTTCTCCAACTCTCAGTCTCAATTTCCCCTCCTCAACATCAATCAGTGCCTTCCCTATAGCCAGAAACGGTCTCCCTAGGATTAAAGGCATCTCTAAATCTTCCTCCATTTCAAGTACCACAAAGTCTGCAGGAAAAATAAACTTATCCACTTTCACCAGAACATCTTCGATAATCCCACGTGGATACTTGACAGATCTGTTAGCCAGCTGCAACGACATCCTAGTTGGCTTGGGTTCACCTAATCCCAGTCTCCTAAACACAGAAAAAGGCATCAGATTAATACTCGCACCAAGATCACATAGAGCTTTATGAAAATTAATGTCACCAATAATGCAAGGTATCGAGAAACTCCCTGGATCTTTTTGCTTCGGAGGAATCTTGTTTTGAACTAAAGCGGAGCAATTTTCGGTCAAATTCACCGTCATATGATCTTCTAGCTTCCGCTTATTTGCTAAGATATCTTTCAAGAATTTGTATAACTTGGCATATTCAATAAAGCATCAGCAAAAGGAATGTTAATATGCAATTTTTTAAATATCTCAAGAAATTTACCAAATTGTGCATCTAATTTAGCTTTCTTCATTGCTGCAGGAAAAGGTGGAGGGATAACAATTTTATTCTGTGCAATAGGTGTAGATGTAGAGTTAGAAGACTTACCTCCTCGATTTTTCACCTCATCCTCACCGTGCTTGGTCTTCTCCTCATTAGACCCGAGTGTTTTTCCACTACGCAATTCCACCGCCTTCACATGTTCTCTTGGGTTAGTTTCCGTGTTGCTTGGTAAAGTTCCTTGCTCCCTATTAGCAATCAACTTAGCCAATTGTCCAATTTGATTCTCTAACCCCTTTATGGATGCATCTTGGTTCTGAAATCGCGTCTCTGTTCCAGAAATAAATTTAGTCATCATTTGCTCTAAATTGGACTTCTCCTCCCGACACGATTCTGGCTTGAATCCTTGGTGCATCACATATGGTGGACCTCTTTGTTGGCGATGTTGGTTGTTTTGACCTCCCCATGAAAAGTTTGGGTGATTCCTCCATCCCGGATTATATGTGTTCGAGTAAGGGTCATTTCTAGGACGGTTCTGGAATCCCACTTGTTTTACCGGTGCTCCCTCAGGCACATAGAATGGATTGCCATCTTGGCGATCCTGCACATCATGCTCACCCCCACACTTATCACAGAAAATTTCTTGCAGACGCATAGCCGACCCACTCATGCTCATCCCATCAATCTTTCTATTCAAAGCCTCTAAGTGTGCTAAAACCGCCGACAAATCATTAACTTGATTAACTCCAGCACCTCGTCTCTGCCTATCAGACTGAGGATGATAGCTACTAGCAGCCATCTCCTCCAATAACTCATATCCTTCCTCCGCCGTCTTTCTCAGTAAGTTACCACAGGCAGCAGCATCTATCATAGTACGGTTAGGAGTAAGCAGACCGTAGTAGAAAGTTTGAACAACTAACCCAAGAGGCAGCTCATGGTGTGGACATCTCCTCAACAAGTCCTTGTAGCGCTCCCATGCCTCGTAAAGTGACTCTTGCTCATATTGAGCAAAAGTAGTAATGTCGGCTCTGAGCTTCATAGTCTTCGACGGAGGAAAGTACTTGATCAGGAACGCCTTTGCCATATCTTCCCATGTAGTAATAGACCCTACAGGCAAACAGTTTAACCACGACTTAGCTTTATCTCTCAGTGAAAATGGAAATAAACGCAAACGAACAGCGTCATCAGACATGCCATTAAACTTAAAAGTATCACAAATCAAGAAAGTCAGTTATATGAGAATTAGGGTCGTCAAGTGCACTTCCCCCAAATTGGACAGTGTTCTGAATCATCTGAATGATAGCTGGCTTGATCTCAAACTGATTAGCTCGGATGACTTGTCTTACGATGCTTGGACGTGCTCCATCAAGAGATGGCTGTGCATAATCCAACATCGGTATACGCCTTGGCTCCTCTCTTTGTTGATCGCCTTCCATTCTTTCCTTCGCTCTTTGCTGCTGTAGTCGACGTCTAGCTGTGCGTTCGATCTCGGGGTCAAAAGGCTCAAGCTTAAACTCGAGTGATCTTCGCATGCACCACAAGAAAAATCTGCAACACAATGAGAGTATCAAATAACAATAAAATAAATAATACTAAAGAATTTAAATGAAAAATAAAAAATTGTGAATCAACAGTCCTCGGCAACGGCGCCAAAAACTTGATCGAGCAAAACTTGCACAGTGAATAATCCCAAAATTTATTTTATAAATGAAAGCTCGATTTAAATATCGCAAGTGCACGATAGTCAAGTTATAATAAACGTAAGTGAATACGAGTATCGTTCCACAAGGACTGCGTTACACTATTTTTATTTTCAAGTAAAATTTCTTTAGCAACGATAAAATGAGTTGATGATTAAACTAATGTAAATTAAACAATAAAATAATTAAAATGCAAAGAAAACGTACTCAAGACCGCAATGATTAATTTGGATTAAATCAAATGAGAAATGAATTTGTTGGGAATTAGCAGTTCACCTACCACTCGTGTTTAAATAATCACACTCGACTTTTACTCGTGCGTTCGACGAAATTCCCTAGACTAATTTATATACTCTGTCGAGCTATATTAATACTAATAAAAAACATGCAGTACTCAAGTGTCCTCAAATATTTAACAGTTCAAGATTGCATTACATTCTATGGAATCCACTAGCTTTCATTCGGGTGAACTATCACTATCGACACGTACCCAATTCCGTATATCTACTAAAATTGTAAATCCGTGGTTTATACTATTTGATCGTATTGTTAACTATTCTATCGAACTCATCAACAACATGAAATAATCAAAGAAAGTTAGCTAGGCTTCGATTGAAACAAGAAATAACAGTAGCATAAACAAATCACTAATAAAAACGTCGAGAAATAATGTTAAACACCGAGTACGGGGTAGGATCCCCTCAAATCCCAACAAATCTAGAGTTTAGCTACTGAAATTCATGATAAAAACCAACAATCAATGTAAGAAATAAAATACTGAATAATGAAAATACTAAAGATGACGATGGATGACGGCCACGACGCGTGGAAATCTCGAGGTCTTCGAAATCTCCTTTGCTCCTAGCCTCTTCTCCAAGAAAAATGATGAAAAGTCTGATAAAAGATGAAAAACGGCTGCTGCTCTCGTGTGTTAGGTTATGGTGTAGGATAGAGTCCCTAGAAATTTGGAAACAAATCTTTCTCAATCTCGCTTCTCGCTAGGGCGGTATATTTTGACTGCCCTAGCGAGAGGTCCTCGAATAAGCTTCCTCGAGCATGTCCCTGGTTTCGCGGGGCGGTCACTTTTGACCGCCCTAGCGAGATACTTGCGCAAAACAATACTCGGCCAGACCACAATGCTCGCTGGGGCGGTCACTTTTGACCGCCCTAGCGAGACCTCTTCGATATTATGCCAAAGTTTCTCCCACTTTTTGGTTCAATTCCTACAAAATAACCACAGAATACACGAGATTAGTCAAATGCTCAATAATGCTAAAAAAATGCAAAATTCAACTAAAACAAACTAATATGATGCATGAACGCGACTCAAAACCAACACTAAAAACACGTAAAAACGAGTCCTATCACTCGGCTAGGAAGAAGGCGGCTTGTGTTATGGTCGATGGTTAGATGGGTTAAGTAGAGGGTCGATCTGTTTTTTTTGTTGAAGTGTGTCTCAAAATCCATCACCCTCTGTCATTTCAAATTCTACAACTTATTGGTTAGTTTTCTAGAAATGTTTTCAACAATTTGTAGTACTCTCTGTTATATTTTATTCTATAGCAAATTCTTAATTTTTTGATTAGAAACGAGGAAGATATAATTTTTATCGTAATGTCGCTCAAGCTATGGAATTTCTGTGTCTCAAAACTCGTCACCTTCTGTTATTTCAAATTCTGCGACTTATTGTTTGGTTTTCTGGAAATGTTTTCAACATATGATTTGTAGTACTCTCTGTTATATTCGATTCGATAGCAAATTCATAATTTTCTTATTAGAAACGAGAGAGATATGATTTTTATCGTAAAGTCGCTCAAGCTGTGGAATTTCTGTGTATCAAAACCCGTCACATTCTGTTATTTCAAATTCTGCGACTTATTGGTTAGTTTTCTGGAAATGTTTTCAACATATACTCTCTGTTATATTCGATGCGATAGTAAATTCATAATTTTTTTATTACAAACGAGGGAGATATGATTTTTATCGTAAAATCGCTCAAGCTGTGGAATTTTTGTGTCTCAAAACCCGTCATCTTTTGTTATTTCAAATTCTGCGACTTATTGATTGGTTTTCTGGAAATGTTTTAAACATATGATTTGTAGCACTCTCTGTTATCTTCTATTCGATAGCAAATTCGTAATTTTTTGATAAGAAACAAGGGAGATATGATTTTTATCGTAAAATTGCTCAAGCTGGGAAAATTTGTGCGCATACACTTGAGATTTCAAGAAACATTTGGGCTTGTTTCTAGGTCATAAGTGGTCTGAAATATATGTTTTAGAGGCGGGTCATGGAGGTTTGAGTCACGGTTTAAGTTGAGAAAAATTTGGTTAAGTTTCAGGTTGATTCGGGCTAAAACCGGGACTCCGGTTCAAGTTTTAAAACGAATCTGTTAAGTTTTGAAACGATCTCGAGTTTACGTCTAAGAAGTTCTTTTTAATATGTTTTGGGATGTTTTAAGGTGTTTGGTAAACTTCGGGTCGAAATGTTGAGGTCCAGGGGTAAAACAGTCCTTTTGAGTTTCCAGGGGCAAAATGGTCATTTTGCACAAGTCGAGATTTTACTCCTGGCAGCGTCCTGAGCACATTTTATCATGTTTTAAATGTTTACGCATCATTTTATGATTTTTATGAAATTATGATAAATACGGTGCATGCTTGGTTTTAAGGAAAAAATTACGTATATGCATGTTTTATTAAGTGGTGAATATGATGATGTTTTTGAAGGATGAGAATTGGTTGTGACTGACGATGTATATGTATATGATGACATAAGATATGATGAGCTGAGGCCAAGGCTCAGCGGACGAGTAATTTTGTTGTTGATGTCCCCGTCGTCCGGTACCGTGGTTATACGTAGATGGATGCATCGAATAGAGGTGATACGATAGAGCTGATACGAAAGTCACAACTAATGAACCGAATTCAATTGAAAGAAAATTTATACGTATATGATGATATAAGATGACATGTTTTGACACGATATGATTTTACACGACACGTTTATGTTCATGCTTTAAAGTTCACGAACTATATGTTGGGTATGGTATTTTTCACTGCTGTGTGCCATGTATATATACTTTTTATTTTTGGTACAGATGTGTTGAGTCTTTAGACTCACTAAGTGTGTGTGATGCAGGTGAGCTTGATGGTGAGGGGACTGGAGGTGCCGAACTCTGAGTAGGCGGACCTGGTGCGGTGACACGACCCGAGGACCGCATGTTTTTCGCATTATGATTCAAAAGTTTTGAGAGGAGACGAACATTTCATACGTTGGTGATTTTAAGATTTTTATTCGTTTATGTTTACGTATGATTTTGGATGAGTTTGATTAATTTAAACTGCACCATTTTTCCTGTCAAATGTTCATTTTTATTTATGTTATTTCGAAAATGTGAACTTTTTTTAAAAAATAAAAAAAATATTTCCTCACTTTTAAAATGAGTAGACGTTTCAGTTGGTATCAGAGCAAGGTTCCTGTATAGGGTTGTGCCACCGCCAGCTTCTGCAGCTCTGTCTTCAACCCTCAAGTCTGTAAGATTACATGTTTTAAATGTTTTGAAAGTTTTAATGATATTACTTGCATGTTTACACGATACATGTTTTACAGCGATTTATTGTACATGTTTATCTATGTTTATGTTTTGAGATAAGATGTTTTAAAATTTTATGCATGTTATGACATGAAATGAGAAATTATATGATTTTCATGCATGATGGCTCTGTGGTGGAATTGAACAAAACTAAGAATTTGGCTATTGGGCGTTAGGAAACGTTGATAATGATTTGACTGTATTAATTTTTGGTTTGTAGTACTGATGTTCTACTTTTAGGTCATAAATTAATCTTGAAAATTATGAATGTTTTTTGGAGATGTTTATTTTTTTTAGAAAATACTGATGATTAATGGTTATTAGTTGAGTTAAATTTTGAGGATTTCGTAAAAACAATAATGATTCGAAGACTACGACAATCTATAGAAGTTTAAAAATGTATAACTTGGGATTTTTAGTATTGATAGAAATATAAGATTTGGTTACATGAATTGAAGTTTGGGATTAATAAGCTTAAAATTTTTGAACTTTATGTTACGAGGAACCTATAGAATGAAATTGGGAACAACAAGAACTAGTGGATAATTGTACAACTTTCGTAATTAAGGACCAATGGGATAATTTTCGAAGAAATTAGGAATTATTTTTGCAATTGTTAAGAAATTTGGGACTGATTTAGTGATAAGTGAGAATTAAATGGTTTAAGTAATAGGAATTTTCGATGATTTAGGCTTGAAGAGATATTTAGAACCTTGACATATCTGGGTTATAATGTTATAAGGAATGGTAATAAAGGGCATCGTAGGATGAATCAATATTTGGGCTTGAAAGTGGGAGGGCCCCTTCAAAGCGATCGAGAAGCTTAATTCTGGAGCCTTCTACTTGGGAGGAGCATAGTGTAGGAGAAAATTTAATT
Organism: Primulina tabacum; assembly: GCF_025594145.1. Taxonomy (NCBI): domain Eukaryota; kingdom Viridiplantae; phylum Streptophyta; class Magnoliopsida; order Lamiales; family Gesneriaceae; genus Primulina; species Primulina tabacum. Next base: position 31,460,756 of record NC_134559.1, read on the forward strand.
TTTCTACTAAGGCATTTCCTAGTAGAAGAGCAGAGTGCATGAAAAAAAATTAAATTTTTCTACTAAGGTATCGCCTAATAGAAGAGCAGCGTGCAGGAGAAAAATTAAATTTTCCTACTAAGACAGCGCCTAGTAGAGGAGCAGAGAGCGGGAAAAAAATTAAATTTTCCTACTAAGACATCGCCTAGTAGAAGTGCAGTGCATGGGAAAAACTAAATTTTCCTACTAAGGCATCACCTAGCAGAGGAGCAGCGTGCAGGAGAAAAATTAAAATTTTCTACAAAGGCATCGCCTAGTAGAGGATCAGAGTGCAGGAGAAAAATTAAATTTTCCTACTAAGGCATCGCCGAGTAGAGGAGCAGTGCAGGAGAAAAATTGAATTTTCCTACTAAGACATCGCCTAGTAGAGTGGCAGATTGCATGCGAAAAATTCAATTTTCCTACTAAGACAACGCCTAGTAGAGGAGCAGAGTGCCGGAGAAAATTGGAGTTTTCCTACTAAGGCATCGCCTAGTATAGATTCAGCGTGCGGGAAAAGTAGATGAGGAGAGTGCAGGAGAAAAAATTAAATTTTCCTACTAAGGCCTCGCCTAGTAGAGGACCAGAGTGCAGGAGAAAAATATTTTCCTACTAAGGCCTCGCAAAATAGAAGATTAGAGTGCATGAGAAAAATTGAATATAAGACATCGCCTGGAAGAAGAGCAGAGTTCAAGAGAAAAATTGAATTTACTACTAAAACATCGCCTAGTATAGGAGCGGCGTGCAGGAGAAAAATTAAATTTTCCTACTAAGGAATCGCCTAGTAGAGGAGCAGAGTGCAGGAGAAAAAAATTAAATTTTCCTACTAAGGCATCCCTTAGTAGAGGAGCAGAGTGCAGGAGAAAAATAAAATTTTCCTACTAAGGCATCGCCTAGTAGAGGAGTAGCGTGCAGGAAAAAATTAAATTTTCCTAGTAAGACATCGCCTAGTAGAGGAGCAGAGTGCAGGAGAAAAATTAAAATTTTCTATTAAGACATCACCTGGTAGAGGAACAGAATGGAGGAGAAAAATTAAAATTTCTCTGCTAAGGTTTCGCCTAGCAGAGGAGATAGAAGTGGAGGGATGGAGTTCTTATAGCCTTCTTGCTGAGAGTCATGGGGTGGAGTGGTGGAGTTTTTATTATCGAGGCTGTAGCTAATGATGGAGAAGTTGTGAAGAGATCGAAAATCATATATTACCTACTTAAGATATGCCTAGTGGAAAAGAAGGAGAGGTGGAACAGAATTTGTATCTTATTTGATAAGTTATGTGTTGCGGAGGGGAAAGTCTTCGGTAAACTCGCAATTTGCAGATTTTATTTGTTCTAGTTGTTTAATAATATCAAAGACAAACTTGGAAGAAACAGTAAATTCAAATGCAAAATACTCAATGTTGCATAAAGCGAGTTTCATACATGCCAACAGTGCACAAAAGAAGATAACCAAATATAAGCATCCCAAAATCCATAGTCGCATAATAGTACGGAAATTAAAGCAGTGCAATGTGTGACAGATACGGCCCAAAGGCATACATAGTCTGCGTAAATGAAAAAATAACATATGTGAAGGAGCGTGATCTAAGTGTCAGGTGGGAGACTCGCTATGAAGTCCTCAATGTTGATGAAGTCATTGGGAGCGCCATGTGGAGGGTAGCCATGGGCCTTGAAGAGGTCGGTTGCACCCTCGAAACCCACATCCAAGTAATGATAAGCCTTAGGACCACAAATCTAGTTGAATTCTTCAGACTTTAGAAATTCTTCTTCGAAGAAGGAGGCTTCTGCAGCATGTTGTGCCTTTGCGTCTTTAATGTCCCTGCGGACTTGTACCGCTTCAGCTCGGGAATTCTTTAATTCTTCCTTCAACTTCTGGATCTTTTTTTCTTGGTCCTCTGTCAGTCGCTAAAACTCCTGTTTCTCCTTCAGAAGCTCACCACTTTGAGCTTGGGACTCCGAAAGATCCTTAGCATGTGTCAATTTCGCCTCGTCTGGGGTCGCCTGGAGTTGGTCTCAAAGAACCTCACTGTAATGATCATGGGCCATTAGTCTGAGCCAACATGGGCCTCGGCCCATACCCATGCACCACTACTGGTCATGGGTCGTTAGGATGGTCCAGCATGGACATCGGCCCATGCCTATGCACCGCCAAGTATAGAATATCCCACTCCTAGAAAGTGGTTTCTTTCGCCTCCCCCAACACTTGAAACCAGGACCTCCAGGAATAAGTACGTAGATTCTTAAAGTATTGGTACCAGCCATGAGGCTGAACCACCATGGGCCGCGGCCCATACCCATGCACCACTACTGATCATGGGTCGTTAGGATGGTCCAGCATGGGCCTCGGCTCATGCCCATGCACCGCCACTCATAGAATATCTCACTCCTGGAAAGTGGTTTCTTTCGCCTCCCCCAACACTTGAACCCAGGACCTCCAGGTATAAGTATCTAAATTCTTGAAGTGTTGGTACCAGTTGGGAGCCCAACTGGTACCAACACTTTAAGAATCTAGGTAATTATAACTGGAGGTCCTGGGTTCAAGTGTTGGGGGAGGCGAAAGAAACCACTTTCCAGGAGTGAGATATTATATGAGTGGCGGTGCATAGGCATGAGCCTTGGCCCATGCTGGACCATCATAACGACCCATGATCAGTAGTGGTACATGGTTATGGGCCGAGGACCATGGTGGTTCAGCCTAATGGCCTATGATCGTTACACTCACCTTCACGTAAATCGCGGTGGGCGCTGGACCTGATAATGTCGGCGCGCTCAGCCAATCCCCGAGATATAGGATGCCCAGAATCAAGAAGAAAAAAAGTAAGAGAACAAAGAAATATAAATCATATATTTAATATCAAGTTAAAGTGGAAAGGTATATTACAATCAGTTTAACTAAATATAGTTGCGGAAATAAACTGACTGAAAGATAGAATAAATGGCTGAAATAATAATGCAAAGATTTATGGATGTTCGGAGATTGAATAACTCCTACGTCACCCCTTCTCTCACAAGGATAGGATATGCACTAAAAGACTTTGATCAATACAAAACTTGTACAGACCCACTTCAGTTTGGACTTCACACTGCCAAGATTGAAACTCTTGGTTAACAAAAATTTTCACAGTTCTTCGACTGGATTTAGCACAACTGATATAAGTAATACAGAGGTGTGTGCTAGTAAGCTCAAAAAGTAGCCTCAAATGCTACGAATATTTCTAATAAGTATTAGCTTTTTGAATTTCAAATGAGAGTAAAAAATCTAGCATAATAACAACAAGCTTGAGAGAATGAATGAATCGTATTTTTCAGCACTATGTCTCATCTGCTCTTCTCGCCTATTTATAGGCTTTCTTCCAACGGTAACAATAAATACAATTTGAATCTTTGTATCCGTTGATTGCTACGTCAACATTCTTCTAACTTTCATACACTGTATTCTCTGAAATGCGGCATTCCAGTACGAGTTACAGTTTGCTTTGTACTATTGTCGATTGAATGTCCTTTTCAACTGATGACATGTCCAGTTGAAAGATCAGCTGATAAGTAGATGGGTAACCTCACAACTGAGTATCTCAACTGATCAGTTTCCACCTGATCA